>NC_034593.1:123708518-123731559 GCF_900095145.1 Mus pahari | reverse complement strand
CACAAGAGTGGGGAACAAATAGGACTTGTTTTTCTTCTCTCTCTCTCTCTCTCTCTCTCTCTCTCTCTCTCTCTCTCTCTCTGTGTGTGTGTGTGTGTGTAGTATGTGTGTGTGTTCTTAGATATAAAAATCATGGCATGAAAAGTCCTGGGAAGCATCTCGGGTAGGGTACCACTACCTACTATGTGATTCAGCACTTGGCAAATTCCATGTGGTCTAGGTTCATATATTTTGTTGCTAAAATATTTAGTCTGGAAATTTTTCTTACTTACACAAAGTTATATTAAAATACTGCATATGGCCTAGTTATGCCATGTCTGGGCATCTGCCCAAAGGACCCCATATCCTCCCACCTGGATACTTGTTCATCTATGCTTATTGTTGCTTTATGCACAATAGCAGTGAAAGGGAATCAGCCTAAACTTTTATTAGTAGATGGAAGCATAATGAACATGTAGTGCATATACACTGTGGGATTTTATTCAGCCATAAAGAAAATGCGACTCTGTGATTTGCAAAAATTATGTGCAACTAAAACATATTATGTCAGTGAGGCCACCTAGACTCAGAAAGACAAACACTGAATGGTTTTTCTCATGTGAAGATCTCTAGCTTCATATTTTCAAACATGAATATCTACATTGGAATGAGAGAAAATAGATAACAGGAAACTAGTAAGGGGCCCATGACAGGAAGAAGTTATTTTCAGCAGAAAAAAATACCTTTTTATTAAGTCTCAGTAGATGACAACCTTGTCCCATGATGCCGAAGTTGGGTTTACCTGGATAGATGTGGTCTAAAGTTGTCTTAGATACTTTATCCTATGGCATCTTTGGAACTTTATTAAAATACTACTCCAAAATATATCCTTGCTACTACAGAAACCATATGGTAGAGTGAAATAAGGCAGGACTGGAGCTTCCTCTATCCTGGAGCCTTAAGCTTCAGCATAAAACTGTGGCTGCACCTCCTCCTGGTTATTTCATTAATGAAGCAAAATTAAGTTCTGTTTCACACTGGGCAACATGAAAACTTACAGCAGATGACTCCTATTTACTAAGTCCCTTTCCTTTTTATTTTTCTGCTCTAATAGCCATTCCTATTCTCAACTCAACCTTCAATACTGAATAATTGAAGGAAAGTACCTTGAAAGCAAAATCACTTAGGATCCAATATACATTTGGCAGTGCAAAATGATGAATTCAGATCTGGTACTTGGCTAACTTAAGCATGACTGAACTTGAGCCAAGGTTCACAGAGGCCAGAGCAATGATCTCACACCTTTCAAATGAGCAATTAATGGCTCTGTGGCCAATTGCAACCGGGATACAACCTGACAAGAAAAAAAATAGTATGCTTTGTAACTGTGAAGCTGGTTGACAAGGAATGCCTACAGGGACCACAATAGACCTGAACATTGTTGAGGGTAAGAAATAGGAGACAGAAAACTTATATTTGGCATCAGATGGGGAGACAGAGGTCGGTGTTTCTTTCCCTGATTAATAATGGGAAGTCGATCAGAATTTGTCCATTATCTTCTTCATATAAATAATTTTATTTAATATTTTGTGCTGTTAAAGTATTTGTGAGTTTTTATTTAGTATTTTTAAGTAGCAATGAATATTTACTTTAGTAATATTTTATATGATACTCTCATGACTCCTTTTAAGTTCTTAAAAGCACTACATGAGTTAAATCCTGTCCCCCCATTTAAGAAAATGAGGCTGAGTCTTAGAATATGGGAATTTTGTCCAAAACCATATTAAACTCATCTCAATACTAGTGGTTTTCATCATATAATAAAATTAGAAGACACTGAATTAGTTTAGTTTTCAGTTATCCAGACTTTAAAAGAGGTGAGAATAGTGGTGATGAAAGACATTAGTTTACTGTTGTTGTGGCCAAAACACCACTTCCAAGGCAACTATTGAGGACATTGTTCATTTGGGCTTACAGTTCTGAAGACATAAGAGTCCATGATGGCAGAATGGAGGCATGGTAGCTGGAGCTAGAATCTGGGAGCTGACATCTTAGCTCATTATCAGGAAGCAGGAAAAAACTTGAAATGGCATGAATATTTAAATAGTCAAACTGCTCCTCCAATAACATACTTTCTCGAACAAGGCCATGTAGCCTAAACATTCCAAACAGCACCAGCAACTAGAGGGCTATTGTTTAAATGCTCGTTATGATGGGAGACAGCTCCTTCAAACTACCATGGTCAATGGTAGGAGAAAGAAAATGTGTTTCGAAACTATAAGGTTTGGGCTTGGAAAGCAAAAAAAAGTGTGTTGCATGCCTGTCACAAATGGAATAGTATGATATGATGGGTTGAAAGAGATCAAAAGACATGATGAAATATGTGTGTACATCAATAAAAAAATAAATCTGGTAACTTAATTATAAAACATGTCAGCCAAATTACTACATTTTCCTAAGGATATAAAGCTCTTGATAAAATGATGTCATCACCGGGCAGTGATGGTGCATGCCTTTAATCCCAGCACTTGGGAGGCAGAGGCAGGTGAATTTCTGAGTTCCAGGACAGCCAAGGCTACACAGAGAAACCCTGTCTCGAAAAACCAAAATAAATAAATAAATTATATATGTATATATATATATATATATATATATATATATATATATATATATATATATAGTGATGTCATCAACATATCCCAACCAAGGATCTGCCAAAGAAGTTCATCTATCCCACATTCATCATGGAGGTTACATTTCCTACTGTGCGATCTTCCTCTTTATTGGTGTTTTCAAAGCCGACCATATTCATGTATGACCATTGATTATAGTAAAATAAACCCCTTACATTTCTGCATTTTTTAATAATGACATTGGATGAATAATAGGTCAGTTTCCTACCCATGATATCCCTAGTCAAGCTAGAGCTTTGGGCCTGCTATTAATTGTACCTCACCAGTTCTCAAGACATGGAGTTTTCACCAGGGTACCAGTCAGACTGTGTAATGTTGTCCTGTTTAAATCTAGTGGATGCAAAACAAAGTAAGGCTCTGAGTCACAATTGGAAAAAAGAAAAAAAAAGGTGACTATGTTGGCTAATAATATAAAAACTAATGTTGGCTTTCTGATATCTATATGTAGGATATAAAAATCTAAATCATAAAGTGTAGTTGTTATTTGTTGGATCCAACTCTAACCCAGAGCTAGTTGTCAAATCTATTCTGAAATGGAATTATTAATAGATTAAGACCCCAGTCTTATATTTGCATTGATAAGATACTTTTGGAAACCAAAAGAGGTGAATTCACCTGCCGATTTCCCCAGAACTTAATCTATTTAGGAACACATTTGCTTCCAGTGCATACCCTGAAGCCTACCTTAAAAAGTGCAAAAGGAAGTAATCACATCTGTTGGAAATTGCTGTGTGGTTGAAGAGATACAAGGAAGACAAGGAGAGTGGCTTTAAGCTACTTTGGAAAACAAGAAGTAATTAGCTGTAGATTCTGGATTGTTTCATGGTTATTAATGAAATCTTCATGAGGCCAATAAGAAAGGAAAAAAAGCAACTGATAAATTATGTGGTTGAAAGAAGCAAGGTGGAGGCAGGGCAGAAAAAAATTAGTGAGAAGTGAATACAAAATACATTTTAAAATGTGATTAAAATGAGAGGGACTGGGAAGGAGAAGATGGGTAGAGATGGGAAATAGGATTTGATTAACCAAGGTATTACTGGGAATTTAGTATATTGTCATTATTGATCAATCGTCCTAAGTCCCACACTGCCCTATTCAGATTAACCTCTTCTACAGAGCAATTGTTTGAAATTTAGAGCCACCAGATCCTGAAAAGCATGGCACAGTGTCTACTACTGCTGTCTTAGAGTTTGGTTGATGTGTTCCAATCCCAAGTTCTACTGAGAGCCCACAGAGCAGAATCATATGCCCTTCAGCTCAATCCAATTAATGACTGAATTAGTGCAAAGGCACAATGTTTAGCCTACGTCTTTAGATATTGCAGATCCAAGAGAACTACAGTGTCCCCAGAGTATCTGACATTTATAAAACATTTTCTTTTCTTGTCCAGCTCACAAGATCGACGTTCTTGTCAGCAAACAGAAACAACATTCTTGAGCTTTTGGCTGGAAACAAACACAAATGACTCGTGATCATTTTTCCCCTTGAGAGGCTTTCTATTTGGATGTTCCTTAAGAGCTTTAAATCTTCAGGCACCTCTTCAGATAGGGCGATTCCCTGCTAGCCTCGGAGATTCCCCTCCTACTGGTAACCATGCTTACATTGAAGCTTGCTGCTGCTATTGTATTCCTCACAGAGAAGTCATCACATTTGCCAACACTGCATGGGAAGAATGTTCAGTCCAAACAGTTTTGACGTGCTAAAGATGGACTCCATTTTAAAACAATTCTTTTTAGACTTAAGAGAGTCAGAAAGAAGGTATAGCTGCAGGAAAGCAAGGAACCCCTGCAACCCCCAAGCCCATCTCCACCCTGGCTACGTTACTCATCAGTGTCTTGTATAGCTCCATTAGCTTTCACAGAAGAGTGAATGACAGAGTGAAATATAGTTTTGAAACGTAAGTTGTCAGAGCACTGCCTTCAATGGGGGTATTCAGGCAAGTTGTTTAATGTCCTTCCACTTTGCCATCCACAAAATTGAGATGATGACTGCATTGTGCTTGAGCTCTTGTGACTATACAGTGTAAAATCATGGAAGTGCTGTGAATAGTGTTGGCATGTAGAACTGTAAGGTTATGTTGAAATGATGTCTCTCTGACTGGCTTCCAGTGGTTGAACCTGTGACACAGGACATCATGCTGGGATATACTCCCATGTAGTGGAGGGCAAGCACTATTAAGAGCATGACACAAACAGTGTGGCTTCATCTTCTGAGTGCTCCCATGAAGCTGGTAGATGGGAAATGAGCTGAAAGTCCCGCCAGACAGACTCCAAAGACTTTTCTCTTTAAACAGCTCAGTTGCACTGCCCTCCTTAGGTCTATGAAGTGCTGGGACATTTGTATTGGCATCTAGAAGCTAAACACACTTGATTGTTATAGCTCTGAAACTTACAACGTAAAATGTGAACTATTTGTATGACACACACTAGGGGAGGGCAGGCCCATGGGCACTGCCTCAAATAACTCTTTTCCTGAGTGAGCAAATGTTTGGGCTTTGTTTGCTTTTCATATTGTGTGTCTGTGGATCTCTTTAGCAAAGTTTAAAGGGAGACAGGAAGGAACTGAGAAGGCCTTCTGACATGGTCCAGGTGATCACTCTATTTTTTGACATTTTAGCATTTTAAAATATCCCAGAAAATGGCCACAGACAAGTGACCACGTAGACTTGTAATTGATACAGGCCACAGTCAGACTCCTTATGAAGACCCTACGAGCCTTTCTTAATATTTCATGTGGCAACAAAAACCAGTTCTGTACCTACCTGAGGAAAGCATAAAGTACATTTTCCAAAGAAGAACAAAGCCAGTGTATGTGGTGCATGTACATATGTGCACACACATGAGCATACATACACAAAAAATCAAGTTGGCTTATTTCTCTTTTTTCTTTTCTTTTTCTATCTTTTTACCCTAATCAATTCTTTAAAAGATACCAAATGAATACATTTCATGGAATACTTCCACCAACTAGGACTCTTCTTTTAGAATCCTGAAGCAAGTAATAAGGCTGTCGTTGCTACCTGCCTCATAAGGCTGTCTAGAGTAGAAGAGATGTTTTCAATCCTTTGCAAGGAAATCTTTTAATTTATAGATCAAAATGATAAGTTCAGAGATATGGAGGCACTTTAAAGTGATGGGACTAGCAGGTAGGAAACCTAAGGATTTCACACACATTTTTACCATTCCTTGCTAAATTTTATGTTCATATTGGTCTATGGGAATAATAACACATGACTTTAGAAAAATGTCAACAGAAAATATTTGACCATCATGACTAGATAACCAGAACAAAGGTCCCTCTCCAAACAAACTGACCATATTGAAAAGACACAGCTTCAAAATACGCATGATTAGTGAATCCCCTTAGCCAAAACTATGGCTAAAGCATTTATTTTCATTGCACTACATTAGTTTCTTTGCTTTTGATCCAAAATGCTTTCACCGTTATCTTCTCATTTTCTGTTAGAGCTGGTGTGTTAGCAGGTGAGTGTGCTGGGCCAAGCAACTCACAGAAACCAACTCAGAGCAGAGCCTTGAGCCTCTGATCAGTATAGCTTTTCTTTCCACATGCCTCTTTTGAGGATGGCTCTCTGCATGCCAGTCCTCCCCACCAGGCTTCTGCTGAGATCTTTATAAGTTGCAAAGAAGTAAAGAATACCATGGTGTATTTTTCCAACTCCAAAACATGTAGAAGATGGCTTGGTGCACATCAAAATACTTATGGAAGGAAATGCCAATTTCCTAATATTCAAATATGGATTGTACTCTTATGATTTCTCCTCAGTACATAAAAGTGTAAAACCCCATTAGAACAGTGAAATCACTATTCTTGTTGACAAGGAACATAAGGTATTCATAAAGTTCATCAGCCCAAGGAATAATCAGTTCAACTCTGTGGCAGATATATGTGCCCATACCCTCTAGAGTAGCTGTCATTTGTCGCTGTCCCCTCCCCACCCTGGCAGCTATGATGATCACTCTTAGAGGGTAATCTGTTCTCACAGTCTCTAGACTATTTCCCTTCATTCTTTCTATATCACAATTTTTAGGAAGCCATTTATTCTGAAACTGGTTTCTATAAATGTCAGTTGAGTAGATTTTAATACATATGTCTGCAGTACTCTTCTTTTGTAAGAATAAGAAAGAAAGGGGGACTAAAACAAGGCAGATGGGAACACAACACAGAGACAGTGTGTGTGTGTGTGTGTGTGTGTGTGTGTGTGTGTGTGTGTGTGTGTGTGTAAAAGAGAGGGGGAGGGAGAAGAGACAGAAATAGAAAGAGAGAAAGAAAGATAGAGACAAACAGAGAGACAGAGACAGTATTGTTGGTTAGGTTTTCACCAGAAGTAGCAATTATTCTTTCTAGTAGATAATTTAGTGCGTTCTCTCTTTAAGCACTAGCCTGCAAATCTCCATAAGAACCTTTCATCTTTCACAATCAGAACTTTCATCTCAGAGAGCAACAAGAAGGGGGACTGTGAGCTGAGAGACGCGATCACAGTCACAAAAGACACAGGAGTGTGCAGACTTTGAGGTTTGTGCCAAAGCTGACCGAGCATGTTTCCTTTGCAGCATGAATAATTACTTGGCAATAAAGAAGCGCTTGCTGATGGAGCATTTTATCGTATGGTATTTTATTATCTCTGTCTTGGAAAATGGTGGCCACTGATTATCTAATTGAGAGGAGAAACTTGCCTCATTAATTTCTTATAGCCCTGAACCCTAGACAGGGTACCTGATTGCAGGAACGGCACACAGAAAATGCAGCAATGCTTTGGGTGAACACCCACCCTATGGTCACTCTCTTCTAGAAGAACATGGAGAACCTGCCCTTGATCTCCAGATTTTCCTGTCCTGTGAGGTTGTTCAGTTTCTCTGGATTAATTTTCACTTTGACTCTAGTAACTCTTTGTCACTGCTCTATTGCTATAAGGCGGTAGCATGCTATGTCATGATACCAAGAGATTCTAAGGCAACTTCTTTAAAGGAAACCATTTGATTGAGGAGTGGCTTACACTTTAAGAGGTTTAGTCTATTATCATGGCAGGAAGCCTGGCAGCATGTAAGCAGACACAGTGCTGGAGAGGATCTGAGAGTTCTACATCCTGATGCTCAGGCAGGAGAGAGAGAGAAAGAGAGAGAGAGAGAGAGAGAGAGAGAGAGAGAGAGAGAAAGAGAGAAAGAGAGAGAGAGAGAGATTGGGCTTGATGTGAGGTTTGGAAACATAAAAGTTCTCTCTTAGTGACCCATTTCCTCCCCAAAAAAGCCACTCCTTGTAATTCTTTTCAAACAGTTTCACATGGCACTAAACCATGCAAATATGTGAGCCTATAATGGTCATTCTCATTCAAACAACCATAGTAACAAATTCATACTAGCTGTAGTATGGTGCCAAGGTCAGAGGTTCAGGCCCTGACCCTGGCAGTGCTGCTAATAACTGTGCCTGTGACTTTATAGCATGACCTGTGGTCACACCTTCCTCCTGTTTCTGTGACCTGGAAAGATGAGGGAAGTCATCTTTAGCCACTGTACATTCTGGTTGATGTTTAGTTTCAAAGTTAAGCATAAGCATGAAAAATGTTTCTCTTTCATGTTTCAAAATAAAATGATACATTTGTTAAGATCCTAGGGGGGAAACATCACACTTTGATTTGGCATTTACTGTGCTGCAAAGAAACTGTTCATTGTAGTTCATTGTACTGATCATTCCCATTGGAGGTCCTCTGGGGGATTTCCACAAGTGTGCTTCACTCAGAAAGAAAGCTTTTGCTTCTGGATATGGCTGTAACTGCCCGGCTTGCCTGGCTTAGTAAGATTTTCCCATCTGTCTAATGTTAGCAGTTGTTTGTTTTCCTGATTAACTGATGGAATCTATGGGATTTTTAGATGCTCTGTGTCAATTACAATCTTCAAAAGGATAAGTTTCTTGTGTGGGTGTTGAAAAATCACTCAACATGATTTGTGACAGTATCAACAACAAGAGAAAATAGACATTTTCACCTCTCCTTCTCAGAACCTTTGCCATGCTCAAAGCCCATGGTCATTACTTTGGCTGTTGGTAATCTTCACTTGCACACTTACAAGTAAGAGCTTGATTCCGTTAGCACCTGATCATTAGTTGTGTATATTGTTTTTCAGATACCACCACTGAAGTGTTACTGGGTTGTATGAATATTTCAATTTCAATTTAGTTTTTCTCATAGATGTTTATATCTTCCATCTTGCCAAAAGTTATAACACTTCTTTTGGTAAGATTAATATTTTATTTTCATATGTTTTTTTTTCAATTTTTATTAGGTATTTACTTCATTTACATTTCAAATGCTATCCCCAAAGTCCCCTATACCCTCCCCCCATGCTCCCCAACCCACCCACTCCCCCTTCTTGGCCCTGGTGTTCCCCTGTACTGGGACATATAAACTTGGCAAGACCAAGGGGCCTCTCTTCCCAATGATGGCCAACTAGGCCATCTTCTGCTATATATCCACCTAGAGACACGAGATCTGAGGGTACTGGTTAGTTCATACTGTTGTTCCACCTATAGGCTTGCAGACTCCCTAGGTACTTTCTCTAGCTCCTCCATTGGGGGCACAGTGTTCCTTCCAATAGCTGACTGTGAGCATCCACTTCTGTGTTTGCAGGGCACTGGCATAGCCTCACAAGAGACAGCTATATCAGGGTCCTTTCAGCAAAATCTTGCTGGCATATGTGTCCGCGTTTGGTGGCTGATTATGGGATCGACCCCTGGGAGGGGCAGTTTAGGGATGGTCCATCCTTTCATCTCAGCTTCAAACTTTGTCTCTGTAACCCTTTCCACAGGAGTTTTATTCCCAATTCTAAGAACGGGTGAAGTGTCCACATTTTGGTCTTCATTCTTCTTGAGTTTCATGTGTTTTACAAATTGTATCTTGGGTATTGTAGGTTTCTGGGCTAATATCTACTTATCAGTGAGTACATATCTAGTGTCTTCTTTTGTGATTGGGTTACCTCTCTAAGGATGATATCCTCCAGATATATCCATTTGCCCAAGAACTTCATAAATTCATTGTCTTTAATAGCTGTATAAATGTACCACAGTTTCTGTATCCATTCCTTTGTTGAGGGACATCAAGCTTCTGGCTATTATAAATAAAGCTGCTATGAACATAGTGGAGCATGTGTCCTTATAACCAGTTGGAACATTTTCTGGATATATGCCCAGAAGAGGTATTGCTGGATCCTCCGGTAGTACTATGTTCAATTTTCTGAGGAACAACCAGACTGATTTCCAGAGTGGTTTTACAAGCTTGCAAACCCACCAACAATGGAGGAGTGTTCATCTTTCTCCACATCCTCACCAGCATCTGTTGTCGCCTGAATTTTTGATCTTAGCCATTCTAACTGGTGTAAGATGGAATCTCAAGGTTGTTTTGATTTGCATTTCCCTGATGATTAAGGATGTTGAACATTTTTTGAGGAATTTCTCAGCCATTCGATATTCCTCAGTTGAGAATTCTTTGTTTAGTTCTGTGCCCCATTTTTTAATGGGGTTATTTGGTTTTCTGTAGTCCATCTTCTTGAGTTCTTTATATATATTGGATATTAGTCCCCTATCTGATTTAGGATTGGTAAAGATCCTTTCCCAGTCTGTTGGTGGCCTTTTTGTCTTATTGACAGTGTCTTTTGCCTTACAAAAGCTTTGTAATTTTATGGGGTCCCATACACCAGCACCTTGAGAGCACACCTAAAAGCTCTAGAACAAAAGAAAGTAAATTCACCCAAGAGGAGTAGAGAGCAGGAAATAATCACACTCAGGGGTGAAATCAACCAAGTGAAAATAAAAAGACCTATTCAAAGAATCAACCAAACCAGGTGCTGGTTCTTTTAGAAAATCAACAAGATAGATAAACCCTTAGCCAGGCTAACTAGAGGGCACAGGGACAGCATCCTAATTAACAAAATCAGAAATGAAAAGGGAGACATAACAACAGATCCTGAGGAAATCCAAAGCATCATCAGATCCTTCTACAAAAGGCTATACTCAACAAAACTGGAAAACCTGGATGAAATGGACAAATTCCTAGACAGATACCAGGTACCAAAGTTAAATCAGCATCAGATTAATGACCTACACAGTCCTATATCACCTAAAGAAATAGAAACTATCATTAATAGTCTCTCAACCAAAAAAAATCCCAGGACCAGATGGGTTTAGTGCAGAGTTCTATCAGACCTTCAAAGAAGACCTAACTCCAGTTCTTCTCAAACTATTTCTCAAAATAGAAACAGAAGGTATTCTACCCAATTCATTCTACAAAGCCACAATTACTCTGATACCTATACCATGTAAAGGCACAAGATAGATAACTTCAGACCAGTTTCCCTTATGAATATCAATGCAAACATACTCAGTAAAATCCTTGCAAACCGAATCCAAGAACACATCAAAACAATCATCCATCATGACCAAGTAGCCTTTATTCCAGGGATGCAGGGTTGGTTTAATATATGGAAATCAATCAATGTAATCCGCTATATAAACAAACTCAAAGACAAAAAATACATGATCATCTCATTAGATGCTGAGAAAGCATTTGACAAAATCTAACACCCATTCATGATAAAAGTCTTGGAAAGATCTGTAATTAAAGGCCCATACCTAAACATAATAAAAGCAATCTACAGAAAACCAATAGCCAACATGAAAGTGAATGGAGAGAAGCTGGAAGCAATCCCACTAAAATCAGGGACTAGACAAGGCTGCCCACTTTCTCCCTACCTATTCAATATAGTACTTATTTTTATATGTTTATAATTAAATGAATATTATCACAACTTACCTACTCTAAGCCATTGCATTTGCTGTCTCACTCCGTTCCACTTCAGCATGATATACTCTTCTGCACCTACTTTCTATCCTGCATACTGTCAGTAACTCACATTTAACTCTGAGACATAAATATAATCTTCAACTAAGGACACAAAAAATCATCAGTTTCATCTTTTATCTGAGCTCCTTTGTTCTGTTTTCCATAGACAGCTTCCTGGGCCTCAGAAGGAACTTCACTATTCTTCAGTCACTTGCTGCCTTGCTTGCATTTAAACTGTTTTCATACTCACTTCTGACTGTCTTGGTTCTTCACTTCTGGATTTGAAAGAACACATTCATCAGTAGAGAGCTGGTGATAGTAAAAGGAATGTTTTGAGAACGGTAGTGTAGAAAATGTCAGGATCCCTCTTGTTTAACCATCTGGACATCTCTCAAGACCTTGTCTGAAATGGCAGTCTTGTAGGAACTGTAAAGGACACTGCCCACAGCCTCTCAGCTTCCAGCCCTGCTCCATCGGTATGGCTCTCCCCACCACCAGTGCTCAACAGTCAGTGAAACCTTCTCACCATTGATGTCCATGCCTCCACTGGTGGATACTTCAATACATTTGTTTTGGCAATCCTCTCCACTTCTCACAGATCTGGCAAAGATGAAACAGCAGAAATAGAAATGGGCATAACCATTGTAACCTTGCAGGGTCTGTTCTGCAGTAGCAAAACACAAGCTGGATGATAGAACAATGCAGATTTATGTTCTTGTCCCTCAGTGGTCATTAATCTGCCATTGCTTTCACTGTGCCAAAGACAACATGTGGGCAAAGTTCATAACAAAAACTGTGGTAAATATAGAAAAAGCAAATCCCCCTTTACTCATTCTAACCCTGGAAAACAATTTTTAGACAGTTTCTGTATGAATGTGATTATTTAGATTCCTCATGTCAGTAGAGTAAATGCATCGTTGTTTGTCTTGTGGCTTAGTTCACTTAGCATAATGTCCCCTTAATTTGTCCATGCTGTCACAAACAGCAGAATCTGTTTCCTTTTGTAGGGCTAATATTTCATGATGTGTCTATACCACATTTTCCTTTATCCTTTTTATTTATTAATGGATACTTGGGTTGTTTGAAAAGTCTTGACTACTATGAGTTATGATTCAATGAGCATTAAAGAAAATATATCTCAAGATATTTATTACAAGTTAAGAGCATTGTCTGTTCTTCCACATAAAACCTCATAACTCTCTGTGAATCTAGTTTCAGGGAATTTGACACTCTTGTACAGACATGCATGCAGACAAAACACCAATGCACATAAAATAAAAATAAATACTAAAAATCATTTTAAAAATCACTTATTATAGTAATCACAATGGGAAGGAAAATACAACAAAATTACTATGTGATTCAGCATTATGCAACGGAAACTGCAATAAATATCTTTTAAAAATAATAGTCGTAATAGGTATGAAATGATATATGTTATAATTTTATATATATATATATCCTTGCAGATTAGGTATGGTGATTCCCTTTTCATACACTTACTGAGCATTTGTATGTCCTTGCTGAAGAAATGATTATAAAGGTATGTTTGCAACATGATAGCCACAGCTAACAGTATTATACTAACCATAAGTTAAAAGCATAGACTGGGTGTTAACTGTTGATTAGCAAAACACACACAAAGACATTGGAGGGTTTGAAGGTGATATACATGCTTACTTGGCTTTGTTTATGGAAGCTCAAGAAAAGAATTTGACTTCTTGCCTTTCCAGCATGTACTCTTCAGTTGAGGGCTTTGCATCCTTTCTCACTCAAAATCAGAAGAGCAGAGCTTTCTATTCCTTGTCTGCTTCTGTCTTTGAACATCCTTCCCTCTCATGAAAATCTTTATGTTTCTGTCTTATAATCTAAGACAATCTTTATGTGCACTAATAATGCTAACATCCTATCAATCCTAGTGATATATTTCTTTTTCTTGCTTTATTTCATTGTCTGGCATCACAAGTGCAGGCTAGAATAGAAACAATGGTGGTAAGAAGGCTTATTTCCTGTGGCTATGTTAAAGCAAGTACAACACACACGAGAAAGTTTCCTTAGTGTTCACATCTTCATTAGTTTATGAGCAATCCTGTCTATGCCTAGATTGCTGAGCAAAGTGTCTATTTTCAGACTAGTTTCATTCAATAATCAAAACTGCATATACACATATGAAAATGTGTACTTATCTGATGGCTAAATGTCTTTCTTAAAAAAATGTGTAGGCTCTTGATGTGTTACTAAAATATGCATCTTTTGAAGTCTATGCAACTTTGTTTCAAATCACAATCTTCCAAGAATTTATCTGAATCATTCACTAAATGTTCTCTATAACTAAAAATGGACCCAAAATAGATTAACTGTGCCTGCCGTTGACAACTACAAAATGCCTACTTCTAATAATATCTTTAGTCATTTACCAACTAAAAAGTGGAACAACATGATTTTTTAAAAAAAATCTTGGAATTCTCTGGTTCTACATAGGCTATTCCCAGCAGCCACCCGCCAGGGATAAGTTTCCTAAGCTAACCAAGTGAATGCAGGCAGCAATGAATAGACTGAAGTAGAGATTTTACAAGGAGAAAACAACCTTATTTAACTTAAGTAAGCATCTCTTTCAGAGATATGTATCATATCAGTATGGACAAATCAGAAAACAGTGCTGAGGTAATGGACCAGTATCTGTAGTACATGCTGCTTGGGTATGAGGAGCAGTATTTGGGGCACCTGAGGCCACTGTAACCAGCCCCAATGGTGCTGCTTGGAAGAAACCTGGACTGTGTTATGCATAGGGTTTTTTAACATTGATAATAGACAAATCATGTTTTCTCATTGCTGTGATCAAATACAGGACAGGAAGCAACTTAGGAGAAGATGGATTAATTTTGCTTCTAGTTTGAGGACACATTCCATCCTGGCAGAGAAAGCATGACTGGGGATGACTGTCAGCTCTGATGGCAGGAGCAGGTGGCTGTTTGTCCCCATGTGATTAGGTCAGGAAGAAGGAGATGCTGGTCTCAACTTCTGCCCTCCCTTTCTCCTTATTCACTCCAGGATTATAACTCATGGTTTGTTGCCAAACATATTCAGGGCAGCTCTTCTTTTATCAATTAAACCTCCTAGACACACCTTCAAAGACACACATAAGACTTGGCATCACTGATATCCCAGTGTTTCTTAATTCAATTGAGGTAGAAATTAAAATTAATAATAACAAGTGCTTGGGAGTTTTTTCTTCAGAGTATCAGACTAAGACCTGTTGATCTGAGCTGTCTGCATGAATGGCTGTATTCAGTGCTGGGACAATCCACTGGGTCATCTAGAAAGCCCATAAATATATCAGAAATGAAAGTATGCAGTGAGACCAAAGGAATGTATGATTGTCCTTTACCCAGGTATGGATAAAGGAGAGTCCAGATAATTGAGGCAAAGTCATAGACAAGTTTATTGAAGACCTATAAGGCTTGTTTGTCAGACGGGGTTTTTGTTTGGTTTGAGATTTTTGTTTTGGTTTGTTTTGTCTTATACTGTCATTTTGGTCACTTCTTTTTAAAGAAGTAATTACTAATACAAAGTTGCAAGATGAAACACGAGGTTCCAAGAAACCATAGCAACAGAAAAGAATTAAAGATCAGAGAGAGAAACACAGTCTGTCTGTAGTCATTTGGAGCATTCATGAAGCTGTGGAAGATGCTAGGTTAATGATCATAAACAGAAGAACAGATAATAGAGTGGCTTAAGAGTTAGGACCTGGGAGGGCAAGAGGATTCAACAGGAATGTAAACCTAGCAGCAACAGCATGAACTCAGGCTAGGAGACTTTTCCATGCCTAAGTTCATCCCCCAAAAACCCAGAAACAAAAATAGTAATTAAGGATGTTCCCACTGGTGGTAGTTTCAGGGTGTCATATGCATCATGACGCCCACAACAGGGGTCTCTGCTTTTCCACTCTCCAGTCAATAAGTCACGTGTAGCTGCTTATCTCCAACACCTCATTTTTTATCTGCTTCTTCCTAGGTGGGGGTGGGAAGGGTGGTTCCAGTGGTCCTGGGCTCTCCAGAATTCTGGCACATTTTGTTTTCTATAGATCTATAGAACTGTCCCCCAATTATGGACAATATTGTCCTGCTGCATGGTTCACCTACATACCTTCAGATTTTATTTTGTCTCCATGCATGGCATATTGCCAAGAGGTTAAAAGTCCTAACACAGCTGGCATAAGGATAGTCCCCGAATTCCACTTGAATAATTAATGTCTGATCTGGGGAAATTTGCTTACTATCTTTGTACGTCTGGTCCTTCCTCTATGAAAATAAAGGAGTAGCATGCATTTGAACATAAATGAAGATGTTTAAGATCTTCAGGGCCATGAATAACAAATATTATCATTGCTGTTGTTATTACTGTTGCTAAGCTTTGCTAGCATTACATGATAGACAATGTAAACAAACATTTAAATGGGTAAATAACATACATATGCCTCTCCCCAATCTGTATGCAATGGAACTTAGATAAATGGCCTTTCCAAGATCAGACATTCCTAATTTACAAGGCTTTAACAATATAACTTTGGAGTTTAATTCCCAGGAGCTCTGACATAACCAGGATCTTGGGATCACAGGATCTCAGAATCACAGGATTACAGAGACAGCTGGACTCTGAGGAGTTCTGACATAGCCAGGATCACAGGAAGGTCAGGCTCCAGTCAGATATAGCAAGGGCAGGTAGCATTAGCAATAACCAGATGAGGCAAGCGTAAGAACAGAAGCAACAGAAGCCAAGGTTACATGGCATCATCAGAACACAGCTCTCCCAACACAGCAAGTCCTCCCAACACACCATCACACCAGAAATCTTTTCTCATGATGATGCTAGAGGGCTATAAGAAGGACATAAATAAATACAGGAGAACACGGGTAAACAGGTAGAAGGCCCTAAAGACAAAACACAAAAATCCCTTAAAGAATTACAGGAAAACAGAATCAAGCAGGCAAGGATATGAATAAAACCATTCAAGATCTAAAAATGGAAATAGAAACAATAAAGAAACCACAAAGGGAGACAACCCTGGAGTTAAAAATCCTAGGAAAAAGATCAGGAGTCATAGATACAAGCATCACCAACAGAATGCAAGAAATAGAAGAGAAAACCTCAGGTGTAGAAGATACCATAGAAAACATTGACACAAAAGTCAAAGAAAATGCAAAAGGCAAAAAGCTCCTAACCCAAAACATCCAGGAAATCCAGGACACAATGAGAAGTCCAAACCTACTGATAATAGATATAGAAGAGAGTGAAGAGTCCCAACTTAAAGGGCCAGTAAATATCTTCAACAAAATTATAGAAGAAAATTTCCCTAACCTAAAGAAAGAGATGCCCATGAACATACAAGAAGCCTACAGAACTCCAAATAGACTGGACCAGAAAAACAACTCCTCCCATCACATAATAATCAAAACATCAAATGCACTAAATAGAGAATATTAAAAGCAGTAAGGGAAAAGGATCAAGTAGCATATAAAGGCAGACTTATTAGAATTACACCAGACTTTTCACCAGAGACTATGAAAGCTAAAAGATCCTGGGCAGATGAGATGTCATACAGACCCTAAAAGAACACAAAGGCCAGCCCAGGCTACTATACCCAGCAAAACTCTCAGTTACCAAAGATGGAGAAATCAAGATATTGCATGACAAAACCAAATTTACACAATATCTTTCTACAAATACAGCCCTAGAAAGGATAATAGATGGAAAACACCAACACAAAGAGGGAAACTACACCCTAGAAAAGGCAAAAAAGTAATCCTTCAATAAACCCAAAAGAAGATAGCCACACAAACATAATCCTACCTCTATCATAAAAATATAACAGGAAGTAACTAACTTTTCCTTAATATCTCTTAATAATGGACTCAACTCCCCAATAAAAAGACATAGACTTAACAGACTTGATAAGTAGACAGAACCCAGCATTTTGCTGCATACAGAAAATGCACCTCAGTGATAAAGACAGACACTACCTCAGAGTAAAAGGTTGGAAAACAATTTTCCAAGCATATAGCCCCAAGAAGCAAGCTGGAGTAGGCATTCTAATATTCAACAAAATCAACTCAAATACAAACAGATGTATAAAATTTGGGATCTTAGACAGATGCACTTAGCACTTAAAACAAGCAGAATGCATCGAAACAAACACTTGTCTAGGATTAATTGGCTATTCTGGGTCTTTTGTTGTTCCATATCACATTGAGGATTTTCTTTCTAGTTATGTGAAGAATGAGATGAGGATGTTGAGTGTGATGTCACTGAATCAGTACATTGTTTGGGTAGAAAAGTCTAATTCTAGAATGTTTCTTGGTCTTTTTTTTTCACACATTTAAAGTTTTCATTTTAGAGGGATTTTTTAACCTCTTTTGTTATGTATATTCTAAATATTTTATTTGATTTGAGAAACTGGGAGAAGGAGCGTGTCCATGATCTCTTTCTCAGCATGCTTGTTACTCATATGTATTAAGACTGGGAAATTTTGTAATTTTGTATCATAACAATAATGTATCATAACACTTTGCTGAAATTATTGACAATTTCTACAATTTTTCCAGTCAAGTTTTGGGAACACAAGATATAAGATAATATAATCTTCGATTGAAAATAATTTGACTTAATATTTTCCCATTTGTATCCCTTCTCTTGTTGAAATTGCTTCAGCTAATACTTCAGTCACATTATGGATGAGCAGTAGGGATAATGGGTAGTTCTCTACCATTCCTGATTTTAATGGGGCTTATTAATGGTATTATTCATTTAGGATGATATTGGCCATGAGTTCATCATATATATCCTTTATTATGTTGGAATATGTTTTCTACAGCCCTACTTGTTCTAAGGCTTTTATTAAGAAGGCATGTTGAATCTTATCAAAGACTTTTCTTTTCTTTTTTTTTTTCATTGAGATGATCATACGATTCTTGTACTTTTTGTCCAAGTATTTGGTTTATTACATTTATTTCTTATATATGTTAAAAATGTAAAAATAAAGACAAAAAACAAAACAAAACAATAAGCCTTTAGCTAGGTGCCTCAGTGGGCAAAACCACCAGAAATCCATAGAAAATATTAGACTTCATAAATCCATCTTACAGGACTATTTACAGGTAGAATCCTACTAAAATGAGCCACTCTGCAACTCTTTGAAGCTAAGAGAGAGACCCTGTGATCTTATTCTCATGACACCCAAGTTGACTTCAAGCTGTTTCATTTGCCATTTTATGCTGAAAATTAGAAGCAACACACTCAAATGGATATTTCACCAGATGAGTTATGCATATCTGTACACAACAGCCTGCCTATTTATGATTGGTTTATAAACCATCATGGAATTCTGTGGGACAAACCATGACAGTGACTGATTTTGCTCATAGGTCTGCTTGTATCTTGCACATGGCCTGTTTATGGTGACTCAGATGGAGCAGCCCAAAGGGGATATGGGGGATAGTCTTCAAAACTAGATGACTTGAATGATGGAGGATGAGACTGGGCTAAGTTCAGCTGACAATAAGCTGCGAACTCTGTTCTTCTCCATGTAGAAAAAATCCTCCATGTCTCATGAACTACCTTTCATCCCTGTGGTCAAGTCTAAAAATGAGCATTGTGTGAGAAAGACAAGCAAACGTGGTACTTCTGTGATCTGGATATACAAATTGTGCAGAGGTCCTTATGCTTACTCTTGAGTTAAGTCAACAAAAAATAAAAACTCTGTGCCCTTCACATGAAGGAGACATGAGTGCTTCTTAGGTGTAAGGAGTGTAGAAGTTCTGGAAGAACCCATGGAATGGTAAATATATGTAAAAAATTATGAATATAATTGTACATTTCAGGCAAATTATATATTTTTAATATAAACATATATTTAAACATATATTTCATAGTTGTTTACATGTTTATATAAACTGCTTGAGCTATGTAAATGAGAACTAATCTCTGACAGTGCCCTCCTATATTTTATTTATACTTATGAACACTTGTCATATTATTTATTAATTTTTTTATATTATCTGTTTCCCATCCACTGGAGAAAGCAGCACATAGTCAGAAAACTCTATCTTATTTTCTTTATGGCTAAATCCTGGATCCCTCCCTGACACATAGTGTGCATCCATTTATTTATGGAATGCATGAACTCATCCATGCATGGGTGCAATTGCCAGTGTATAGGACTATAAATTCAGCAGTGTGGTTGGGGACTCTCAGACTGAATGCTGAGATATCAGCTACATGATGGTTCATGGCATTGCCTTCCATATATCACAGAATTCACACGTGATAACGACTGTCATCCAAACTCCTTGTACTCTGTTTCAATTCCATGGAAAATGTGGTTTCTACAACCACCTTTCCTCTGTATTTTACCTCACATCCAGTGACCTTTGCTCAAAGCTTTTTTTTGTTGTTTTGTTTTTCCTTCTACAAGATGGAATTAGTGAAGCCTCATAAAATCACAGTTAATAAGCTTCCTGCTTTGCCTAAAGGTTTCTCCCGTAGTTCATAACAGCACTTATTTTGAAAAGCATGAGAGCTGTGGTTCACAAATACCTTCTGCCAGATTAATTGTCAAGTAAAACTAATGAGAAAAGACCCTACTTGCCTTTAGAAAAATTAAAGCCCTTAAAGCCTGAAAAGCAATAAAAGATTCTTACTTGCTTTTGTCAGATAGGAGGTGCGTTATAATCATGTCTATGATCGTCCATACATATGGACATTCTAAGGAAATGCTATTTTGTTCCAAATGGAAAGAAACAACTCAAAAATTCATGAGTTATATACAGTTTTCATCGCACAGCATTCGAAAATATCTTCAATTTTGGTTGCAGATAAAACAAACGATATAAAATGTTGCGTTCTACTAGTTAACAGTCTTTGGAGAAAATCAAGTGTACACAATCAAGATTTCATCAAAATAATTTTGTTAAAGCACATAATATGTTACATCATTGAGAACTGTAAAATTACCTAACTTCATAAACCTTTCTAATTTTCCTTGTAAAATTAGCCATGAGCTAAGAGCACACATAACCCTGTAATATACAGTTCAAATATGACTAAACATAGGAAAAACCTTGACATGTATTTACCATCACAGGGGCATGCTCCTCCAGACCATTGTTGCTAATTCATTTGAATCATTCCAAAATTCCTGTGAACCAATCCATACAGAAAAGAAATGTGAAGTTTGGGATTAAAAGTTGTGTTGGTCACCCTTGGCGCTAGTGGACATGGCACATGGACACAGGGAAGGATAAGGGGAAGAACTAGATGGTCCAGTGTTCCACTCATGGACAACGGGCACAGTTTAAACAGCAGGGCAGGAGTTCAATACCACCACCATTGTTATTGTAATTACTGTGACAGACAACCATTACTGTTCTTCAGTGTGCAGGGAACATTTTGAATTCTTTACCTGAATGTAACCCTTTAAGAATTTCCTAATCACATAATTCTTTTGAGAAGGGCACTATTATTCTTCAATATTTAACAGTTGAATAAACTGAGTAACAGAAAAGTTAGATATTTGATGGTAGCACCAAGTTCATCGTGTAATCCAGATTGAGACTAGAACTTGACCCTTCACCTGTATTGCTAGGCTTCTTCAAGAAGTTGCAGCACTGCCTACACTACAGAAAGATTCAAACCTCTGACTTCGGAAGTGAGACAGCACTGGAACTCTGGAATGTCACCACACACTTCAGTATAAGAACCACAGCGATGGTTCAGAGTCTAAAACGTGCTATCATGCTTCACCTGTGTAGTAGCCTTCCTTCATGGCTCACTGGTAGACATTGTCGAATGAGCCAAAATGGCAGCACTTGGTTTAGTAAAATAAATTTAACTGAGAAAAATGAAATAACAAAACAAAACAAAACAAAATCATCATGGATCTGGGAAAGGAACTCGTCAGGTTAGGGGTGGGTGGACATTCATACAAGTGAGAGGGGGTGAGAGAGAATAGGCTTTGGAGAGCAACCCACAGACACTGTGCACATGTTTGAAATGAACAGAGCACAAAATTCATTTTAAATTTGTATGATTTTTTTTGTGTCAACATTCAGCCATCACCTGGAGGCTATCTGATTCCAAATCTTGTGATTGTTCTCCCAGAACATATAGTAGAATGAGCAACAGAGTCACTACTGTAATATAGACCAATAGCAGAGCCCAACTCTACCAAATCGAATGGAGTTTAACAGCCTCAGATGGGAACTAGGCCAAGATACAATGTTCAGCCTCTGCACAGTAACGCTGAAACACATTATATGCCCAACACTGTCTCTCACTTGATGTTATATAAAAGCTCGTCTTCTTCTCGTCTATATGTATTTCTTGTTAAAAGTGAAATCAAAAGGAAGTAGTGTCTTAATGAGCAAGTCTGGCAATGTTATCATACAAGTGAAAAAGATACAGTCCCTGAGACAGAACTCCTGAAGTCTATATCACAGTATGCTGGGTACTGCGTAACATTGGAATGCAAATTTGGACAGATGTTACTGGACCAGATAAAAAGAATGAGGAAAAACAAGAACAGAGCAGAAAACTGGTGAAGGAAAGAACTCCTCATTAGGCTTTGAGCTAGCAGGGCTGACAATGGTTTCAGAGTCACTCAAACCATGATGTAGTTTGATGTCCTATGTCCCTGGATGAACCAGGATGGAAAGCCTTAGCACTTTGATTTGAATTTGAATTTTTGGCTAAAAATTAACAAAATAAGAATGAAAATATCAGTATAAAGTTGTCTGTGGTGATGCGTGTATAGAAATCAAAGTAGTCTTAAATCACAATTTAAAATTTATTTTAATGGTCTCATAAAATTTAGACACATGTATCTACTGATGTTTAGAATTTTTCTTTGCCCCTTTTCTAACAAGATAGGTAGAGCCTACTCACTGAAATGTTTCCTCTGAACTCAATAGCACTGTCTATAAAAGTGAATTTTTAGAAAATAAGAAGGAGCACATGGACTTTTCTAATATTTTTGGAAAGATCCAGAGTCATCCTTTAATGTACAAAGTGGTGGTGGCCTTGCCTCATTCTAAGTTTAACACATGAGTCTAGATTGGTTGAATTAATTTCATGTTTTCCCACTTATTAACAGTCTTTAGACTATCATATCATTAACCAAACAGAACATTTGGATTTCAAAATCATTTAACTAGCAACATAGATTTTAAAACTTTCATCCTTCTGCATAAAATGGAAGGATGTTGAACTGTGGTCAGCCATGATGTCGTCACTAAATAACAAGTTTCATTTCCCAGTGTCTTGTCACCTGATCACAGGACAGGTGAGTTAAACAGCAGAAGAGGCACCAGGTTCTAGTATAGAATACTAGACTTGGGTCCATTTAATTTCTTAACCCCAAAGCACTGGCTTATTCTGGGTTTCCTTCCCTGCTTTTTAGGTAAGCCAAAACCACCACCTCCTCCTCTTCCTCCTCCTCTTTCTCCTCCTCCTCCTCCTCCTCCTCCTC
>NC_034593.1:123697348-123708408 GCF_900095145.1 Mus pahari | reverse complement strand
TCTTCTTCTTCTTCTTCTTCTTCTTCTTCTTCTTCTTCTTCTTCTTCCTCCTCCTCCTCCTCCTCCTGTCACCATCCATGTGACTCTCCTACCAAGCTTCTGCGACTGATGCGAAGACTAGGATATATGTAAACACTTCAAAACACATTATTTTATATACAGCAAGAAACATAATCCAGGTAATTTTATTCTGATGTTTTGAGTCAATACTCTACTAAATAACTAAAGAGAGGATGTCAACTCATTACATAGCTTATAGCACAGGCTGGCCTCCAGTGCCTGGCCTTCCTACCTCCACCTTCTAAGTCCTGGGGTCACAGACATGACTGCTAAGCAGTTTCTGTTCCTCTAAGTATTTATGACTCAAGTTACAGAACTCAGTGCATTTGATATGTTGTTCCTTGTACGTATTTGCTTTTTTCCCCTCCTGATGCAATCTGGGTTTGATTGGAAGACTGGGAAGTTAGGGTGTCTGCATACACACCTTATATCGCTGGATGAGGAGTGGCGGGTAGTACTGAGCACAAGACATTCAGTTCATCCAGTGACTATAAGCAATCATTCAAGGAACCTGCTAGCCTCTCTTTCCCATTTCGGACTTGATGAGAATAAGCAGTTTGTTACATTGTTTGAGAAAGGTTTGGAAGGTGGAGCCAAACTTAAGTTAGTTCAATGCTACTCGGAGTTGAAGTCTTTCGAAAGCTGTATACTTGTAACATTTGTTGTTGGTTTTGAAAGATTCAGACCTAAAGCAGCTTGCAGCATTCTCTGATTACGTATCTCCATTCACCCCATTTTTTAAATCTTTGAACACAAGAAACATAAGATACTTTCTCCGTGCATGTAACCAAGCCGTGTGTGTGTGTGTGTGTGTGTGTGTGTGTGTGTGTGTGTGTGTGTGTGTGTGTTTTCTCAAAAATGCCTAAGCTATTTATCATTAAGGGAAAAGAAACAAACAAGAAAAATTTTCCTGGAAGGCTGGTCCTCAGTGCTCTAGCCCTGGCCTTCCATTACACTCCTTAATTGGCATCCATACTATGGGATTCTTTTATATTGTTTTCTGCTTTAAAGTGTCCTTATCACAGTTGTGCCCATCTCTTCTTTATGAATTGAGAATGGGCCTTCTGTTTCTATGGAAGTTTGTCAGTAGTCCGGAATATCCTATATATCTTATGTGTTCTTTCTAGGCAGATCCCAGCCTCTGACCTGAGTGATTGGGGAACAGGAACTGAACGAGAGGGGTTTTCCTGAATTCCATGCACAGATACCCATTTCCCAACCCTCTGGCTAAGCCAGGCAGTTCCTGTCCCTCAAATAGAACCTATGGTCTCTTGCTCCATTCTTCAGCTGTTCTGATTACGTTCTTTACTGTCCACAGTGGCCTGCCCTACCTTTATCTCTTTTCAATGTCTTATGATCCTAACTAGAAGTCTTAGATGCCACCAACCTGAGGTTAGTTTCTTGCAAAACTCTTGAGCTATCCCTTCTATGACATTTGTGACTCAGTGTATAGAGTCGGTAACTTGTCATGTATATTAGATGAATTCTAGTATTTATTTTCTTATTTGTCTTACTGTGTGGGACTTCCAGTAAGAATACTAACTGAATATCATTGGGCAAGTGATTTAACTCATCATTCTTATTTTTCATTCATTTAATGAGAATCATAACAGTAACCTAACTCAAAAAAGGTACCTTAAAAATTAAATATGTTAGGCCAATTATAAAGCTTATAGTATGTTCTGAAACATAGAAAATAAAAAGTTATTCATAGTGACTATTAATAATAAGGATATTTCAGCTATTATATATGTTATAAGTATGAGTTTTACTAAAAGAAACAATTTAATTTTTAATCTGGTCTCCAGTTCTTTTCCATTTAGTACGGTTTGAGTGAGTGTTTTAATAAAACTAAAAATTATTGTCTTCAACGTTATTATATTTCTTTACTGTCTGGACTTTGCTTCTGTTGAGTTGATATTGTTTCTGATTTGTCTTAAAGACAGTTTGACTTTTTTGGTGAGTTGTAAATTTTTATAGAACTGTTTGTCGTGGGGGCAAACTGTTTAATCTTTTATTCATTCACTTCACTTAGAAGTTAGTAAATGCCAATCCCAAGTAAGATAAAGAAATCCTTACCTTGGTGTTATAATTCCACATTCCATAGTGATCCAAAATTGCTCAGATAACTAGACAAAATGTTACCATGGGTGCTGGAAGATGAGCTGAGATAGTGTTTCCCTATTCCCTTTGTGTTAGGCCATCATCAGTTGGTATGGATTTTTACCGCTGTCAGAGACACTTTAAGACAAAGTGAATATCATGAACATTTTCCCTCTTTCCAAATGGATTTTTTTAAAGACTCCTTGGGAATACGCATACTCAAGCTTGAAACTATCCCACGCATCAAATTCTTAGCTCAGCCTTTAAGCAATAAGAGGTGGTCTTCATTTATAAACCAGGAAATGCCTTCCCACAAATAGCTGAAGCTGAAGGCGGGGCTTAGTAGACAAGATGACTTATATCTGTCTATATGCCTCTACACTATGGAGAATGCTGCTTCCAGATTTAAATGGGTGCTAGCTGAATTCTGGCTTCCTTTAGACTAGCTGTGATCCCTTTCAGATTATGCCTATGAAGATTAGAAATTCTTATCGCCCATAGATGAAATCTGTGTAATAAATCCCTTGTGGCTTTAAAATGCTAAGTTCTCCTTCACTACAAGGAAACTCACGATGCTTAGTGGCAGAATGAAGTGGTATGGGCTTATTGTATAGTAGTCATAAAATATACAGTGACTATTTAGTGTCTTGGCAATGGGCCCCATAAAATAAAATTTATTTTAGTATTACAAATTTCTGGTCATATCTGGACTAAAGAAAAGGATGTTTTTCTGCCAATGTGAGCTTATTGTTTTTACTGATTCTCTCTGAATTTGATTTCCTATGCAAGTATGGGGGAAATAAATTTCTTTAATAGCAATGCTTTTCCTTCTACCAGGAAAGGTTTCTTTTTGACATTACCTTAAGTACATTCAATTACAGAAAATGCACGTTAAGAAGTTTGTGCTTATTATCAACCTCGGTTGTACTTTGCTACAGTCTGTGGCTCCTTTGGGATGTGCCATGTATATCTCTTATGCAGAAGTGATATTCCTTGAAGAAAAATCTGGGTATGTGTGTTTCTAATGCACTAGCCACAGTGCAGTAGGATTGAAGCTGCCTCCTGCTAACTAAAGCCAACAGAACCTGACAACTGTGATGAAGTGACTGTGATAGGTTTAATAAGAAAATTATTCATCAGAGCTATGTATAGGTATCGCAAGGGGTCTTATTCTTTTTCCTCCTTATAAAACACTTCACTCCCACCAATGATCATTTGAGCCTTGAGAGCAGAAATGTTGTTTAGCCTCCCACCACATCTTCAATGAATAAGTGTTTCACCTCTCCTTGCTATCAGTCATCCGTGTCTCAAATACTTTGATCAATAGGATCCAGCTCTCCTCATTCCGTATTTGGAGACTGCAATGATCTCAGCCACATGAATCCTGAGAGTAGATTTGCAGCAACAGAGGCACTGAGGATTGTTCTGTCTAATTTGTCAAATAACACTTATTTGTTCATCGTAATAGTATAAAATTAAACAGCCCTTTGTTTCATTTGTCAAATAACACTTATTATCTAACAACTGAAGAGTATAATTTCTGTAGGAAATTGCTAAGTGTCTAACTGGCATTTTACGTTTGCTTCTAGCTTGCACTCAGAAACCACTCATACCTCTTATTTTAGATGAATAGAGTATCCTCCCGTGGTACGGATGGCAATGCAGACCTCTATTGCTCTGATATTTTGACCATTTGCTTCTTTAACCCTGACTCAAATTATTAAAGACTTGGAAACAGCCGACAACAGGCTTTCAGAAATGGCTGGCACAAATGTAAACCTGGCCTTTTGCCTTCACTAACTTCAGTCTGCCAATTTGAAGCCATGCAGATCTGTTTGCGCTCTACTTTCTACTTGGTGTCCCTTAATATGATATCATTTTAAAGCTTGATTTGATTAGAATATGCCAAACAACTTAATGATTTATATCCTCGTCGTGGTGGTGCCTGGCGTGTGTCCTCAATTGAACTTTATTTACTAGATTTAAATTTGAGGTGAAAACCAATGTCTAGACTTTGAAATGCTCAGTAGTGAACTGTATGCATGCTCCTGTTCTTGCCATAAACAGAAAACTAGAGAGACTGATGCTCTAGGTGTGGCAATGCACATGCTCAGTCAAGGTCTTTTATCAGTTCCTCACTGCTTACACATAAACTCTGTAGCCCATCTATGCGAATGGCTGGTCCCTTCCCTTTGCATCCCCATTATACAATGCATTATGGGTGGGTGCCATGCGTCCTACCTTCTATCATTTTGTGTTAGAAGAAGGGAAGTTAATTTTGAAACTATCATAAACAAATATTTGTAGTGTCAGTGTTGTAAAATCCAAGTTTAATAATGTGTAGGGTAATTTGAGGTTCCATCAGCCTACATTCTGGGATTTCCATCTCTTTCATGGCTTTACAGATGAAGCTATACCGAATGGAATCTCAAGCCGGTATGAGTGCCTAACCTACACACCACACCCAGGAACCCTGCTTAATGCCTATGTGTATAAAGAGGTCTGGCATGAACCTATAATATAATTTCTGCTTGAGTCCCTGTACCGAAATTAGGTGTAATTTAAAAGATTTTAAAAGATTTTTTTCCATATCACATCATTTTCTTTTTTTTATTGGATATTTTATTTATTTACATTTCAAATGTTATCCCCTTTCCTACTTCCCCCCTTCCAAAAAAAACCCTATCCTATCCCCCTCCTCCTGCTTCTACGATGGTGTGCTCCCACCCACTCACCCTCTCCTGCCTCCCAACCCTCACATTCCCCTATACTGGAGTGTCGAGTCTTCACAGGACCAAGGGCCCATTCTCCCATTGATGCCTGAGTGTCCAGATTTAATATTTTATAATTTTGGACTCTTGGACTTTATTCTTTATATTAAACTTTGAATACAACTCATCTTTATTCAACCTTGTAACTGAATATAAATGTTGACATAAACATGACTATGACTGTATATGAACTGTGACAACATAAAATGTAGTTCTGTAGTAAAACACTCTTAAAATAATACAGATAACAGTTGCAGAGGGTTTTCCATTCACCAACCTTTATTCCAAGTACTTGCTATCACTTACACTTTTTCAGTAACTCTATTAGGTGAGATATATTCAAGCTCTCTTGACATCTAAAGAAGCCAAGGCAGGGAGGAACTTGCTGAGCTAATGTTAAGTACTAATGGGAGGGAAAGACCTAAAACCAGATCTATGTGATGGCTTTCCATTCTCAGAACTCACAACCTATGGAATCTATATATGTTCCAAGGGGGGGGGGGTGCTGATGAGTGAAGGCAGACTGCCAATCACGGGCAGCTGCTCTACAGACCTCTGCAACTAAGCTACTGTAAAGAAGGACTGCCATTTTGCTTCCTGTCACAATTCCCATCTGACAAAATGTCAGCTGCTGTTTGGATCACATGGTTTTCTCTTTGCATGAATCGCCCAGTCTTGCCTTTGCTTTTCTTTACTAGAACAGCAACATTTGTTCTTCTTCCAAATCATCTGTTGCCCCTACATCTGTTAGATCAGTAAACATCCATCAACTTCTACAGTTAGATTCACAATGAGTCTCTCAAACCCTTCTCATTCTTCCAAACCCAGTCCTAGCTATGTTATAAAGAATGATTTTACTAGTATCTTATACTGAAATTTTCAATTAAGCAAAAGACAAAATTATAATTCATTAGTGTATCTGACATTGATTTTTTTTCCCAAGCTAAATATTTAGCATCTTTGGGGAATGATACATTACCTCTCCATGTCTTCTTAGAAACTTGCCACTTAGAGCCTGAAGGAATGACCATCCAGAGACTGCCCCACTTGGGGATCCGCCCCATAAACAACCACCAAACCCAGACACTAGGTAGATGCCAACAAGAGCCTGCTGACAAGAGCCTGATATAGCTGTCTCCTTCAAGATTCTGCCAGTGCCCGGCAAATACAGAAGTGGATGCTCACAGTCATCCATTAGATGGTGCACAAGGTCCCCAATGAAGGAGCCAGAGAAATACCCAGGGAGCTGAAGGGGACTAAAGCCCCATATGAGGAACATCAATATGAACTAACCAGTACCCCCAGAGCTATACCACCAATCAAAGAAACTTGGAACTATACTACCAATCAAAGAAAACACATGGTGGAACTTGTGGCTCTACCTATATATGTAGCAGAGGATGGCCTAATCGGTCATCAATGGGAGGAGAGGCCCTTGGTCCTATGAAGGCTCTATGCCCTGGTGTAGGAGAATGCCTGGACCAGGAATGGGAGTGGGTGGGTTGGGAAGCAAGAGGGGGGGATAGGGGATTTTTGGAGGGGAAACTAGGAAAGGGGATAACATTTGACATGTAAATAAAGAAATATCTAATAAAAAAGAAAGAAACTTGCCACTTATTCTAGCATTATACACAGAGAAAAATCCTCAAGAAATGTTTGCTGCCTGATTGGTCCATGTTGGTGATCATGATCATGTTTAAAATTTTTACTTGTGAATGGTATGCCTAGAACTTCCTGGGTTAAAGTTGTTGAGAATTTTGGGTAAAGTTCCCTAAGCCAGAAACTCTTCCTTGTGTAAGATGTCTCTGCTCAGTTCTGAATATCATTCTGAAATCAAGAATAGTTAATTAAGAACAACTCTCTTCTTAGTTTAGACTGTCGAGTGTGTAGTTAAACCTCTTTTGTTTCTCTGCCTTTTTTTCCTCATCCTTGTACTTACTCACTAAAGCCTTCTTCCCATGGCTTTCTTCCCACCCAGCTTCATCTCTACAATATAGACACAGCTCTGTGGTTTTCATCTTCCGTGTACTGTTCAGACATTTGTAGTACCAAACTTATCTATATAATATCATGGCCAGTTTATCATCTTAGGTTTTGGAAAGGAGTAAGACAGTAGTCGAACAAGTATGTTTTATAGTTGATGCTCAGTAGCCCATAGCTAACTGCTCTTCTGAAATCTTCAAAGCACAACTTCGACTCTGTACTTGAAGTTCAGTTCTGTCAGTCTTATTTTTCAGTTATACCTTACTAATCAAATCAATAGTTTATCTGTCCACTATAAAACTACTCTTTGTTTCAGAGATTAAAGGACTACTTCATAGTCATGCATCTACTCCTAATATATTTTCAAGTGTTCCTAGATCCACTACAAATCATATTTAAGCTGAACATGTTCTTCTCTAGATCTCTAGCTTAGTTCTAGGTCTCACTGAAAATGCCTTGTTAATGTAAAAATGTAATTAATATGTGTGTAATGTAAAATGTGTGAGAAGGGCAGAGAATTCTCTGAAGGAGTGATCTTTAAAAGAAGGCTTTAGGCTGAGAGCTGGTCACCAGATACTGGTGGAGTAGAAACTTTCATGGTCATATTTAACTCCCTTCCTCCAGCCTTTGAGATCAGAGTTCTTAAACATCCTGTCTATACCCTCACTGAAGTCCTTGACTGTAATGAGGCACTCTCGCTCTGATGTTGTCAGTTCATGTTTTGAAAACCAAATCCCGAGTATAGTTACCTTGTGAATGTAAAATCCTTGATCACACAGTTTCTGAAAGGAAATCTTGTACATGATGTATTTCATTCCTTGCCCATACTGAGCTACTTAAGATTACTGTGGCTAATGAATCCACACAATTCTATTGTGCTTCTTCTTAACAGGGTCACCAACAACTGTCCCAAATGCCAGATGAGCTGGTTGACACAGCTTTTCTTCTGAACTTTGGTGAAGCCTTTAGCTTTAGGATGCATTTTCAGCCTTCTCTCCTGGTTTTTCTGCAGCATCTATCTCCAGGCCACCTCTTTTGTTTGTCCTTCCATGCTTGGTCTATGATGCCTAGACTCTAACTTCAAGTTAGGACACTTTCTGGGTGACCTGTCTATTGGTAGAGCTGGGGAATTAAAATCAGCAACCATCATTCTATTGGGGTTAATTTAATTTTCTGTTTTATTTTTCTATTTTATCTGTAATGAAGCTTTATTAAAATAAATAAAATAGAATATTTTTCCCTTTATCTTCCAGCAGCAATATGATAATTTTGACTTTAGTGTTTAACTTTCTTCCTTTGATAACAGGATATGTACTATATAGAAACTTGACTGAATGTTTAACAAATGTAAAGTCAGACAGAGGAAAAGAAACCATGCTTCCTTAAAAGTATTTATAAGAAGAAAAATATATCAAGTCTATGTTTGTCTCATTAAGCCTTAATAAAATGAGGGGCATAGATAATACTACTCACATTTCACAGGGTAGAAAATTGAGGTTTAAAGTATTTGACCTGACATCATATAGCTGATGAATTACTCAGCTGTGACTTCTCTTTCAGTTTAGCTACAGCCCATACTTCATCCACTAGGACACACAGCCAAGCATTAGTGTCTAGACATTGGAGTGGAGTGAGACTCATCTTGACATCGTCATTGGTTTTACATAAGAGTGATTATATTGATGTATCATCAAATCAAGCATATTTTAAAAATACAATTGTAAGGAGATGAGAGGTAAACATTTGTTTTTCTAGTATTAATATTTCAGAATAATTTCAGATTATTCTGATTCAAATGCTAGAGAAGACAATTTCTCACATAACATTAAATACACAAAATATTAATTGCATAGAACTTGGGCTAAGATAAAATTTAGAAGGAGGTTCCTTTGGGATACTCTAGGATTTAGGCTATTTACAGATACTAGCTGACTTAAACCGTGACACAAAACTTACTCCAATATATTTGTATTTCTTTACAATCATATCTAGGCACTAGCTCTTAATGTAATTTTCATAAATCTTCAAGTCTTTGGAAATTATTTCTGATGTCTAACTGGTATTTTAAAAAATCCTTTGTGCAATTTTGAGAATACTATAGACGTCTAAACTATATTCTTGATCCACATTATAAAATGTCAGGTTACGCTAATTAGAAACCAAAAGTTTCTATATAAAGCAAGATTTTATGATTTTATAATACTAATACTTGCGAATATTATCTAACACATCAATGATAACATTTTGTACATTACCATTAGAAGAAAGAACTAAAGTCTACAACGATATATTAACTCAACAAAGAACTGAGACGCTCCTTCCTTATTTTTATGATTCCCAGGAAAAATAGAGGTTATGATGCTTTTGTGAAGAACACTCATTAAAAAAAATAAATCAGTTCCATTGGGTTTTCATTGGCCAACATAGATGGCAAATAAAATTGATGAGGTCAGGGTACAGGTCACATACCTGAGAATACCATGGCTGACTGAGTACACCAGTATGGGTGCTTCTAACATAGAACAAATGGTCTCCTCATTTCTGTCAATTCTTTTTTTAAAAAAAAAAACAAAACTGTATTTTGAATAAGCCATTTGAAATGTGTGTTTAAAACTTGTGGTCCCTGGTAAATACAGTCATATTCCATCCTTTTCTCTATGTAATTTTGACAAATACAGTTGCTATTGTTTGGGTGTCTATGTTCCACAATTATAGGAGCGCCATCTCCCCAGAGAGTTTAAATAAAACTAGCTCTTCCAGTGCTAAGAGGATTTTGTCCTCTCTCAGTAATTCTGTTTTCTAAATATAGTAGCATGTGGCATGTAGATCCTGGGGTGTGATTCAGTGATGGAGTGAAAACTTAGCATGTGGAATACCCTGTGCTGAAACTCCCCAGCAGCTAAATAAGTTATCAAATCAATAAGCCAATAAATACATAAATACTAGAGCTGACTTCAAATTGACAAATAAGTAGAAATAAGTCAGCTTACTTTCTTCCTTATAAAGATTTGGAATAAACATCTCTGTAATTTTATTACTTTCATTCTAACATAATATACCTGATTTAAAAAATCCACCTCTTTCAAATAATAAAAGCAACAGTTTAAAGAGAAACAGTTATATTCAGCTTGATGGAGGTCTTTACCACACCCAAACTCATGATTTTCTTCAAGTGCTAAAACAGTTGTTATGTTTCTTTTTTCAAATTAATTTGTTATTCAAGATGGATGGCTCATTTTCTCATTTGTTCTTTTAATGCCAAATATTATTGAGCACATGTAGATTGTAGTAACCAAAATTGGTAATGAAGAAATAAGTCTTTAATAAAACTTTAACAGCATTTCTTTCCTTCTAGGTAAGATTAAAACACATTATTAAAAATTACCTTCCTTCATTTCAGAGCCAAAACACTGGCAGAAATAATGAGCAAGAAAATGACTATGAAGAAGATGTAATCTCATTTTCCACATATTCACCCTGTAAGTTTTTCTCTACTCCATGAATACATATAGGCTTGGAGTATGGTATATTAAACTTAAAAATAAGACTGAACAGAATGTAGAAAGATAGTTCATCAACTGAAGAATTTTTAAATATTGAGGTAGGATAATTTTTTGCCTCAAGTTTGATAAGTAAATGCCTTTAACAAGGTCAAGATTTAATAATGAAATCTGCGTTTTTCTACCCTGAAAAATAACAGGAGTCACTTTGATACTCTTTTCTAAGTTTTTGAAACCTGTGTTTCCAAGTCGATTTTTCAAAACTGAATCACTTTTTCTTTTTCTTTTTTAGTGGAGCTGAGTCCTCTCAGCTGGGAAGTAGGAAGCTGAGGTTAGGATGTTTCATAAGATGCTCATGCCATAGTAATGCAACTCTATGTCTAATGTTTGAAGATGAATTCTGAGTTCCTACAGGTTCAGGCCAGGTCTTATTAGCATACAGTGGCCTGCTTACCATCATTGTCAGCATTTATGATGAGCATCTCAACGTCCGTCCTCTTCCTCCTCCTCCCCCCTCCTCCTCCTCCTCCCCCTCCCCTTCCCCTCCTCCTCTTCCTCTTACTCCTCCTTCTCCTTCCCCCCTCCTCCTCCTCTCCCTCCCCCTCCCCTTCCTCTCCTCCCCCTCCTCCTCCCTCCTTCTCCT
>NC_034593.1:123689005-123697213 GCF_900095145.1 Mus pahari | reverse complement strand
CCCCCCTCCTCCCCCTCCGCCTCCCCAACCTCCTCTTCCTCCTCCCCCTCCTCCTCCAGAGCACCCCACTCTGTATCACATTGATGATGGAGTACCCAACGTCTCCACCTGCTGACTTCCCTCCTCAGCCAACAAAAAAATGTTCTTTTCTTTTCCTTTCAAGTTAATTCAAAAATATTGAAGTCATTTTGAACTTCTGTTCTTTCTCTCCCACTCTATATCCAGTCCAGCATAATACCATTGACTATATTTTCGAAATATCGCCAGCATTCAACCAGTCGTCGTTGAACATTGTTATCTATCCTAGAGAGAGAGTGCGCATGCCTCTGCTACTGATCAAATGCCCCTTCTGCTCTCCTCAGATGCTCTCCCTCTCTGGGACATCCTAACTTCCTGCCCTCTTTCATACACAGATCATGGCTCCTTTTATTTGTTTTGTTTCATTTTGTTTTGTTTCTGTCATGTCCCTTTGCAAGTACCCTCCTCCACTGTCCTCGGCGTCATTCAGCATTATATTTTACTTATCTGTCTGGGTTTTCATTTATGGCCTGTTCCCTTCATTTCCAATACCCATCTTAGGAGATTATTTTGTTCCTTTGCATATGGCCTATACCAGTACATCATCAATGCCCAGTTATACACTACTAACTACTTACCGCAAGCTTTTCAAAAGACAGGCCAATATGCAAATCAGATAAAATTAATACAATGCTTACCAAGTTTACTTTGATAAAATCATTCAAACATTATCACAATACCCATAAGAATACCATATATTAAATTAAATTGAAACTGATTAAAATGGTTATAGGTTACATATTTTATGACCTTAATAATAAAAGATCATAATAAATTTCACTGTTAATACTGACTACACATCTATCATACAATTCCACCCTCTAAAGTACTGCCAACAACAAGAGAACATTGCGGCAGTTCCTTCTAATGAAAAAAAATCTCATCTCTGTAGCTGAAACTGAGAGTTCTCTCATCTGTGCAACTGTGACTGGGCTCAGCCCCAAGTTTTCATGGGACTAGAGGGAGGTCAGAGCACCCGCTCTGTATCACAGAGATGACGGGGCACACTGAAACCATCTACCGACTGACCCTACCTTGCTAGGGCTGTACTCCAGATCTGGACACATCTGACAGGCACCTGAAACGTCTGTTCCTTGTTAGTGCCAAATGCAGACTCGAAAACTAAGGTGCTGGGATGCAGTGTCCTGTACTTGGACTGTTTTTCTAGACTGATGACTGATTTTCTTAGATGAAATAGTCAAGCATTGTCATGTACTTGTGACTGAACAATACCTTCCTTCCAGTCGTTCCATCATCTACATCAAAATTTCAAGGGGTTACTTTACTTTAGGGTCACTGTATAGGTGTTGTGGACAGGAAAATGAGACCTCTGGACAAAAATGACACGCACGCATGTGCATACACACACACATATGCCCAACACACCATACACACACACTCCCCAGACACCACATCCGCATACAATACACATACATACAACACATACAACACACATATATATTCTGAGACATACACATACCCCACACAGACAACACATGCACAATACACACATACCCCACCTATGCAACATATACACAACACACACACATGAACACACACCCACACCTACCTCCTCTTCCCAGACTAGTATTTATAGAATCTAAGTTCAGTTCTAGAAGCAAAAAGCATGTTTTTCTTCTTCATGTGAAAGAAAGATTGCCCTGCTGCAGGCACTCGCCTCCACGGGCCTAAGTTTTCTCTCACTGCTGAAAGTTTTCTACCATGTAACTTCAATTTTTGAAACAACAAAAAAAATTCCCCCCACACTGTTTTATTTGATATTTAAAGTTACATTTTATTTTAGCGACATTTGAAAACAATTTTTTTTCATTGAAAATAAGACACATTCCAACGTCTGTTTGAAAGATCAAAAAGGCTGTCTTTCATTTTCACTTTCAAAAAGAGAACATTATGTAAGTTGTTGTACAGCTGCGAAGTTACTGCAGTCCACTGGTTTTGTGTTCTTCCTGGGCTGTTAGAATATTATTGTATAATATACAAGTAAATGTGCTGTGCTTCTTAGTATAGGGACATTGACTCGATTCTTTGTTTAAATTTTAGAACAAAATGCATTTTATCAATAGGTATGCTTTCTCCTGGGGAAAAAAGACATTTTTTTAACCAAGTAATATTTTCAAAAATTAATGAAATATCCATAATAAATTCATAGTAATTAACTATATACATTATTACAATGGCTGCATTAAGTAATATATAATAAATATATGAAATACTAAGTTGAGGCATGGATTCATTTCCTACAGTTACTCTACAGTATCAAAATATGTGGCTAGGTCATATACTCTTGAAACAAGAGTAGATGGAACTTTGATATTCATTAGTTAAAGAGAAGTTGTACAATGAGCAGCTTTTTGCTATACAGCAGATGATAAAAGTACATTAACTACTGCTGCTTCTATAAAGATTCTCAAAACACCTCCAGTGTGTGTGTGTAAGTGAAACTGTTCAATCTTCATCATAAATAGCCATGCTGTCTCCAGCATCCCATCATGAACTCGGGAACACACACAGGCGGAGCACAGACAGATCTGAGGAGCCTGAAAGAACTATGGAGACAAAGGAGGAAGAAGCAAGTGCTGAGGCAAGACCCAGCCTGCCAGAGTGCGACAGGGAAAGCTCCGAGAATCAGTATGACGATCTGTATGTGTTCATCCCTGGGTTGGACACTGAAGGCAACTCTGAAGAGCCTCTCCCACACTACAGGCCACCTCTGCCCCCACCACGACCAGGGCCTGCTGCCTCCCAACTAGAAAGGCCTCACTTTACCTCACAAGGTAAGTGGCCAGCTAAAACTTGCAGAGAAACAGTTTGTTCCAAGGCTTCTACACAACATATGGTACGAGGGTGGATCTGCAGACACATGGTCAGATTTGAAAACCAAGGGTGACTCCCTGAACTTTAACAACTAAAGGTAAGAGAAGGAAGCAAGAGATGATCCATCTACCTTTTTTTTTTCCCCTGCCTCCCTCTCCAAATAAAGTGTTCTGGCAACGCTTTAGGAAAGTAAATATTATATTTATAATAAGTAATAATAACAAAATACTCATATAATTTGGAAAGAATCTATATTGATGAACATAAAGAGAACATGGTGTATTCTGTGGGAAAGCTCAATGCTCTGGCCAGAAGGAAGGCTGTTAGAGGAGACTACAAATGTGTTAGCCACTACATGGCAGTTGCTAATGGAACTCAGGTCCCCTGCAAAAGCAATAAGCGCTTTGTCAAGATCTGCCCTTGAGTCATGGACAACAGACAGCAAATTCCATTCACGAGATTTTCAGACATAATTTTAATAAACTACTAAGACAGACTACTATAGAACACCTTTTTACCTTTGCAACAATCAAGAAACTGAACTATCATTTTGACCTACCTGCCACTCTGACTCAAGGCCAGAGAGCCTACAACTAGAATATGTTAAATACATACTTTCAAGGTTCTTGTCTTTTTTTTTTTTTTTCATTTGAAGAATTTTATTCATGCTTAGAATTTTAACGTAAAAAAAGGCACAAAATCTGTATAAGTGATATATACATAGAATACAATATACTGTTATAAACTATCAGGAGAAATGAAGAGCCATCCTTCACTAAATGAAGTTTTGGGTTTTTTTTTTACACTCAGTATCTTATTCCCCTCCTCCCTATCCCACCCTCTGACTGTTCCACATCCCATACCTCCTCCCCACCCCACCCCATCTCCACATGGATGTCTCCACCTGAACTCTAAACTCCCCGGGTCTCCAGTCTCTTGCGGGTTAGGTGCATCATTTCTAAACTCATACTCTACTGTATGTATTGGGTGCCTCATATTAGCTGGTGTATGCTGCCTGTTTGGTGGTCCAGTGTTTGATAGATCTCAGGGGTCCAGATTAATTGAGACCGCTGGTCCTCCTATAGGATCATGCCCTTCTCCTCAGCTTCTTTAAGCCTTCCCTAATTCAACAATGGGGGTCAGATGCTTCTGTCCATTTGTTGGGTGCAAATATCTACATCTGACTCTTTCAGCTGCTTGTTGGGTGTTCCAGAGTACAGCCATGCTAGGTCCCTTTTTGTGAGCCTCTATAGCCTCAGTAATAGTGTCAGGCCTTGGGACCTCCTCTTGAGCTGAATCCCACTTTGAGCCTGTTGCTGAACTTCTTTTCCTCAGGCTTCTATCATTTCCATCCCTGTAATTCTTTCAGACATGAACAATTATAGGTCCGAGTTGTGACGATAGGATGGTCCCCCTCTCCCTCATTTGAGCCCACCTGCTGGACGTGGGTTCTATATGTTTCCTCTCCCTACTGTCAGGCATTTCATCTATGGTCCCTCCCTTTGAGTCCTGAGAGTTTCTTACCTCCCAGGTCTCTGGTGCATTCTGGAGGGTTCCCCCAACCTCCTCATTACTGAGGTTGCCTGTTTCCATTCTTTCTGCTGGCCCTCAGGGCTTCAGTCCTTTTCCCTCACTGAACACCAGATCAGGTTCCCCTCTCCCCCCACACTCCCTGTCCACTTTCCCTTCCAGGTCTCTCCCTCCCTCTCCACTTGTGATTTCTTTCTTCTTTCTCCCAAGTGGGACTGAGGCATCCTCACTTGGGCCCTTCAGCTTGTTGACCTTTTTGAGTTCTGTGGACTGTATCTTGGGTATTCTGTACTTTTTGTTTATTTGTTTGTTTGTTTTCTAACACCCACTTATTAATGACTACATACCATGCATTCATGTCCTTTGGATCTGAGTTACCTCACTCAGGATGATATTTTCTAGTTCATCCATTTGCCTGCAAAACCCAGAATGTCCTCATTCTAGACACTTGTGCCCTATTAATTTACCAGTTGAAATGATTTGCTCATAAGAGTGATTCATTTATTAATTATTAGTATACAGCCTGGACTTAAAAAAAAAAAAACTTAGGCCCAACTTCTTCATGGAAAGTATAATCTGACCCTTTGGGAGATTAGAAGTCAAATGTAAGATTCCTAGTAGGAGTCCAACTTTAGAATGCGTTGGAAAGCACAGTGGGTGGAGAACAAAGGGAGTTAACAGCTCAGGAAATGGGTTCATAAAAGTGAGACAGTTGACACATTTTGCTAAAAATGAAGTGCTATAAAAGTCTCTCCCACACACTTAATCAGGTTTCACCCAGAGGCTGTCAGGGAAACAGAAGTCATGGAGTCACAATCCCAAAGCCATATTATTCGTGCAGAAAGAATGGCGACACAGTGGTTTTTTAAAGCTGGTGCCAGGCACAGGGGTATTTAACACTTTTCTTAGGTGAAGCTAACCAGAAGAATAAAGTTTAAGATGCTGTGGAAGGCTGTCATGGTGGCCTCTCCCAGAACTACCAAAAGCAATTCCTGCATATTCTTGATAAAATAAAAATACCCTCTTGTGTGGTTCTATTAGTTGTGCTTTTCTGAGCATCTAAGATTTTCCACTAAAATCCCAATTATAATAATTATTATCAGATCCATATTATCTGAACAAAGGCAAATAGAAATAAAAAGAGTAACCAGTAATATACACAGTGAAAGACTTTCTTGTTGGCCTAGTAGAGAGCCACAGGTTCTTTTTTGCTTATTAATCAGAGTACTTCAAAAGCTTCTCTGTTTAACAACTGCTACTAAATTTTCTTAGTATGTTCTTTCAAAGTAGGTAAATTTTTTACGGAATACGGACCCCCTAAAGACTCCAAATGTGTGGCTGCTTTCTAACCGTACAACGAGCTCTTAAGCCAGTGACTGCCTACACTGTCTGGTATGCCCAGACCTCTACCTTGGTGCCATGTTTCTGGATGAGGTTCATGTTCACAAGCCACATTCTTAAAAGTCAGTTTGTCATAGCAGGGAAACACTTGTTAGGACAGACAGTGGCAGTATGTCTGAGTTTTCCCTCAAATCATTTTTAGAGATTTTTTAGATTTTAGGTGAAATAGTACAAGCAGTAGAAAAGGGAAGACAATTTACTGACTAAAAAAAAAAAAAAAAAGTCTACAAGCTGTATGCTTTAAAACACCTCCTTTCAAAGCATTTGGAGTTGATATATAAATTTATACCTCAATTTTCAGTTAATAAATACAGACCTAAAAATCATGTTTGAAAAATAATATTTTAAAACACATATTAAAGTATTTTCTTACAAAGCTGGCATTTCTTTTTGAATAGTAGAGAAACATTTTATTAGAGACAGGGCCTTTTTCATATTGTCTTCAATGGCATTTGAGTAAACTGATTCGAGATGATATATGAAATTAAAGACAGCAAGAATATTGCATAAAATATAAGAGTAAACCTAAACTAAATGTTTCCTAAGCAGGAAAAGTACTAGAAGACCCAATGGAAAGAAGTCAAAACTGGAATGATCTCAACGCAAGACAAGAGACAAGAGAGGAACCCAACAGAGAAGAAAAGAAAGAAGCAGCCCAGGAGAAGGAGGAAGAAGAAGAAAACCCATACGCGTTTGCAGAGACTGAAGACAATGAGTATGACCTGATCCTGGCCAGTAAGAGTGTAAAGAAAAGAACTGGAACTCGGTCTTTCATTATAAACAGACCACCGGCTCCCACACCCCGGCCCACACACATCCCTCTCAAAGAAGAAACAACACCTTACATAGCTCAAGGTAATATTGTTTATGGACTTTTTCCTCAATGTTTAAATTGCATGTGCATGGATATTTTGCCTGTATGTATGTCTATGTAACACGTACATGCCTGGTACCCATGGTGGCCAGGGGAGAGCATCAGATGGTCTACAAATAGAATTGCAGCGCATTGTAAGCTACTATAAGGGAGTTAGACATTGAACCTGGGTCCTTTGAAAGAGCTACCAGTCAGTTTAACCACTGAGACATGTCAAGAGCCCCTACTTGTTGATGTTTTTAATCCCTTGGTTTATAGAAGACCTGGGGATAGAGGGTGGGGGAAAAAATGAGGCAATTGGTGATTCAAGATTCCAAAGGCTGTGAGTATCTTTTCAAGTCACAGAGAAACTATCTTGAGGCAATGTTTAATATTTTTATTAATTCTTGAAGGATTTCCTACATGCATACAACAACATAATCACCCTGCTCCTTCAGATCCATCTCCCCCTCCCAACTTTCTGTCTTTATTTTCAATAATCTACCTAATCCAATTTATGTTGCCTACATACTCATGTAGGTAGAGCTATCAACCGGAACAAGGTTTACCAACAAGGAACCTTAAAGAAAACTGACTCTCTCATTCCACTCCCAGAGGCCACTGTCAGTGGTTCCTTCTCGAGGTGTGGGTCATCTGAGTCCTTCCTGTCTCCATGCTGGAAGGATGTGCTGTTGTGCAGGTCTTGCACAGGCATCCCAGGCTGCTGTGAGAGCAAAAATGAATCAGTCTTGTTCTGTCCAGAAAACACTTTTTGACTCCAGTTTTCTTGCTGCTCTTAATATCTTCCTGTTACTTCTCCATGATGGTCCCTGGGCCTTGGTGACATGGAGGTGATATAGATGTCCCATTTGTGGGTGAGCACTCCACAGTTATTTAGTCTCAGCATTTTGTCCAGCTGTGAGTTTCTGTGTTAACTGTGCTTTCCATTGCACTGATAAGCTTCTCCGGTAAGGTCACAGAGCTATAATAAGAACTTACATAGTAGTTTGATATTGTGTCCATTTAGCAAAATAATAGCATGTTCATTCCTGGGACCTGTAATCTCACCAGTCATATGTTCTTGTCCAGATTTACTCTTGGGGCGTGGACCTTAAATACAACCAGTTGGTTACCTCCATAACATCTGCACCATTATGGTACCCATGGCTATAGCTTGAGATGACCATCATTATTGTAGTTGATAGGTTTTATAACTGGGTAAGATTCATACTACCTTCCTGTACTATGAAATTAGAAAGCAGATTGCTTCTTAGGGCAAGTTAGATTTCTCCATGCCGCATGACCCAAGTGTGCAGTGTCTGCAGTAATAATAGGTCCTCAGGTGTTATGGTAAGTTATGCCTGGAAACTAAGAACATTGGCAATCACATGTATTGTTTGTGGAGGTCTCTGGCATATTCCTGACTAATAATCCAGGGTAATATCTCAGAACCTGGCAATGGGTGTCTGTCTCTCTCTCTCTCTCTCTCTCTCTCTCTCTCTCTCTCTCTC
>NC_034593.1:123668797-123688945 GCF_900095145.1 Mus pahari | reverse complement strand
CTCTCTGTGTGTGTGTGTGTGTATATATATATATATATATATATATATATATATATATATATATATATATAAACTGTGACTCTTGGGAGAAGATAATATCCTGTTTAGGGTAACAGCAGTTAAAATTCTTCAATTATGTATGTATCCATATAGCTTTTTCAAATATTTTTGTATCAGTTCTCCCCACTATACCTTGCCCTTCCATCCCTCTCTCCACTCAAAACTCCCTCTCCATTATTCCTACCATTTCTTTTTAAAATTTGGAAAACCATGAATAAATGAGTGGCGGAGATTGTATAAATGCATTATTCATGTATTAAGCTCTCAAAAGAAATGAAAATTTAAAATAAAAAAATGAATAGAGAAAATTTTTAAATTTGATCATGCTTTCTAAGTCTTCATTAATAAGGATGAATTTAAATTAATGGTTCTTACATAATTCTACAAAAGTCGATTAGAGTGAGAGAAAGACAGAAAATTGGGTTAAGTATTCAGAATAAGCAATTGGGGACTGAGAGATAGCTTCACATGCAAGCATGAGGATGTGAGTTTAAATCCCAGCGAAAAGTCAGGCACGGGTGTACATGCACATACCCCAAGCTATATAAGGCTTTTTCTCATCTTGGCTATTCCTCACACTAAAGTGGGATCGACCAAATGGAATGTCCATCATTTCCCAGAAATTCATCCATCCCACATCCATTCATTAGTTAGGAAGACATGCCCCATCCTTGATTCTTGCCAGAGCACAGAATGGCAGCAGGATGTTGGCCTACCTGTTCTGTAACATAGACAAAGAGGATTGTGTAACGTATAGAATAAAACATGAGAACAGAGTAAAGAATCGAGGTATATCATTTCAGAGACTAAACAAAGAGAAAGGCAGAGGGACGGAGGAAGCCACGAGGACGTTGTTCAGGATCTGAGCTTTGATACACTAATTCTAATACAGAAAAGGGTTCTATGCATTTGGGGGGTTCCAGTCAAGTCAGACATTAGGGAAACTAGCTAAGGAAGTACAGTGTCTGTGGCCTGCTGAGATATGTGGGCTTGGACTGCCACTCGGGGTAGCAATAGAGGCAACCTCACATGTGAGCCCCGTGTGGTTTACATCGCCAGCCTCAATCCAGAGATAAGGGAACTGATGCTAAGAGTTTTACTGTGCTGCAGATGAAAAGACACTATACAGCAGAGCTAGCAGCATCCCTGTCCTTCTGCTCCCTACACCAGTGAAGGATGAACCGTGAGCTCCTTCCACCGATATGTTCACCTCACTTTCCTACATTCATATTTATTTTTCCCCTCTGACCTATAAGATTCACAGCAGAAGAGATCATTTTCCTCTGAATATTCCTTCCCATCATGAAATCCTTGTTGACTGCAGGATTTATCAACTGAGAGAATTTGATAAATCTTAGCTAATGAACAAATCGTAGACGGGGCAGGTTCTATATCCACATGACGTTAGTAGAAGACTTCACTAACGGTATGGAAGACAATGCAAATGCTATGTCAGCATATGAGCTCCTTTTCTTCTGCCTGAAAACAGGCAATATTTGAAGCACTACTGATTTTCAGGGCAGAGCACCTACAGAAGAAAATGACAAGACATCCACAGATAGCTCCTTTTTCCTGCTATGGATCACATATCAAAGCATAGCTCTGCCCTACCTGTAGCACTCTACCACTGTCTACCCCAGAAATGTAACTTAATTCAAACTGAACACACATCCATCCATTTTATCAGGAGACACGTTCCTGATTCTGATTGTTGTGTGGGACACACCCTAAGATTAAGAACAGAACAAGAATTTTTTTTTGTGGTTTTTTGTTTTTGTTTTTTTGAGGCAGGGTTTCTCTCTGTAGCTGTGGCTGTCCTGGAACTCACTCTGTAGACCAGGCTGGCCTCGAACTCAGAAATCCACCTGCCTCTGCCACCCAAGTGCTGGGATTAAAGGTGTGCGCCACCATGCCTGGCCTCCAAGAATTGTTCATTTTTAAAAACATGTTTTTTTCTTCTATGATCTCCCTGTTCTCAGATCTCATGTTCTTTACACTTCCCTCCTCCTGTTATATTAGACAAGATTAGGCTCATAGGCATCAAAAATATAGAGATTTCTATAGATTTCTATCTTCTAGTGACAGAATTCTTGATTTAAAACAAATCAAAGAAAAAAGTTATAATCAATATGACATAGATAGACTGGTAGTACATCTCCATCCTAGACCATGGAAAGATGTAAACTCCTCTGAGGGAAAGTTTTTCCCATCTAGGAATCATTTCTCATCTTCCCTTCATTCAGTTAATAGAAGAAAAATAGTGCTGAGTCCATATGGCTAATTTGGGGCACAATTCAATTCCCCTTTCAATTTGCAGTTGCTCTAGAGGTATCCTTGGCATTTTGCAGTGCAAGAAAGTTGTAGGTGACCTTCTTGAGGGAGCCTCTGCTGGGAAGACCCTAAATGTCAAGTACAATTCCTTCACTTTCAGTGAATTTCCACTTACAGTTCACTTGTACTTGGAATTAATCATATACAGTGAGTGTGTGTGTGTGTGTGTGTGTGTGTGTGTGTGTGTGTGTGTGTGTGTGTGTTGGGGGTAGGTTCTTATAGAAACTGAAGAAAACTAATCCCTATCACTGTAACTGTGACACAGTAGAATGGCTTCTGTCTTCATTAGCAAAGACTATATTCAAGTTGGTTGAAGTGGGTCCTAGAGTTGGAGCCTTGCAGCCCACTCTCTGCCTATGTGACCTCATCCAAAAGCATTTAACTTCAGCACACAATGTGCAGGTTACAAGTACTGTCAGAACAGAATGACATAGTCATCCTTCAGGTTGTCTGGTTAGGGTTCCTGCCTTTCCAGGTGAAGTTCTTTATCTTTCTGTGAAAGAGTGCAGCTCCAGTTCCACAAAGGAGCTATCATTATGACTGAGCATGCACTGTTCATTGAACAGAAGCAATACAGCTGTGTAACCTGGGTCTAATGAATTGTTCTCCTTGTCCTCAGAGCAGAACACCATGGTCTCCTGGCTCATTCACAGAGACACTGAATGAAACCAAGGGGGACTTTCCAGGCCATCTGTTAGAACACTAATACAAGGATAAATCTTATGGGTCTCATCTCTCAAGGATTCAGTTCTATGCTCATATAAAGTGGAAAGGCAGCCATATTTAAATTGGGGTGAACTTGCATTACAGATTTGAACATCTGAGCAAATGATTGGAGTGTCACCAAGCACTTCTGGTTTTTTTTTTTTTCAATTGCAACACAACTTTTTTGTAGTTTTATCCTTAATATGACATGTTGAATGTGTCCGTGGGAAAAAGATTAATTTACCTGTAGTAGTAATTCTCAATGTCTCCCAGATGTCAGTTAGCAATGTCTAAAGAGATTTTGACATTCACAAGTAGAATAATACTAGCAGCACCTGGGCAGTAGAACTCAGATGTACCTGATGAATATCCTATAATTTAAAGATCAGCCTTCTACACTTCCAAAAGCTTATGTAAAAGCTTATGTAATATAAAACGTCAATAGTACCAGTGTTGACAAACTCCGATCTGCATTATTACCATGATTAAGCAAGAATAAACATTTGAAATCTCTAGGTAACGTTCATTTAACAAACTGCACACACACACACACACACACACACACACCATTTTAGATTTCTTGAATTTTCACTGTTTTCTTCTAGGATTTTTTCTGTGAGCATCTGGAGTTATTAGAAATTAGAGTGTGTAGATTTGAGTGACTAGAGAAGAAGATGCTCTATGGAGCTATCCCCGTGGGTGGCATCCCCTCTGAAGAAAGTTCATCAGAAAAATTCATGACCCCCATGAAGGGATGGAATTAACATTCTGTCACTGTGAACTCCAAGGCTGTATAACTTGGTGAAATTGATACAATCTCAATTCATTTATTAGAAACTTGGCTCTGTAAATCATAATACCTGCTTTTCTGGGTTTTCATGAGGACTGAAGCTACATATGCTCTGTGATTCACTCGGGGCAGAATACAGGAGATGGGCAGATGATACATTAGGTCATTCTATAGACACAGGGTACATCAACCTCTACTCCTTCTTAGAGCCTGCCTTCTGCTTCTCTCCTCTCATATCCATGTGCAGATATACTAGATTGCAAGCCATTCCAAAATATTTACCAGCTACCTGTATTGAAAACAATTAGAACAAATGGTCCCAGCCCTGGCTTTGGATATTTTTGATCCACATAGGGTGAGTTCTGTTAGCATATATGTATTTAATAGCTGCTTAAGGTTTATATAACCAAGTGGATTGTAAAATTAGACTTTAGAAGGCCAGATGAAATACTATGAAATACAATGAAATACAATGAAAAAAGCACAACCTACTGATATCTAGAATGAAAGCATTTCTTGACACATATGGAGGAAGAGAAGAAAATTCCATTCCAATTATTACCAGTGATGAACCAAAAATGTGTAAGCCTAATAGCTTGAAAGGTTTCCAATGGCTTCCTGACTACTCATTTCCCTTTGAAATAAAAATAAAAGATCTGGGTTATTACTCAATTAGTACTTACTCTCTCATAAGATTTTCTAACTGAGTGGAAACGACCAAAAGCAAGTCAGCCTGAAGCTGGGCAAGCAGCAGGTGTTGTGTGTATGTTGCTCGACTGAAGGGGGATATGCCTACTCAGGGATGCATGGAGCCTTAGCTAATACAAACTCACTGTGATGGCCTCAAGCTGTCAGTCCCATAAAACAACCTGTCCTTTTGCCAGAACCTACTCACTTCCTAGTTAGGACAGGTTTTTTAAAATAGAAATGATTTTGTTTGTATAAATTGAGAATTCAAATAAAAAGTTTGTTTTCTACCCTTCCCGCTAAATTAAGTTGCTTAATATTAGAGGAAATAATTGTTATGAGATATCCTGTGTGGAAAGAGGATTTTCACAGTAACCCACTGATAAAGCTCACATTTCTGTTATGAATTGGAATGAAAATGAATGTTTTCTCCTTAGGAAGCTAAGCATCTGTGAATATCACCCTTGCCTTTCAGTTTCCATGTCATTTACCGCCAGGTCGTTCTGTGCTTTCCGCTCTTCTGTCTCTGCCGATCTCTAACAGAGAATGTACTAGCATTAATGACTGTGTGTGCATGCTGGCTGGTGAGTTGGCATACATTTTCCCTGGACACCAAAGCATAGTTTCCATTTTCCTAAGTCTTGATGTTCCTGCCAGGAGAAAAGAGCCTCACATCACATGGCAGATATGACCATGTCCACATTCCTGTTCAATGTGGTGACCTGTGTTGGATAAACATTCCACACAACGAGGTGGAACTAATGTCAAAATGTCAGTACGATGAAATGGTTCCAAGCTACCAAAGCATTTGTACTTTCTTATAGGGGCAGCATATCTTCCCTAAGCTTCCGGTGAGTCACTGGGACCACCTATCGGGTGACTGCATTCTCCTCCTCTGTCGAGCTTTCAGAGAAAGGGTTGTTGCTTCTGCTTTCTATTTCCTCTTCTGCCTTTTGTGGTTAACTCTCATACAGCACATAGTGGGGAAACAGATACGGAGAACAAGGCTACAAGGACTGAGTACCGTCTCCTGTTCTCCCTGACTATGTTACCTCTGTCCTCTCTCATCAGTGGGTACCAGTAGCATGCTTGATGTCTGTCTTAATGAACACTGCAAAGTATAGGAAGCTTTGGAAACTGTGATGTACCTGTGCACCCTAGGACCTTGTTTGTCCAGTGCTGGGCTGTGTACTTGGCAACAAAATGAGTAATAAAGAAGTCCCTTCTAGAAGCCCATCGCTTGCAAGCTCAGGACACAGGATCAAGTGTCTGTTTTCATTTCTCACATGTGCTGGGCACAGAGCATCATGGGATTTGTGACTTCTAGTTCAAATACTCATGTATGACATTTGCATTCCCCCCAGATTTTTATCAGCTTTGCCAGACAGACAATAATGTTGAGGTGCTTTGTCCATTGTTCCTGGAAGAGGCACTCTCAATGACTTCTTTTGCTCTCAGAGGACAGTAAACAAGCGTGACATTAGTAGCGTTGCTGCAGAACAGTCTGGAAAGACAAACTGTGCAAGTGAACTTGTTCCGTTCACCAGCTCCTCCTCTGCTACTTCTGCTTTGTTTAGCATTTTTGAATATTTAACACTATGCTAATTTTTTCATTCAATGTCATTTCTATTCTGGAGAAACTTTTACAGATATCATTTCTCCAATATTTAAAATAAACTAGGCTGTCATTTGGGACATTTGTATTGTTTGAGATTATTTTAAACCTCAAATTTTTTTTTTTTTTTTTTTTTTTTTTTGGTTTTTCGAGACAGGGTTTGTCTGTATAGCTCTGGCTGTCCTGGAACTCACTTGGTAGACCAGGCTAGCCTCGAACTCAGAAATCCGCCTTAAACCTCAAATCTTGTTTTGTTGGGTTTTTTTCCTTCTTCTGGTTTCTTGTGTTTAAAGGTAAACACAAGATATATACTGTGTTCATATATCTACAGTTAGCAAGAGAAAAATAAGATTACACTGGCTAAAGGTTAACCAAATTGACATGTCAGAAATTGCATTGGTACCATGCCTTGAACACTGACTGGGTATAATGCATTTGGATCACTGTTTGCCAAGAATTCAGCATATAGACTCAGCATTGTCAATACATTTTTAAAAATCATTCTGCTCTGTGAGTTAACTTCCTACTTTTTCTATTAGTCCAAGCCCTCTGACTACAAATAATAGGTCTTTCCTCGTGGCTATGTTGTATGTGAAAAATGCTTCTCAACTTTAAACACATTGAGAAGAGTATTTGCTAAGTCTAAATTTCTGTCAAGATATAAAACTTATCAGTAAGCTCAGGGGGAAGAAAAGATACATGGGTACAGTGGAGGTGAGTCAGATTAGACATTAACAGGACTTAGCATTGCAACCTATTTCCTACCTCTTCTTACAGCTCTGTTATCAGCATCTCCTTACGCCACCACCAATCCCAGTAGTCAGTCAGCTCTCTACTCCAGATTGACCCTGGTTCAACTCTAGAGAAATAACATGAATGCCTAGTAACTGAAGGTCAAGATCAGCATTAACTTTTCACCACATGGGTCAAACATTTGTTGCCAGCAGAAAGTATTCCAAAACAGTATCCAGGATAAATTGGATTTATAGCAAGCTTCACACCAAGAAAGCTGGGAAGAGAAGTCTACTTTGCAAATGTTCTGCAGCATCAAACCTCAGCAGAATCCACAAACTTTTAAGTAACCTGCTGTTTAATTAGAGACATTACTGTTTGCATTAGCCTTTGAGTTCAAGTTGTTTCCCATATTAATGATGCCAGACTACGGTGTATCAGTCTTAGGCACTCTCCATCTCATCTTAACAATATTAGCAAAAACATGGGCCACCTGTCATTACTTTATGCTATGGCAACTGTAGAACTTGCTGAAGAAAACAGCAAAGAGGACTTGGGAGAAGGGGGTGGAACCTAATATCCTAAAATATAGTCACATGACAAATACCCCTCATTGTATTTTATTTAGGAATAACACAACAAACCCAGAATGTACAAAGAAAACTGATTTTCAACCAGAGATGTTACTTTAGATGTATAATTTTTCTCAAATGCATCATATTTGACAGTATATTCACTCTTCCTGGGGACATAGAGGAATAGTCTTTCTCTTGACATCATCTAAGACATTAAGTGTTTAATAAATGTTGATTTGATTTGTGACATTTGTTTTTTAAAAAGTTGAATGTATGTATTCTTGATTAATTCCATATATGATCTTGATATTAGCATTGTTTCAGTAAGAACAGAACCACAGCAGAACTCCACGATCATCACGGACCTGTTTCTCCAGGTCACAGTGGCCAAGTGCCAGGCAGCTGTCTCCTTGCCCCCAAGGGCCTCTGTTCATTTTATAGGAAGATCCTGCTGAGATGCCAGGAACAAGACACAGCCTTGCTCCTGTAACTCCTCCCAGCCTCCTCCTCTAACTTTAAAAGGGAATAGTTACTGAGGAGGAGACACAGCATCACTGTTGGGAGGAAGCAAGAGGCTGAAGGCCAAGGATTAAGGGTCTAAATCATTTCTCTGCTAACAACTCTGGGATCATTTCAAAATTCACTTAGCCCTTTTACAAGCTGGTTACTTCCTCGTCTATAAACATATGAGGCTGGACTAAATCTCCCAGGCCTCTTCAAGTTCCCAAACCCCATAATTCAGACTGCCTATAAAAAAATAAATGTAACTCCGGATGCTCATTTTCCAAAAAGTAAAGTAGTAAAGGATCTGGTCTATTTCATTAACAAATACCCAAAAGTATCCAGAACTTTGTGGGTGCTTAATAAATATTAAGCACCGAATTTTACCTTTCATCTGAAAAACAGGGTGAGTAATGCTGACTTAATTCCCAGAATTTCATGTGCGAAATAATAAATGAGAACAAAGCACTTTTCAGATAATGAAGTAATTCAAACAAGCTGCTTTAATAGGTCTGAGGTTGGGGTAGATGATGCAAGAGTAAAGTGCCTCTTTTATTATTACATCTGTGGAACACAACAGGCTTCTTTTTAGTTTAAGATGAAACAACAATTATGCTTGCTTATCACCCATAAGCCTGATAGAGTAGTCTCTATGCAAATGGAACCTTCACCCTCATGTGGATTTAGCCTATATCACTTCTAAAAAAAAAAAAAATGGAGCTTTTTATCTTTATCTGATATCAAGAAGGAATCAGCTTAGGAATGCATTCCATCAACATTAACAGACTCTGCCCAAAGAAAACACTTTCCAAAATTACCGATAAACTGCACACATGAGAAAATTACAAATTTTATAATCTTTATACTCAAAAATGAATACAGTTCAGATAATGTTACTAAGAAAATCCTTGTACTTAGAGATGAATATAATTCAGATACTGTTATTAAGGAAAATGATACATTACACTCTGTCTTCATGTGGGCACCCATGGTGTATTTCATATTCTTAAATGCCTTTGCCTAATAAACTTTATGTTCTATGTTTTGTTTTGTTTTTACAGTGTTCCAACAAAAGGCAGCCAGAAGACAATCTGATGGTGATAAGTTCTACAGTGTCTCTAAGAAACCTGGTATTGATGCTAACTTCAACCTATTTAACCCCCTAAATAAGATTTAAAGAAATCGTAGGGCTCTGCAGAAAGCCTCCTAGGTCAGATACAAACACCTGAGTTTGATTGATTTCACTTTGAAGTTTGTATCGTACCCCCAAACAACTATGCCACAATAAAATCAATTATTTTCATTAACAAGAGCAGGAAATGCCCCTCATCATATTGCCTATGGTGATGTTGTTCTCATAGCACCAGGAAGGACAAGACAAATTCCATAACTTGTATCAGAGGCCCCTTTTATAGATCTGAAAATGAGACAAGCTTGGGTGTTTCTTTAGTCAGCTGTAGATGCCAATCAAAGGTAGAACCACTTTCCTAGTGGGTTCTTGCTTTCAGCATTTGATGAAATTCCTTAGGAACCACCATTTATCATGTGGAGTAAAGCCGAAGACCACGATAGTCACACCAACATCTCAAACCAGTGGGACCGATTTTACATCTAGTATTCACTTGGACATTTGTCTTTTTCAAGGATAGACTCTATAGCCTAAATAGACCAAATAACCTAATATGTACTAACTATAGCCTAAATGTACTAATAGCCTGTTAATAGGTGATTTAGTGCAGCTCTTTTTCAACAGTTGGGACTGAATAAATGTTCAAATATAAAAACCATAAAAGTCGGTTGACACATGGCTTAGGGTAGTTATCTTTGATAACCTATGAGCAGATATAGTTGTACCTTTGATATAACTTCAGTCCCAAATCATGTCACCTTGAAACTAGTACCAGGTAATTTGTGAGAAAGATATATCGAAATAAGGAAGACACAGAAACACCCCCCCCCCCAACACACATGTGTTCCATCTCCTTTTGTGGCATTTTGAAAAGGCTAGGGACAGGCTGTACCTACTTCTGACACTCACTGAACAATATTCAGCTCAGGACCTCAAAGGACCTGCTTTTGGTATGCTATGAGTTGTCACTCAAACAAAGCTGTATTCTCATTGGTTATTATTCATCGCTTCAAGTAGCATTCCTCATGGCGGTTAAGCTGTGCTTTGATTGTTCTCACAATTAGTTGCATGGCACTTGGACACAATGCATGAGGAAGCCGAACCTCAATTCTTGTATGAATTACACAGCTTGTAAGTCTAGCTGCAGAACAGTCACTCTTTTTAAATGGCAATTATCCATTATTAACATTAATTTAGTAATTTAGCCATGTCATGATTTACATGTGGTGGGTCCCCTCTGCTTTAACACTTGTCCGCAGCTTTTTGTGCAGAGGCTACAGAACAGAGTAAGGCCTGGCTAGTGGAAGCAGGTCACATGAGTGGGCTTTGAGGTTTATAACCAGCCTTAGATTTGACACAAACTCTCTCCTCACCTCTTGGTTTTCTGATATGTAGCAAATTCCCATAGCCCCCAACTCATCTGCTTCAGCAATCAAGTTTTTGCCACTATGGGGGGCCATAGCCTCCCAAACTATGAGCAAGCAATGAAGCCATTCTCCCTTAACTTGCTTCTGTTGGACACTTTCAACAGGAAATGTAATTAATACCAAAGGTTGGTAGTGAAAGTAGGGTATAGCTCTAATAAACCTGACCACATAGCTTATTGGAACAAGAAGAAATGTGGAGGCGTTTACAGCTGAAGTTCAGAGAAGCCCTGGAGTGCTATACAGGGAGATGAATGAGCCTTGCTGGTGGGAGTATAGAAGACCATGATGCTGATAGAAACCCAGACAGAAAGACCAGGCTCAAGAGGTTTTAAGCAGGAGCAAGTAATGGAACTAGGCAGCCCTGATGGGACATGCTAGCAAAGCAGCTCCTCATGTCCTGAAAATGTGGGTGAGCCAGAATTCACAATGAACTGGGTTGCTTTCAGATGAAATATAAGGCAGCATAGTCTATGGGTTGTAGCATATTTATTCACTGCCTTTAGCTAGGTTTACAGTAAGAGAGCAGAAAGGTACAAGGGAAATGCCTAGCATAAATACTGGGTGTACACTTTGTACTGGTACTACAGAAGTAGCATCTTAATATAAGACCCCAGTCATCAAAGGCTTCAGAGTATAAAACTGAAACCCAATTTTTTTTAAAGTAGTCATTTTAAAAGAGAGCAACTGGGGTAGGGGAAGAGAAAAAAGAATTCCTGAGTAGAGGATGTCTCTAAAGGAATTTCCTTGAAATTATCTACCTAGGAAAATTCAGTCATATGTGTACTTCACAACTACAGTCATGATCCAAGTGGGCCAGGCTATATCTTGATCTAGTGGAAAAGCTCAGTGCTGTTGGTGTGACAGGCAGCCAGGATGTAAGAGGTAGAGTCATAGAAGTCTGTAACAATGTTCCAGAAAGGCACTGAAGTTAGATAACATGTAGGAGAATCAGAGTCCCTTCATAGAGGCCCTGTGTGTGACAACATGAAGGTGAAGTCCAAGCTGGGATGGAGAACCAAGGGTGTTAGATGCACAAAAAGTGTAAAACGTCTTTCCAAAAGAACCTGTAGTCACTGACAGGATCGATCCCAAGAGAGAGGCTGTGTGTGCTGAAAGCAACCATCAGTAGGAATGGGTCTCATGGAGCTGTGTGTGAGGGTAGGGAATGTTTTCCCTACTGGGTTTCAGTATTGGTCTAAACTTTCCCTGTTGTCCTTCCTATCCTCCCTTTTAGAAGCAAATGTTATTGTATGTCAGAATTAAGCATCCTTCTTTTTGACTTCTACAGAGGCTCATAGCTGAGTTTGCCTTGAGTCTCAGAAGAGACTCAAAACTTTTGAACAGTACTGATATGGATACAACTTTTGAAGTTGAATTGATTGCCATTTGCATGAGGCAATAGTGACTAGGGCAGATTCCACACTAAGGGTTGGATATAGACTGTTCCCCTGAAGGTCCCTGTACTGGCTAGTTTTGTGTCAACTTGACACAAGCTGGAGTTATCACAGAGAAAGGAGATTCAGTTGGGGAAATGCCTCCATGTGATCCAGCTATAAGACAGTTTCTCAATTAGTGATTAAGGGGGAGGGTCCCTTGTGCGTGGGACCATCCCTGGGCTGGTAGTTTTGGGTTCTATAAGAAAGCAAACTGAGCAAGCCAGGGGAAGCAAGCCAGTAAAGAACATCCCTCCATGGCCTCTGCATCAGCTCCTGCTTCCTGCCCTGCTTGAGTTCCAGTCCTGACATCCTTTGGTGATGAACAGCAGCGTGGAAATGTAAGCTGAATAAACCCTTTCCTCCCCAACTTGTTTCTTGGTCATGATGTTTTGTCCAGGAATAGAAACCCTGACTAAGACAGTCCCTAACTGATTATACTGTTTGAGGAAATTGTAGAAGCTTTAAAAGGCACAGCGTGGATTATGGAAGTCGGTATGGTCTTTTTGACAGTTCGACACAGCCCCACTCCCAGGTCAAGTGTTTTCTGCTTTGCAGTTATAATCCAATTCTGCTAGCACTGCAGGTAAGATCTTGAAAGCTCAGAATTTGTTCTCCTTCATAGGAGATCAAAGATGGTAGAAACTTGGGGATAGTCTACTCTCCGCAGCTGAATATCTGCCCCCCAGAAAGCCACTTAAGAAGAGCTGAGAGTTTCTTGTGAGCCTAGAATGGATTAACGTTCTACCATTATGTAGGAAAATAATCTTCACCTGTGTTGGGATAAAAGGCTAAAGAGAATGGTAAAAGGAAATAAGTTTTACAGTAAACCTTATCAATAATGCCATGTTTTATTGATTTTATATACCTAGTCATAAACTCTTGACTAATTTGCTTCACAAAAGTCAGTTTTCATTAGACTCTCTTAGAGGCCTCTCAGGACTAAAAAGATTTCACATGTTATTTTATGTCTTTTTATCTTGAATCTTAAATCCAATTTATTTGTAGCATTTTAAATTAGTCACAGTAGGATATTTCTTTACTCTTAGACATCAAGAGTTTACCAGAATAGAACTAAATATTGTGCTATTTCTAAAAGTAAGAGAACATCAGATCTTTTAAAAAAAATTTTTTTCATAATCTCTCTGATGACTATAACCTTCAGGAAAATAAGTTTCCAGCATGAAGAAAAATAATAAAATAATAATATTGATAATAATAGTAATAATAGTAATAATGATGATGATGATGTAAGGATCTTTATGAAAGTATTGGGTACTTAAATGGCTTTTTATGTTAGGCAGAATTTTCTTTACTGTAACAAAATACCTGAGCAACCAACCTGAGAGTAGGATTTATCCTGGCTCATGGTTTCAGAGGTCTCACTCCTTCATGTGCAGAGCAGAGAAGTTTATGTCCCAGCTGCCAGGAAGCAGAGTGGCCTGCTCCCTCCAGATTTTTTGTACTTTGTAAAGTTGGAACCTCCTCCCAAAAGAGCACCACCACCTGTGAGCGAGCAAGCAAGGCATGAGCCTCTGAGGGGAATTTTGCATTTTGCATTGTCTAGGCATATTCTTGAAGCTGTTCCAGTATTATGATCATCCAGACCATGGGACGACACTGATTCTTACAGGTTTTAGAGCATTTTTCAACTCTCCTGGGATTTCATCATGCAGTAGGAAGGAAAGTAGATACTTATCCAGGACTGAGGTCTCTGAAGGGAAAGGGGGATAATGTTTGTGAAACGTTCATGAGTTAAGATTTTCTAAGGGACCTAGACAGGTTTCCTGAAAAGGGTGAAACAATGTATTTCTCCTACTGTATTCTGGAAGAAAGGGGACTTATAAAAGCCAACTATTTCCCCACGGAAACTAAAAGCACTTCAGAATCTCTATGTTCAAGACTGCCAAGGGGTTGCCAGGAAGTTACATTATTGCTTAGCCAAGGAATTTTCCCGAGGAACAGAAAAAAAAAAATTAGTTGGCACCATTTCTGTGGGAACTCAAAGGAATTCTTTGACTAGAATTTTACATCTTGAAGAAATATGAGAGGAAAGTGCTAAGGACTGGGGATCATAGATAATTTTTTTTTCAACAAAATGCAGTTTTAAAGACAATTTTCCCAAGTTGGTTTTGAAATCAGAAAATGTAGAAGAATGGTGTCACAGATATAATGTGCTTCCATTCCACTCCATTTCCTAGCCCTGAACCAGGAAGATGACAAGGTGTGTTCATTGCCACAAACCAGGGAAATAGATCCCGTTGGCATATTTGGAGAGAGTCAGGGTTCTAGAATCAGAGTTCTCTAGGGATGATAAACTCGTGAAGTTCTCACGGAGGGAAGGGCTTCTGCATCATTTGGGTGTTTGCCAAATATTAAGCATCCTATGAAATAGGTACTTATCGGACCACTAGGCCATGATCCAGGCATCCTCAAAGCTCACTAGAGCCACAGGCAGTTCCTTCCTCAAGGACATGAATACAACATTATATCCTATCCTCAGCTTCCAGATTGCCTGTGGTTCCTAAATGTGTGGTTTCTCTTGGGCTTTTCCTACCATGCCAAGACCAAACTCCATTAGAAACACAGCAACCAAAGAACAGAAACATTGCCAAACAGCCTCTCTGGTCACGGCACTCACCAATAATCTGCTCATCTCAGTTAATTAATAAACCAAATGAAGGAGTCCTCGTTGCTGTTATGCAGGGCAAACCCTAATACAGGGGTATGCCCATTCTAATCAAACATCTACAGCAAGCAGCCCCAGATCTAGATAAGCATAAGAATTGCTTATAGAACTTCCAATTTTGGGTTACCATTCATACTCTGTATGTAAATGTAGAAGTTATATGTAAATTTTTCACAGATAATTTTTACATTATTATTCTTTCCATGTGGATTTCTTATGTCTGAAATCTATTTCCCCTTAAGTCATCATTCTGTCTAAAGAATAAAATAAAAATATATCAAGAGTCATTTTATCAGTACCAACAATCTGAAAGGGCATATTTGCTTGTGATAATGACTGTGCTATTTGGGTATATTTAGTAATCAGTCACTAAAACTATGCTGTGCAAGTTTGTGTCTGGCTCTTTGGGCTTGTAAGTTTGTAGCCCTGGCAAAGTCTCTGCCCAATTCTTAAGTCCAAACTACAGAATTATTATGGGCTTGTCTTTTGGAGGGGTTTGCATGCCCATGGAAAAGATTTAGTCAGGGAGCATATTTTTGTGTTCTCCAAGTACACAGTGCTGGCCAGTTTGATAAATGTTAAATAATAAAATTGTCTTTAAGCAAGAGACCTGGAGAAACATGGAAGGTATTACTATTATGTGGGGAAAAGAGACTTCTGAGCCCTGTGGTATTTCCATCAGGCTGTGCTTGCCAATTTTAGATATATTAAATAGAAAAGAGGGAAAATTGTCAAAATGTGATCATTTGTACTCCATAAAAGAATAGTGGCTTCAGCTGCTTTTTCCAGTGTAACTTATATTTCCATTTGTCATATTGCTCACAAAGGGTAATTTTTTGTTAAAGTTATACCTGATGTTTTTTTTTTTTGTACCGTTTCTCATGTCTTGCCTAAAATGGGACTGTGCTAACATGTAACTTCTGTCAGAAATGAAGGCAAAACCTGAGAGATACAAACTTCCTAATAATAATAAAGACAGAAGTCTGTTTTTTAAAAAAATGAGTTCAGAAGAATCTAGGGCTAGTTCTAATTTTTTTTAATGTGACTGATTAAAAACCAATGTCAAAGTGTACCCCTACAGTCTGTGAAATGAGGCTGCAATTTTCCCATAGAGAAGGAGGCCATCCACTCCCTCCCTCACCATGGAACCCCACCCCAGCCTACTGCTCTCTTCAAAGCTTCCTCTCCTCTTCAGCTTTTATGGCTACACATACAGAAAGTGCCCTCCAGTAGACAGCAAGGAGGTATGAGAATGAGCTTTCTTTGTTAGTTCCCTGGGGCCCTCAAGTAAAGCTACAGGATGGAGAGAAAGGGATAGGAAGTATCCCTCTGGTCACATGTGCCTAGGCAGGAGTGTAGTCCTGGCAAATCATACCCCCTTTCTACAGGGAAAAGTTGCTATTCCCCAAGGCCTGATTTCTATGTCGCTTCTATTCAAACCCTTGCAGTCCTATCTCTGACAACAGAATAGGACCTGAACAAGAAACAGAACCAAAGGACAGAAAAACACTGTTTACCTCAAATATATTTTATATCAATAATAGGTTAAACAAACTCAAAAGCTTTAAAGTAAGTTGTAGTGCCAAAATTCGATAGTAAATAATGAATCTATTAACTCTATAAAATACTTATGTGTAAGCATAAGAACCAGTAAAGTGTGATCACACCTACAGTCGCAGTGCCTAGGAACTGGGGGCAGACAGACATCATGAACTCAGTGGTGAGCCAGCTAGCCAATCCAGGAAGTTCAGGGTTTAGTGAGAGGCCAACATACAGTGGAGAGCGGTCAAGGAAGACATCAGATATCTTTTATACATTTTTATTAGTTCTTTGGGGATGTCATACATGTTTTGATCATACTCACCCTCCCTCTTCCAGCTCATCCCCCACACATCCTCCACTTCCCTGCTCACGCAGCTTTGTGTCATTTTCCCTCCATTGCCCAGACAAATTTATGCTACCCAAATATCCTTGAGTTGTGACTTTCCACTGGAGCATGATTGGCTTACTAGGGCTTCGCTGTTACAGAGAGCTAGCTCACCTACATTTCCCATGCTGAGGCTTGGTCTGCTTGGTCTTGCACAGGTTTGTGCATGCTATCATAACTAACCATGTGCAGCTGTCCTGCTGTTTCCAGAACAAAGGGTGACATTTTTCAGTAATAGGGTCTTACTATCAAGTACTGGAAGGTAACCAAGAACATTGGTGATGGACTGTAATATTTGGAGTTCTAGGGAATCTGACTATCCAACAAAAGAAGAGACTTATTCATGATACTAGAATTTTTTATATGTAGTCTATAGTACCTACTAGGGGCCTTGTTGCATCATTATAAAATAACTTCATTTAAATTTTTATGTGTTTGTACATAGTTCAGGGAGCTTTTACAGCACTAGGTTTCTTTGTGACTTTTTTGAAAAGTGTTCAGTATTATTTATCACTCCCTGTATATATCTACCCTGTATTCTCCCAACCAGAATTTAACCCCTTTTATTCCATAATAAAATTAATCATCTCAGATGCATATCATTCATTTACTCTTATGACAAATGATAAAAGTATCACAATATTTAAATAAAATCTAGCAAAATAAAAAAGACAAATAATCACAGTTTTAAATTCTGTGACTATTCAATAAGGAAACTTTTTAAAAAGTCAAACAAGACAGAAATAACTAAACATTAGGATAATATAATATGTAGCTTTATAAGCTCTATCCCTAACATTCTCTAATTTTATACTTGCTAACAAAATAATAAATAAAGGTATGATTCAGTATTTAACTATCTTGTTATCAGTAAAATATTTTTAAAATTAATAACAAGGTTCAGAATAAAAACAACTGAAGAAAATTTTGACATTTGTATTTAAGACAGAGAAAGAATTAAAATACAACTGAATACTTAGAAAGCACACACATAAAATGTGTCTGTGAACAATGCTAGCTCAATAGTCTCAAAAATCTTTCACTATTAAGAACCCGGATGTTCTACTACAAAAGCATAAAAATGGATGAATGCTAATGAACTAATAATAAAAGCTGAAAATGAAAGGTAGACTTTGAAAGTGAAAGAGCCAGAGGTTATGTGACTACAAGGAGGCAGTGCCTTAGAGACACAGCAGGGAAACTGTACTCATGAACTCATGAATAGTTGTGACTGCCAGCACAAAAGGTATACAAGCCATAGCCAACCAAGTCCCAGTATGGAGAGGGAGTGAGGGAGTGCAGTCCCACCCATAGTGTGGAGCTAGTGACAATTGTTAGACACTGGGAAGAGGAAAGAATGTTTTCTCTAAGAATGTGGCTCCTGGTCGGTTTGCCACAGTCAGATGAAAGACCATATAATCAAGAATAACTTGACAATACATAATGGTCATAAAGGCTTTAAAGAAAATGATATGAAGTTGGGTGAGATCTGAAAAGAGTTAGGGGTGTGAACAGATCAAAACATAATGTAGGAAACTCTTGAATAACTAATTTGAAGGGAAAAAAATCAGTATTTACAAAAATACAAAATGTTCTAGTTTCCTTTCTGTTGCTATGTTAAAATATCCTGACAAAAAGCAGCTTAGGGAGACTGAGGGGTTCTTTAGCTCACAGTTCCTGTAACACTCCATCAGTGGAGTGAAGTCTAGAAGCAGGAACATACAGCAGCTAGCTCCATCACATCCATAATCAAAAGCAGAAGAAATGAAGCCAGGCCCCATCTCCTGGCACTCAGCATCCATGCTACAGTCTGATTCCATGCTTAGGAAAATGTGCTACTCATAATATGTGTATGTCTCTCTATATCAATTAACAATCAAGATAGCCCCACCAAGAGCCCTACAGGTCAACCTGATCTAAATAATCCCTCATCGAGATGCTGCCCAGGTGAGGCTAGGTTGTGTCTAGTTGACAATTAAGATGAATTGTCAAATACTATGTATGTGTGTTCACTTTTTAAACCCAATTTGAAAAGTCTATGGCAAATACAATTGACAGAATACATCAATAAGGAAATCATAGAAAAAGGAAAGAAGGGAGGGAAAGGAGAGAAGGATGGAAGAAAAAGAAAGGAAGAGACAGGAAATCAGTAGTAAAATAGGAGAATGTAATATCAGGAAGATTTTTTTATATAGAAACATAACATTCTTTTAGGAAAAATACATTAAGAAAATTACATCAAATGAGGTAATAAGATAAAATTTTAAATACTACTAGACTAATAGGAAATGTTTGTATAATATTATAGAGATAAATTTTAGCAATTTCAAATCCACGTAAAATAGTTCAAATATAACTATTCTATATATCAGTTATTTCATTAAGAAATACATAATAATTTTGGTTGATTACACATATATACATTTATTATTTTAACATTTATGCTTTTAATATTTATAATAAAATACATAATAATTTCTTTAAAAATAAATGGAAATAAATTTCTAGTTTCCTGCTGAGGTTGATTAGGAATAAAATAAAGCTGTTCATTATGAACATTCTTTCTCTTTCCAGAAAATTCTAGATATTCTCAAAGCATATCACTTAAAACAATATATCTACTGAGAATTAGAAAAGAAGAGGCCTCCCATGGATATCAATCAGCCTTGGCCTATTGATTTGCAATAAGAGTATGTCTATCTTCTATAAAGAACAGGTAAAGCAGTCCAGCTAGGGGAAAGGGATCCAAAGAAGGCAATGTAGTCAGAGATGGCCCCAGCTCCCATTTTAGGAGTCCTACATGAAGACTCAGTCGCACAACTGTTACGTATCTGTAGAGGGCCTAGGTCTAGCCCATGCATGCTGTCTGGTTGGCAGTTCAATCTCTATGATCCCTTACGGACCCCGGTTAGTTGATACTGTTGGTTAATACTGATGGGGTCCTTGACCCCTCTGGCTTCTTCAATACTTCCTCCCCATCTTCCACAAGATTCCCCAAACTCCACTTAATGTTCAGGTGTGGGTCTCAGTGTCAGTTTCCATTGGTTGCTGGGTGGAACCTCTCTGATGACAGATAACGCTAGGCTCCTTTCTGCAAGTGTAGCAGAATATCATTAATAGTGTCAATAGCGCCAGGGGTTTGGCTCCCTCTTATGAGATGGGTTTCAAGTTGGGCCTTCCCTCAAATTCTGCTCTATCTTTTACCCCTGCAAATCTTTTAGGCATACAGACTGTGGGTCTCTGGTTTTGTGGCTGAGTTGGTGCCCAACCCCTACATCAGAAGGAAGACGTGCCTGGTTACAAGAGATGGCCTGTTCAGGCTCCATATCCCCTACTGCTAGGTGTAGCATGTAGATTCTACTATCCTGCTTTAAGCTCCAGGTAGACCATGCTACCAGCCACCACCCTGGTTCCCCTAGATCTACGAATGAGATATGTCCCGCGCTACCTTCCCGCCAGCAAGAAATGACGCGGCACACAAACAGGATCCTTCTACAGCAACGCTTTAATGCTCTTGAGAGGGAGAGCATAAGCTTCCAACAGGCAA
>NC_034593.1:123664727-123668786 GCF_900095145.1 Mus pahari | reverse complement strand
CACGGGAAAGGCAGGGCACAAGGGAATGGAAATCTACCCAGCACATGCGCAGCTGCCTTGTTTGTTTGTTAGAGCACAGGACATCAGCGCTATCTTGTAATGGCGAATGTGAGGGCGGCTCCCCACAGAGATATACATACACATTAGCTTATTTTTAACATGCTTTTTCGTTCAATGGCTGAGCATGTCTAAGCCTCTCACAGCTAATGTGCCCTTCCCTTCAGTGTTCCTGGCTAAACACCTCTAAATCTGACCTCAACTTTGTTACCTTACTACTTTTTCCTCAATCAGAACCCTAAAGCTGCCCTCACCTACTACCCTGGGGCCCAGTCGGGAAAGCAGACAATGACCACTCTGCCTGAGATCTCACATGGCTGGTGGCTCTCTCTCCCTCCAAAGCATGGCGAAATCCCTTTGCTCCTCCTGCATGTACTAGCTTGTCTGCAAGAACCTGGAATTCCCACCTCTTCTGCCCAGCCATTAGCCACTAGCATCTTTATTGATCGATCAAGAACCAATTGGGGAACAGATCTTAAGTGTTAGTTTCTTGATCTAAGCATCAGAACCACCCTGTACAGCTAGGAGTCTTATCTAGGGTCACCCAAATAGATTCCTAGACGTTTCCATTGTCCTAGGTTCATAGTTCATTCCAGAGATACACCACCCTCCAATCCAGTTGTTCCACCAAGTACTCGCTCCCTCATTAATCACCCACTTCATTCCCTCTGTACCATCCCTAGCTCCTTCCCTACTCATTCTCCTCCATCCATCTACCCTCCCCCAATGTCTAATCTATTTCCCCTTCTCTCGGGGAGATGTGTTCATCACAGCTTTATTAGTAATAGCCAGAAACTGGAAACAACCTGGGTGTCCTTCAACTCAAGAATGAATAAAGAAAATGTGGTATTTACACAATGGAATGTTACTCAGTCATTAAAAACAACAACATTATGAAATTTGCTGACAAATGGATAGAACTAAGAAAGATAATCCTGAGTGAGGTAACCAAGACCAAGAAAGAGAAATATAGTATGTACTCGCTTATAAGTGGATATTAGCCATATGTAGTATGTACTCACTTATAAGTGGATATAAGCCATATATAGTATGTACTCACTTATAAGTGGATATTAGCCATAAAGTACTGGGTAACCATACTAAAAACCACAGACCCAATGAAGCCTAATAACAAGGAGGGCCCAAGGAGGGTATGCTTGTTTTGGTTTTTTGTTTTGTTTTTTATTTTTAATTAAGCAATGTAATATAATCAAAAGTACAATAGAAAGGGCACTTCCCCACTGCTAAGAGTGGCACAACAGTTCCGGGAAAATGTGAGTGGCAGAAAGGATTCAGAGCTTTAAACGTGTTTATACTCAGAAATCACATGCTCAGAAACAATCACTACAAAATAACCAAAAGTGTGGGTATGGAGACCTTTGGGAGTAACCCTGGTGATGCATGCATGACTGTATAAACAGGAAACAAATAGCATCTGAGAGTAGACTGGATAGATACTTCATTGACTACATAGGCTTTGAGACTCAATGCAGTCATTAAAAATGTTTACAGAACAACAACATAAGATTCTTGGGTTGTGAGACAAAGAGAAAAAAAAAATCAGTGCACATGAGTGTAATCCTAAATCAAGAAAACAACAGAGGGAATGAACACTACATGAAGAAGCACCAAGACGCTTTGGAGGCATCCACTAGTGAACGAGATACTAGTGAACGAGAGTCATGTCGATCCTTAGTATCCTTGTGTTTTCCAGGTGCTAGGAGAAAACAGAACTTAAAGCCAGTAAACAAATGAAGTGATACCAAATATATATGCAGCCCTCAAGTTAAGGATATATGGAGACTCTAGAGTTTATAAATAAGTCTGTAGTCCATATATCATTCAGCATGCCCTGTGGATCTTGGTCTAGTTGCCTACCAGTTCTCAGGCTCATTAACAAAACACAGCCAGGCTTAAATCTATCCACTGACTAAGTCCTATTACAAAGGAATTCTTTCCAATGTTACAGATTAACTTGTTGTGAATATATAGTATACAACATGCCTTAATCTTTTTACTATGAAAATAAATGGCTATGGAGATTTCTCAGTGGGTAATGTGCTTGCCTGAGTAGTAGTGATGCCTGACACACACAGAGAAGTTCGTCTGTGATACCAGAGCTAGGGGCAGAGGTAAGGGCACAGAGATAGGCAGATCCATGGGGCTTGCTAACCAGACAATCTAAGCCAAATAGAAAATTCTAGATTCAGCAAGATATACTTCTTCAAAAACTAAGGTGTTTCGAATAACTGAGGTAGATACCTGACATTGCCCTCTGACCTCCACATATATGAACTCTGGTGGATGTGCACACACATAGAAAAGAAAGAAAGGGAGGGGAAGAGAAAATGAGATGGGTAGAGAAAGACAAGAGGAAAAGGGAAGGGGGGCATGGAATAGGAGAGAAGAGAATAGATTAGCATGGACCAGAATGGTCTTTACAGTGTAGGTAGTTCCTACAAAGGTAGTAACATACTCCATAGTGGAAGCCAAGTAGGAAAAAGAGGTAGTTTTCATTGTCAAATAAATATGGTATCTTTAAGTTGTAGGTTGAGAGGAAATACTCTTCCCAATAATCACCTTTGAATTTGTATTAATTTATTCTTCTGTGCTTATTTTTTTTTTTTGCCTGCATTTGTATTTGTCTCTAGAGTAAGCTCTTATATAGAGCCGTCATCCCTTTTATTATGTTCTTTGCAACTGCATGGTATTTATGAAGCACATGGTTCACTTTGGCCTTGTTATTAAACAGCCAGCCCTATTCAGATTTGTTTCCTTAGAAAGTTTTAGTAAAATATATTCAAGCCAGTCAGTCACCAACAGAATTTCAGCGCAATGCTTTCTGACCTCTTCCCCACATTCAAATATTCACATAATAGATGATTTGTTACTTTGTGAACAGTATTCAAATCAAATGAAAAGATACTAAAAAGAGAAATTGAAAGGAACTAAACCATTAGTCTGTCTTGAGGTTTTTACATCATGTGACCAAGAGTTTCAAAGAGGCAGCTAGCAGGATGACAAAAACTTTTTGATGAAAATTATATAATGATCATATTAACTCTTCTTAAAGTAAACAGAAACATAAAGGTGGGATAGGGGGGAAAGCTGCCTCTACTACATCTGTAAGCTGGGAGTAACAAAAAGAGCATGCCAACATTGCCAAAAATTATAGGCCCTACTTTTAGAATAATGAACCTGCCATGAAGGAGGAGGTAGTGAAGTTTCTAGATCATTATTCTTTGGAGCATATCCCACTTAATAATAATTTATCAAGGGAGATGCTTTAGTCTACTTCATATGAGAAGGAAAAGCAGGGATGAGAAAAACTTGATTGTACACGCGCAGCTCACAACTAAGACTTGAGACTGGGTCTAGGTCTCTGTCTTTGTCTCTCTGTGTCTCTGTCTCTGTCTCTGTCTCTCTCTCTCTCTCTCTCTCTCTCTCTCTCTCTCTCTCTCTCTGTTTCTCTCTCAGAGACTCTCTCTCAATTTGAGTCTGTTGCGTTTACATGTAATTATGAAGGAACAAAACATATTTCTTTCTGCCCTGAAATCATCTTGTTTACAATTTAAAAGTTAAGAATTTGATCAAAACAACCCTGAGATTTCACCTCATACCAGTCAGAATGGCTAAGATCAAAAATTCAGGGGACAGCAGATACTAGTGAGGATGTGGAGAAAGAGGAACACTCCTCCATTGCTGGTGGGATTGGGAGCTTGTACAACCACTCTGGAAATCAGTTTGGCAGTTCCTCAGAAAACTGGACATAGTACTACCAGAAGATCCAGCAATACCTCTTCTAGGTATATACCCAGAAGATGTTCCAACTGGTAATGACACATGCTCCACTATGTTCATACCTGCCCTATTTATAATAGCCAGAAGCTGGAAAGAACCCATATGTCCCTCAACAGAGGAATGGATACAGAAACTGTGGTACATTTACACAATGGAGTACTACTCAGCTATTAAAAACAATAAATTTATGAAATTCTTAGG
>NC_034593.1:123657733-123663607 GCF_900095145.1 Mus pahari | reverse complement strand
GTCATGATATTTGTGCAGGAATAGAAACCCTGACTAAGACAGTGGCACTTAACACTACAAGAAGCTGATCTCAGGAGCTGAGTTTGTGTGGAAGCTGAAAAATATCAACAAATAGAAACAATCTCAACAGCTCTTTGTGCCTTTTGCTGCTCAACCAGTCAGCCCTCAGGCTGGTTTGCAATCTTCATTTCTCCTGGGATTCTAATCTGCTGACATTGTGTTAGTTCTGGAGCAATAAACTTCTGAAAAGTCAAGGAAGTCCCTCCAGGAAGGCAGAATGTTTGCCATAGACATGATTTAGATGCAAAGAAACCTTCCAAAAAAAGTCTTCTAGTGTCCATGGTCCTGAACTCACTAAAATGGACATTAGGGGGTCAGTCCACACAACTGGGCTTGGTACCCTTCAGATAATTAAAGGTACTACCTAGAGCTTAAAATACCTTCTTTCCAGAGAAATCATTTTCAGTCCCATCAGTGACCACATTTCTAGACAAGAGCACCCCTCTGCCATCTCTCAAATATTTTATGTTATGATTTCATGTTTGTCCAGTTTCTTCCTTTTTGACAAGGATCCCTAAAGATTCCCCCAGGTCTAGGTAACCAAATTCTAGCTGAATGGGATACTTTTATGTCCTTCTGCACTGGGCATATTGTGAAATAACAAACTGTTAAGAACATACTTCCTCTGAGACATTACAATGAGTAGATTAAAAAGCTACATAAACAAGAAGTTGAAAACTCAGATGAGTCCCAAAGCCAGGCAGGTTGCACAAGTGTGTTGTTACTCAGTAATAAGGATTGGGGTGGTCTGGAGTTGCCATAGCCTCCCCCAAAACATGTGGGTCTACTTATATCTTTGAATACCACAGTGAGCAAATGAGTTTGCCTGTGTTCTGCCAGTAGGCTCCCTACTCCACCCCCACTTCCCTTGTCTTTTACCAGCCTCCAGAGCTCTATTGGCAACCACATAGGACCAGGGCCTTCCTATTCATCTGCAATACAGAAACATGACATGGTAACCTTCTAAATAAAACATTTTGAAAAGAAAGTATTTAATTATAAAATCAATCAGTATTTATTTCCATCTTCTAGAGATAAGGTTTTCAAATGCCCCAAAGTCTTTGATGGCATTTAGATTTTTTTTTACTGTGGTCTCCTTTCTCAAAATTAGAGATAGTGTTTCTTCAACAAATGTTTAATATCAATGACATCAGTATTTTTATACGTGGCAGGTCCTAGATTAAGTCATTTGACCACATAATTTCTTTTGTTACCTTTAGAAATTTATAGGGAACAGTACAAGAATGAATATATGTATATAGTGCATTATGATCAAGGCAAGGAAGTTTCAGTTACTTTTCCCTAAATACTTATAATAATTAGAGTCATTTTTAAGAGCAGTATGATACTTCAATGTGTATATACACTGTGTACCAATCAAACCAGGGGAATTAATGTTTCTGTTTCATTATTGCTTTGTGTGGAAACTTCAGCCTCCTCTCCTTCTGCTGTTTATAAAGTACAAAATAGGTTCTTGTATGCTATATTCTTCCCTACTCTGTTCTGGAGATTTAAACGCTAGGATTTGTTACTTCTCTCTAGCTATGTGCCCATTCATCTGCTCCTCTTGTCCCTCTTCTCCACCACTTCCCAGCAGGTAGCTCTGTGAATTCAATCTTCCAACTGACGTTTGTAGCAGTCTCATGTAGGAGGGAACATGCAGATATTATTTTTTCTCATGCTGTGTCTTAGTTTATTTAACCTGATGACTTCCAATTGTACGTGGGAGCCTGCTTTTATATGAATTTTAGTGTTTTCTTCTAGTTCTGGGAGAGATGTCTTTGGTAGTTTGATGGTGATGCTATTGAACCTGAAGATTACTCTGATTGTATGGATATTCTACCTTCCAATCCATGAACATATTTCTATGCTGTAATGTCTTCTCTGTAATTTATATTGGAAGTTTTGTAATTTTCAGTTGCATGGGTCTCATAGCTCCTTAAGTGTATCCTAGTTATCCTCTAACCCCCACTTTGTAGTTCTTGTGGTATAATTTGTCTCCTGAAGTAGCTGTGCTCAAGAGTCACCTGTGCTCAAGAGTCATCTGTGTTCTGTCATTTTGGGTCTAGGAGACTTTGCAATTGTGGTAGGATATCTGGTGTTGGGGACCAGATATTGGGATCTGCACAGGTCTTTGACCCCTAGAGGTAAGTATAATTCAGACAATAGCTGCCTTCACGTGATAACATTATGCCACCACAGGATGGGCTCTTGGGGTTTATGGGGAGATAGGAGTCCTTCCTCTAGAGAAAAGCTCCTACACCTACAGGAAGGCTTGGGTTGTTTCCTTAAATGCCCCACATGCTGATGACAACAGGAAAACTTTCCAATAGCTAAGATTGCCAATATCTGTGCTGATGAACTTGGCTGGGACTCTTCCATTTTCTCTGAAGAGTGTCTCCCTTCCCCACAAGGCAGCCAGCCGTTGGCTCCTCCTGCTCTCATTCCATTTTGCAGTCTCCAGGTTTCAAAGCTTCCAGTATCTGCCTGGATGATTGTCATAGATCTCTGAAAGTCACTTAACTCAGAGTGCAGCTCTCATCTTTTGCTTTAGTTCCCTTTGGGAAAAGGAGGCAGGCCTTGTATTTCTCTGTTTCGTCACCATGGAATCCCCACCCACAGGATCTCAATCTCTCTCTCTCTCTCTCTCTCTCTCTCTCTCTCTCTCTCTCTCNCTCTCTCTCTCTCTCTCTCTCTCTCTCTCTCTCTCTCTCTCTCTCTCTCTCTCACACACACACACACACACACACACACACACACACACACAAATGGGGTGAGGGAATGACATTGTCTATGAAAGCACATGACTTTCACTTAGCCCTAATCTTCTACAGTGTTAAAGTTATTCTTTTACCCATAATACAGATTCAATACATTAAAAGTTTTATACTGTCTAAGTATGTCACAGACATGAGATCTCAGTAGGTGGGAAGCTGGGGCAGGAAGATCTTCAGTATGGAGTCATCTTGGGTAAAACAGTGATAACTTCTCTCAAAAATAGTGAAACAAAAATTTTATACTAGCTTTTTATTCAACTACGAATATCAGTTAAGAGGAAAAAAATTCAATGGTTTATCATGTGAAATGATTTGTGTCCCTGTAGTTTGAATGTACATCTCCTACTAAAATATTCTCTTCTTGTATCATAGACAAAACTCGGATAGAGGGCCCAACCTTTCCTAGTACAAGGGATTATCTGACCACTGGGCAGGAAGAACTGATCCTCCTGCAGGAGAGAGTCAAGAATGGGAAAATGTCTGTGGATGAAGCTCTAGAGAAATTTAAACATTGGCAGATGGGAAAGAGTGGTCTGGAAATGATTCAGCAGGTAATATGATCTTCTGGAACATTCCTTCACTTACAGACCTCCCTCTAGGCTCCTTAAAAGTTTAGTGTTCACAAGAAACGTAGACAATTCTTCTTTTGTTCTTAACTCACCACTAAAATGATGTTTGCAACAATCAGCTGAAAGCTTGAGGAAACTATCCAAAGTCTACACTGATGAGTCTGTTTGTATGGACTCAATCTCGGAATCCATACGTCAAAGCAAACACCAACTCTTCTTATAACCCCTGTCCTGAGTGCAGAGAACACTTGTTTTCATCTCATTGCTGAAATTAAGATGAAAATCCTTACGAGGGCTCCGGATTCTAAAATCTATAACAAGACTAAAATTAAAGAGAACAAAAAAATGATATCACAGCAGGCATTTAGTCCTAAATATGACCAATTTTTAACCTCTTTCTTCTTATAAAATATGCCTCCTATGCCATCTTGACTGTGCTCAGTAAGAGATGTCCATGTCATATTCTACTTATCTTATGGGGTTTCCCACTCCTAAAATATTTTAAGGTTCTATTCATTCCACAGCAGGAAATCTTCTTGCCTCAGAACCCAGTTCTCATGTATCTGCTTGATTAAATATATTTAATAAGCCAACTTAGGACAAAATACAGAGAGCTAATATTAGCTGAATATGCCACCCCTACCAAGAGATCGTCTTTATTCTAAGAGACAATGTAGCTTCTTAATAATAGAAAAATGAGTCACTGTGATGAAATTTCAAACAAGATAGCGTCTTGGCCAAAGCAGTGTAGGTGATAGGACTTTCCAAGCATCTGAGGTCATAGCTTGTCAAGCATCACCTACCTAGAACTGCAGTTCTGGTTGCCAGTCGATGGCTGAAAGTGGTCCAGGTTTCACAATACTAATCAAAGGCAATTATTTTTCCAAACAAATGATAAAGAAAGAAGAGAGCAAAATTCTGCACCCGTGTATTCCTCATGAGCAGAATGGCATTATTTCTCCATCTTTATCAATACCATCACCTTGACAGTTACTCTAATCCTAACATGGTTAAAATGTACTCAAGTACAAATTCATGCAATTCATTTTGCTCACAGGCAATGCATATACTTCATCCTTCTCGATCCCTTATAAAAATAAAGATTTCAATTCAGTTTATTGGAACACAGCTTCTTAGAAATTACTTCCCAAATTCATTCTAGAAACATTTGTTTCAATTTTGCATGTATGTTTCTATCTACATGGCCATATCTAAGGCAGTGCATACACACATGTGCTCATATTATTTTCCGTTTTCCTCTTCTAGCTGCAAATGCTTTCATTTGTACCCTGGAAATGAATTATTTATCGGTGTTTCTTGTGACATGGTTGGTGGAAGATTGCTCTGAGGAAAATGGTTTATTTTCATGTATACAAATGAAAGAATTTGAAGGGCAGGGGAGAGTCACATAGAATCCCTAGCCCTGAAGATGAGGTGGTGACCTTTTATCAATACCATTATATTAGCATTAGCATGCCCGGGGGCATACAACTCCACTCAGAGGAGAACATCTGCAATGCCATGGAAATAGCTCCTAAAAAAGAGGCATTCCTGAAGACAACCAACCTAGCACTCCAAGGTCTTCTTCTAAAGAAATGTATGGAATGCTGGAGTGGTTTTCGTTTCTACTAAAATGATAATAAATGTGCTAAGCAGAATATTTTGAAAACAAAGATCACAAATATTCTGAGAAAAGGAATCTAGTTTCATGGTATTTTCCACTAGGAACTTAATTTTTTTTTTAGAAATACAGGACCAGGAAAGAATATACCTCATGGAGGCTGGAGATGGGCTATAAGCCGCATTCAGCTATCTGGTGTAGCTGGCTGGACCATGAGAGATGTAGGCATGAAACTAAGCTCCATTTCTAATCCTGACTTAGAACTGTGATTTAGAGAAGTTAGCCTCCCTATGCTTCAGTTTCTAGCTCTGTAAAACAGGATGCTACTGTTTTACATGTACTTCATGAAGAATAAGATTATGTATAGAGTGCCAAAGACGGTTTGGACATCTTAAAAATAGCAAGTTATTCCTAAGTAATAGTTTGGAGCAGTGGTAATAGTGATAAATGCTTTCATTTTTGATTCATTAAAGATTTTAAATCTTGATACCTGTGTCCTGATTCTATATCCTATGCTTTCATTAAGGAAAAGCTACGCCAACTACGAGACAACATTATTGGGAAGAGGCCAGAAGACGAAAATGCCTACGGTGAGTCCAAGATGTCTGCTCCTCAAAATGAGAAGGGGGTTGAGTAGAAATGAAGGAACTGGAGATCCAAACTGGCTTCATTCCAAATCTTTACTTCTCATTCTTTGAGCTAGGAATTTAATCTCTCTGGTTCCTTCTATACTAAACAGAATTAATCACATGTCCCTCAGGAGTGCTCTACTGAGCAGACTGAGCAGTGCTCTACTGACCCAGGCTGAGCAGTGCTCTACTGTCCCAGACTGAGCAGTGCTCTACTG
>NC_034593.1:123656281-123657688 GCF_900095145.1 Mus pahari | reverse complement strand
CCCAGACTGAGCAGTGCTCTACTGACCCAGGCTGAGCAGTGCTCTACTGACCCAGATTGAGCATCCAATGCTCACCACTTCCATTTGTTTTCTATGTAACTTACAAATAAGATTGCCTTGTTCCCGCATTTTTTATTGGTTATTATATGGGGAAATCAAACAGGCAGTCACTCCTAGACAGTTAAGTCTTACAATTGTCCACATGTGGATCATTTTACCTACCATTTACCAGGTTGGTCTCCCTGGAAACCACATGGTTCTTGGCAGTGCAAATTTCCCTTGCTAATAGTTAACAGTTGCCATGGGAATAGGGAAGCACCAGTGTTAACAGACTCGATATCATTAAGATGGTAAATCTACTTCAGAGATGAATAACATACTCCATAATTGAAAGTAAGGTATATTATCAATGTGTTGCCACTCTTACCAAGTCTCCCCTCTTACAAGAACAAATTTAAAACAACTGCTAAGAACAAGCACTACAAAATCTGCATCTATCTACTACATGTAAATATTACATAACCTTTAGGTTGTATATCATGTGGAGACTCAGTGTATGAAGTTTATTCTCCATGTGTTATTATATTGATAGCTATTTTCCCTGGAGAGAATTTTTGAAACCTTTTTACAAATATTTTCTAATCTAGAAATACACTTTGTAAAATAATTATCATCATAAGCAAGAGATTCATTTATATATAACCAAGATCTACAAAGTTGCATTACTCTATAAAAAGATTATTTTTACCAACTTATAAACTTAAATAATTTTATTTAAAATTATGTAAAAAATAGCAATGTATCTAAAAAGCTCTTATTGAATACCAATATTTCCTCCATACTAGATAGCTTTTGTTCATAATCTATAAATAAGGAAATAGGATTTGAGAAACTGGGAAAAAAGCACACAGATTAGAATCTACTGCACATTTTTTGTTTGAATTCAAAAATCAGCACCAACATCTTAACAAAGCATCAGTTCCCTTATCAGCCAAAGGGGAACAAACCGTGATTTTGAGAGGTGGACAATAAGCAGGTGAAGCCTATGTTGTCACAGGCAGGCAAGACTCATGTGGTGAATCTAACCACTGCTCACATCTCTGCCAAGGAGCATTAACAGACTGTGTGAGAGCAAGGCATGTCAGCCCTGTGAACTTCAGAATGTAGAAAGATCAAAGTTGCACTGAACTGAGCAAGAGTGGGCTCAGAATCATACAGGCGGAACTTACGTCTGTGGGTGAAAGATGAGGTGAGTGCGTGTGTGCAGTATAACACTATCCAAGGAGCACAAGCTAGAAAGCACTAGAAATCTGAAAGCAAGGAAACACACAAAGAGAGGAGAGAGAGGAGAGAGAGGAGAGAGAGGAGAGAGAGGGAGAGAGAGAGAGAGAGAGAGAGAGAGAGAGA
>NC_034593.1:123628056-123654703 GCF_900095145.1 Mus pahari | reverse complement strand
GAAGAAAATATCTAATAAAATAAGTTAAAAAAACAAAGAAGTAAGCCTAGGAAATCACTAGAGGAAATTAATTGGAACTTTAAGATGGATTTAATTCTGAAGAATCATGAACAATGCAAAATTGGTACCTAACAAAGTGGATAGCAAAAATGCAAGAAGAAAAATGGTGGTAGTATATTGAGCCAATCAATATCTATATTAATAATTGAGATCAATTCAAATTGATTAGACACTTAATTTTAAAAGAATACTTGTTCATGTTGTACACAAAAAGATGACCTAAGTTCATACAGTCTAAAAGAACATGTATTTTTAATGAAGGTTAGTTAGCTATAAAGTGAAGATCTACCGCCACACCAAGAGTTAAGAAAGCTGTGGTGGCCCTGTTATGACAGGACAAGATAATATAAAGACAAAACCCATGGCAGGAGATAAAAGAATACATTTGATAAGAATAAAGTATAGCAGCCTAGATGTTTCTATCTTTTTTGTTACAGATATGCTTATAAGTTTCATCGAGGCCAAAGAAACAAAATTTGGCAATACTCAGAAGCAGTCTCACTCTTTCTCAGTAGTTAACCAAACTTCTAACAGAAATCCATAAGGGTACAGAGGCTTGAAACACAACTAATTCAACCAATTTGTCATTTACTGAATGAGGAGTAAAAACACAGAGCTCACATATTTGTTTAAGGTGTGCTTGGACGGTTACTAAGATGGAGCACGTGCCGAGCCATCAACAGCTTCAGTACATTCAGGAAGATCAAAACGTTAAGAGAACGTTCCCTACGTGCTGCAGACTCACTCCACATATGTAAGAATCAAGACAATGTTTCAAAAATAATATTTCTATCAAGGAAAAAATTATAAAAAAATTAAAAATTGTAGAATGAAACAAGCTGCAGTTAACCGTTAAATGAGGGAAATTTATGGCCACAAAAGTGAAAAGCATATATTTATTTCTATGTGGCTTCTTAGAGATGGCTAATATCTTATATATGTAAGGAACACAAATTGAAAAAAATGGAAACATGAATTGAATCGGGGACTGGGAGAAGAGGAAAGCTAAACAGAATCAAATAAAGAAAGTGGAGATACAAAGATTGTCAGAAGAGAATATAAATAGGGAAAACTATATTCCCAGCTTTGTAGTAAACAAACAAAAAAAAATAGTAGATAAAAATGTGCTTTACTTTAGGGTCATCTCTCCACATGGTTGTAGAATAACAACTTCAATGTTGTAGTACTGGTCTAACAAATAAATATACTATAGATAATGACAGGTTCCTTAGTCAGAGATGGAGGAATAAGCTGTGTTAACAGAAAGCTGATATGAATCTCATGAAGGACCATCAAATTTAGAGGTAAAAGATAACAGATTATGGCTGCTAATATATACATTTCAGATGGGTAAGTATAGAAGTAAACACACACTCCTATATCTGCATATAAATCTGTCTGCTGAGAGGGTCTAAGAACAGTGATAGCCCAGCTCATACAAACACACCTAGCCCTCAGATATTAATTTACAAAAGCAAACAGCCACCAATTAATTGCATAAAAGATGAACACCATCATTAATATGCAGGAAAACACAAGGTCAATGAAATACCAGTGAACGACTATCGGGAGCCTGGCTTTCAAAGGCTGCCAGAGCGACCTAAGTATGACTTAGATTTGGAACCCGATGTGCATGGTTGCTGATGGCAGGTCAAAGTGTGCAATGATTGTGAAACGTTCAGATACCTGCTTAGTGTGTGGTCTGGTGATGCCAGCCCTGGATATTTTTCTAATAGAAGTAAAACCTTGTACCACCAAGAAAAAAAAATGAATCTTATTCATAATGTCTGTGGCAGTTTGATTCATCATTATCTAGAAACAATCAGACTGTCATACAGTGACATGCATTATTTCATTGTGCACAGCTGTATTTATGCTGTGGTACTCCTTAAACAATGAATGAATGAATGAATGAATGAATGAATGAATGCTTTGCTCTCTTCCTCTCCTAATCTCTCTCTGCATGAACTCCTTTCTCTTTCTTTCTCCCCTATCCCACCTTTCCCCATGGTGACTTCCCTGGTCTTGGTCGTTGGGGCCATTGAACTCACCCACCTGACAGTAGCTTCCCAATAAACATTCCTTTAATAGAATATAAAAAGTAAAAAGAATGAATGTTTCTACTACACACAATATAAGTGAATCCCAGCCTGTGTACTACTGAGTGAAAGACACCAGACATAAAGCAGAACACGCTGTAAGATTCAAATTTGCAGCCTCTCTAGATTAAACTAATATAAACAACATTAACTCTATAAAAACTGAATAGCAGATCCGAGGCTGTGAGGAATGACATTCTTATGAGGATTAACAAGGGATTCTGAGTAGATATTCCATGCCTAGGAAACCTACTGGACCTGTAGTATATAGTTAATGGATTTGTTTTTAAAATTATTAGCCTGCACACTTAGAAATGGTTAAACTATAATACACAGCCATTTTTTTAAAAAAAAAAAAAAATAGATTTCTATAACAAATGCAGTATTTCAGACTAAAGCAATATCAGTGCACAGAAAGCATGGTTCTATTAGTGTTCAAGCAAGATCATAATACTCAGGACAAGTGTCAGGAAAAACAAAACATAAAGGGAGACTTGAAGTCTCACAATATCCAGAGGTAAGATTAATCTTTTCAGGGGCTGGTGAGATGGCTCAGTGGGTAAGAGCACCCGACTGCTCTTCCGAAGGTCCAGAGTTCAAATCCCAGCAACCACATGGTGGCTTACAACCATCCGTAACAAGATCTGACGCCCTCTTCTGGAGTATCTGAAGACAGCTACAGTGTACTTACATATAATAAATAAATAAATCTTAAAAAAAAAAATTAATCTTTTCAGCTTATTGTAAATTTAAATCACCTCAAGACATAAAGCCATCAAATAAAAAAGGGTCTCAGGATAAACATTAAATAAACCTCACAGAATATGTTTTGTCTTGTCTTGTAGATAAACTGACCATTGTGCACCATCCGAGTGGTAAGTGTTAAGTATGAAATGAAGTATTTAAACTAAAACAAAGCACACATTAAATATTTTTAATTGATGTAAACCCAGTAGTTCTATGTCAATACACAGCTTTGTACAGATTGCAATTTATGCGTAAAACCATCTGACATCAAATATAAAAGTGTGCTGTCTCTATAGCAGCCATACGTTTCCATCAGAATGGAGAAAGGGGACTTTATGATTTGACTATTTGTGTCCTTTGGCACATAATTTAAGCTCTTCTTCTAGTTTTATTCTTTAATTAAAAAAGTATTAGGTATGGCATTTCAAATATTGTCTTTGTTGATCTTTCTCCCCTCTCTTCTGCCCTACCCTACTGCCCCCCACTTATACAGCCCCACTCTGTGGCCTCCTTTCCAGTTTCTCAGCCCATTGGTTCAACTGCTCTCTCTTCCTTTATCAGCTCCTTTGTTCCCTTCTCATGGTCCTGTCACAGCCTACCTGCATGTCAACAGCCTACCTATATGCATACATACAACTAAGATTAGCATATGCAAGACAGCACCTACACTTTTCCTTTGGGCTCCCAAAGGGAGATTTTTCATTATAGATCTTTTCACATCTTTACTTTAGTTTATTTCTACCTATGTTTTCATTTGTTTGTTTGTTTGAGATTTAAAAGAAATGTTTTCTCCACATTTCTTTCATAGAAAATTTGTTATTGGGGTATATGAAAGTTGATGGTTTCTGACTATTAGTTTTGAATCCTGCAACATTTTATCATGTGTTTATTAGATCTCAGAGTTTTCTTGTAGACTTTGTAAGGTCTTTTAATTATAGAATCATGTTATAAATAAAATAAATAATTTAACTTATCCTATTTTTAACCTTTATCTTGTCTAGTTTGTCTAGTCCTTTGAGCACTATATGGAAAAGTAGCGGACTGAGTACTCATGTCATGTCCCAGATTTTAGAATAAATGCTTTCAGGTTGTTCATATAAAGCATAATATTGGCTCTAACATTGATATATAGATATATAGATATATATAGAGATATGTATATGTTTTATTCTTTAATCAGAAATTATTAGATATGGCATTTTCAAACATGGTTTATCTCTTAATATATATAAAAAGATATATATATATGAAAGCTATAGCTATATATATACATATATTTATATGTGTAAATATGTATATATGTATACATATGTGTATATATGTATATGAGTATATATAATCTATTATTTTGAAGAACTTATTTCTAATCATTCTAGGATGGATATCATGTGAGCTTTGTAAAATTCCTTTTCTGTATCTACTGAGATGATGATGTAACTTCTGTCCTCAATTTTACTTATATATCACACCTAGTGATTTAAATATGTGTACCCAGATTGAAAGTGCAACCCACTTGGTCATGGTGATTAATTTTCTCAATATGTTCAATTTTATTTGCAAAATTTTTCTTAAAAATTTTTCGTCTATATTCATCAAGGAAATTAGTCTGAAGTGTTCTTTTTACCATGTTTGTGTCCAGTCCCAGCATTCGGGTAGTAATACTGGTTTCACAGAGCAAATCTGAGACTTGGCCTTCACTTTGTATTTCTTGGAACATTTTGAGAAATATCAATGTTAAATCCTCCTGAAATGTTTGGCTGAATTCAACAGTGAATCTTTTCAGTCCTAGCTTTTCTTTGTGGAGATTTTTGTCAACTTTGTTCAATTTTTCAAAGAATGAACTCTTTTATTTATTCAGTATGTTGTCCCTTTAGTCCCTGTTGTTATTTTTTCCTCTACTTTTTACTTTATTCTCGACATCTTTTATATTTAGGTTTGACTTGTTCAAGAGGCTTCAGAAATACCATTATCTGATTTATTTGAGATTTCTCTTATTTTTTTACTGCTATAGTTCATGGCTATATACTTTATTTGAGGATTGTCTTAGCTGAATTCAGAGGATATGGTAAGGTGTACTATTGGGTTTTGTTGGGATTTTAAAGCAAATTCCTCCTTGACCTTTCTAAGGTAGTGGCAACACTACATGTTACAAAGTAAATTTTTCAGTCTTCCAGTATTTATGCCATTTCTGAGATTTCTCCTGCTGGCTTTTTATATTTTTATCCCATTGTAGCCTGGTAAGATACAAGTAACTGTGCCCACCAGAGTGATTTTTTTTTATTTAATAACTTTGTGTCATAGGATATGATCAATATAAAGATCTATATAAATATTAGAATAGTGGAAGTCTACTGCTACTATTGTGCCGTTGCCTATGTGATCTCTTATGCCTTTCAGTGTTTGCTGTATAGCATACAATATGTATTGCTTGCATATTTACATACTTACAGTTGTTGTATCTGCTTAATGAATTTTTTCTTTGTTAACATGTAAGGTCCCTCCTTATCTCTTCTGACTAGTTTTGATCTCATGTCTGCTTTAGCAAGCATAATTGCTATGCTTGCTTACTTATGGCCTTCCTTTGATTGGTAGGTAGATTTTCATCTTTTTACACTCCATTTTTCGATGCCTTTGCTGGGTAAGTGAACTTTTGGAGACAACAGATAAATAAATCTTGTTTTTAAATCCAGTCAGCTAGACTGTGACTTGTTAGAAAGTTGAGAACATTTTCATTTAAAGTTATTGATGAGAGGGGCTTGCTATTTCCCAGTGTTGTGGTTGACTACATTGGGGTTTTACTTCTTCTCTTCTTGTATTAGTGTTGGAGGTCTGCTGGCTAGCTGTGTTGGGTAGAATTGATCCTTTACCACCTCTTATTAGATAGTTTACCTCATGGCATGAATTCTTTTATGTGTTCTCATGAATGAATCAGTCTCCGTTTTTCATGTGTAAAACGTAAATGAAAAATATACATGGGAATTTGTTATAAAGGATGATAATGATTTATGGAACTGGATTCTGATGGTTGATAAACAGAAGTCACTGATAGAGGAAATTAAATTTGTGCAATACTCAACATAATGACTCATATGAGTATGATGAGAAGGGAAATATGTGGAAACACTGGGAGGGAAAAGTAAAGGTAGAAGCCAGATCGAGAGCTGTTGAAGAACCAGCCTAATCCAGTAAGTGTGAGGAGAAGCAGTGGAACTGTACTGATGACTGGGCTGGAAACAGGACTCTCATCTGTACTGATGACTGGGCTGGAAACAGGACTCTGTAACGCTAGGGGACCATCATAAGCAGCCAGTGCGGAAAACGATGCTTTGCAACTGGCCAGTCTGTCAAATGCCGAAAGAGAAAGAAAAGGCAGAGGTTGTTACTGCTAGGAGTTGAAGATTATTTCTAAGCACAAGTGATTCCTCAATACACAGCTCAAGTCAGCCTATATGGAAATACTGTTCAGTCTATATGGAAATACTGTTCAGTCTATATGGAAATACTGTTCAGTTCACCAAGCGGATGCACTTAATGTGCCCTTGTTATCTGTTTATACTTCTTCCATTTAATACTCATATCCAGGTCTTTAGCTTAATTCAATTGATGAAGAAACCAATTAATATATATGTTATTAATTACATATAGTAAAATTCTGTATTTACAGGTAATACTGCCCACAATGAAAATATGTTGTACAACAGTCCCTTCAACAGTAAGGTAGGTTGTGTTCATTTTTGTTTTAATAATGCAGAGGAAGAATTCCTCTGTTCAGTAACAAAAAATTTCCATCTTGCTTATTCTTTGAACCAATATGATTCAGAAAAGTTAGATAAGCATTCATATTTAATATCAATGAATAGTAATTTTAGGAAATGTATTATTTAGAAAAAATAAAGATGGAATTTCTAGGGGATGGGAGAACTCAGTGTTTCCATGAAAAATAAATATTTGAGGCATTAACTATATCAGTTCTAACGATATAAATAGAATGAGAATTTTATTCAGAAAGCATATTCCTTATGGACAACTTATAGGAAATATGTAGCCCCCAAAATATTGATTTTTGCAAATATGCAGCATTTCATATCATAAATAAGACATTGCTAAAAGCATAAGAAGAACGTTAAGCCAGAAGAGAATGACCAAAAACCCAGATACTTCAAGAAATCGCAGTGAGTGTCCTGCCTGCAGATTCTTTATGAAAAGCACAGTATTTCTGCTGTTGGCACATGTGACACCAGAGATGAACATGGTCGTCACGAGTGATGTTGCCCTTGGATTTCTTGCTAACATACAAGATTAAAAGTCCTTGGTAAACTTCCTAATGAAAACATTTTTCATTTTCCAAAGTAGAACTAACCTTTTAGCTATCTTGTTTCAAATAAATAGTATTTTTCATTAAAGTCACATACACTTAAGAATAATTTGATTACATTTCTGGATTTCATGACCCACTATAGAGTTTGCCTACTCTTTTACTCACTGGAGTGCAGAATTGGAGGCTGCAGTGAAGCACAAGAGTTTTTCCAAAGAGCCTTTTAAAATCTGAAGGAATATATATTTTAATATATATATATATATATATATATATATATATATATATATATATACACACACACACACACACATTTACTTTTTGAAATACATTTTTTAAATCATGAAAAATTTTGGATAAGAAAGGGTGTAAGTTCTTAATACCTACTGATTTACTTTTAAAATTAAAGCAAACTTTGAGTTGCACATGCTGCATTGGCCTGTAATCGCAGCACTGGACAACCCAAGACAGGGAGGGAGTAAATGCCAGGTCAGCCTAGATGATGCAGGGAGATCATGCAGTAAAAGAAATTAAACCCTAAGATTGTGGTACAGCTTTACTGTGATTGTTTCCTTTTAAGATAGAGGGTTGTCTACAAGGTACCTTATAAAGGTATTCTTCCCAGAACTGTGAATGGCAGCTATGCTTTATCATGTCTCCTTCTTGTGCCTTAAAATGGAAAAGCCTTACTTCTATGTCATTTTTGTTATTAATTTTTAGTTTCCTGCAAGAATCCAAGTTGAAAAGGAATTTGGTTTCTGCTGCAAAAAAGATCATTAAAAAAGGTAACATAGTAACATTGTTTCGTAAGAAACCTAAACTGGTGATGATATGGGTTTCAATCAATAATTTAAGAATCAGGAGTCTTTAAATATTTCATTGTCTTCTCTTGAAAGAATAAATGTGTGGGTTTTTTTGTTTTGCTTTGTTTTTCAGGCAAAGAAAAATGTTCCTTAGAAAGATTTATATACGGGTGATTTTAAGCTAGGCAATAAATGTACAATGATGCATGATTCTCCATCCCCTAATCCATTTCTTGTGATCTTATTTTCAGACTATTATAATCAAACTCAAGAATCTGTAAACATGTTGTACACTGGTGAAGCAAGCCTGCTTCTGAAATACCTGGTGTCCAGGGCTAATCTGCATGTACACAGGACACAAGCGTGCCTTTGGATTTCAGAATGTGCTAGCACCACAATTTATTGATACTGTACCACTTCAGATGGATACAACAAAAGATGGAGACTTATAGCATTCCCTGAAAATCCATTCACTTTTACCACAACTTTTGCCACTGGAACACCTCATTCTTCCATCTTGAAAATTAAAGAAAAATAAATCAGCAAAGTTAAATGCAGTCTAGCAAAATTATGGAACCAAACTATATAGATTATTCTTTCTGTTCTCACTCTCCTCCAACTAAGAGTTACAATATATTTGCTCTTTAAGTGACCATCTTCTGCCTGCCTTTCTCACATTCACAGCCATAACGTTTTCAGATAGTTTCTTTTAATTAATGCCTATTTGCATATACCTTTGAAATGTACTTTTATTCACAGTTTTCTTTAGTTGATGGTATTTTGTGTTTGGGTGATAAGCAAGCACACTCTGCCAGTGAGCCAGTCTTCAGCCCTCTACACTGTTTTCCGAAGTCATGTAAATTCTATCAATTAATGATGTGCACTGCGATATTTCAGAACACGGATGCCTCGCACATTGCCTGTGCTCATTCTCTGCTCTTCTGGAAGGTCTTTCCCCATGCCTACCTGTACCCGAGTCCTTACTAAATGTCTTTCTCTCAAATTAAAAAGTACTTTTGCAAATCGTTTTATTATTATTATTATTATCAAGAGCCTGTGACTTTGTCTGCCTCTTTCATAAAAACCGTTCGCCAGTTTAGACTAGATTGCAAGTTTGTCACACTGATTTTCGTGTAAAATGCTATCAACTGGTTGAATGTTTAAAACTATTTCTGGTTCTCCAGAATAAGTTTATCAGGATTAACCACTAAATTTTCTTTTTTGTCATCGTAAACTACCAATCAATCAAAATAACATGGCTAATTTCAATAGATAGGAATGATGTAATAGAACAAATACGAATGATTGTTTTCCTAGTTTCTGAACACTGATAGGAATATCTACCTAAAGATGGTATTGTGTTTCTCATATCTATTAATATTTCCAAATAATTAGTTTATAGAATCGCAAACCGGGGAGGAGGCTCATCCATGTAATGCTACCGCCCAAGCATGGAGACTCGAGTTCCAGGAACAGCCTGGCACCATAGCACTTTCTGGGCCTTAAAGAACAGGAGGACCCTGGAGCTTGCTGGCCAGCTAATCTCGCCAAATTGGCAAGCTCCAGTTCAGTCAGAGACCCTGTTGCAAAAAGTAAGGTAGAAAATTACAAAAGAAAATATCTGACATTAACCTCTGACCTACATACACACATACCTGCCCACATTCAATGAACAAATACAATAAAACCCACAACTTTGGACAGTTAACATATGCTGATATTCTTAAATTCTCTCAAATTGTACTGTGGTTTTGATGGTTAATCATTTCCTACTTTTCTCTTTCTAAATTGGTATAAAACCCATGTTGTTCAAAAGGTATCCATCTAAGAACCGCTCACATTGATAGCAGTGTGCTCACCTCTGTGTCTACATACTGATCATTTCCATGACTCCAGGGCTCTCTGTCAATTCTGTCTCATTTGATGCCCTTACATGAGCTACACATTATCTTTTAATCTTTATTAAATTTGTTCTTTGACAATTCCATCCATGTGTATAAAGTATTCTGGTGACATTTATTCACCATCCTATCTCTCCTCGCTACAAATAAATCCCTCTTTCAGTTTGTTCCTTTACCCACTAACTTTAACCAGGGTCCTCTGCGTGAGGATAGGGTATCCTTTAGAGTCTATAGACCTACTGGGAAGTACAAAATTGTAAGTCTTCAAGTGCCCCTCCTCCAGAATTCACCAGTAGTCAATAGCACAGAAGAGAAGGGTATGCCACCAAGAGCCCCTCCCCATTCCATTGCATTCCCATTACTATGACACCCACATACACTGTGATGCACAATTTCAATGGCTGGATGTGTCATGTCTGGGAGGCAGCATTGTACAACCCTTCTCCCTATCTTCTTTCTGGATATCTCCCCTTCCATGATGTTCCCTGAGCTTTAGATGGGATAATATGAATGTCTTGTTTGGGGCTTACCCTTCAATGTGATGGTTAACTTTGCTTGTCATTTTGATTGGCTTGAGAAATACCTGGGAGATTAGTAAAAATAAATCTGTATGTCTTAGGGTTTTATTGTTGTGAATTAACCATGGCAATTCTAATAAAGGAAAACATTTAATTGGGGCTGATTTACAGTTTTAGAGGTATAGTCCTTTATCATCATGGTGGAAAACACAGCAGCCTATAGGCAGACATGATGTTGAAGAAGGAGCTGAAATTTTTACATCTTGATTCACAGGCAGCATGAAAGGCTGTACTATACTATGCAGTATCTTGAGCTTAGGAGACCTCAAAGCCCGCTCCCACATTGTCACACTTCCTCCAATAAGACCACACCTCCTATGTCCAGTTTTCTGAGGAACCACCAGACTGATTTCCAGAGTGGTTGTACAAGTTTGCAATCCCACCAGCAATGGAGGAGTGTTCCTCTTTCTCCACAACCTCGCCAGCATCTGCTGTCACCTGAATTTTTTTTTTTTTTTTACTTCTGCAGGCAAGGAAAGTGAGCCTAAAGAGGGGGAAAAGAAACTTGTGCAAATCGTGTGGGTCACAAACGGAGTCAGAAAGTGGCCTCCAAACTGCCTTAGTGCTAGGAAAAGAATTTTAAATCAGTAAAACTAAGACACATGCCTTACACAGTGAACAAAGGCAAGGCCAATGCCATCCCAATATGGCTTTCTAAATCAAAGTTCTACAGATTCCCCAAAACAGAAACTCCAAACAAGAAGAGACCTCTCTGTGCTGATGGAGGCCAGATTAATCATCTCGTCTTCTTGGTTATAGCTAAAAGCTGGTTATTAGGCCGGGGATGGGGGGGTTAATCCTTTCTCTCCCAATTATTGATTCTAGTCTACTGAATTTATTTTTTTTAATTTTTTTATTCTTTGGGAATTTCACACCATGTACCCCAAACCCACTCATCTTCCAGTCCCTTTGTATCTGCCTTCTGACATTCCTGATTCCACCCCCCCCCCAATGTAATGTTAAACTTGTTGTGGAAGCTGTACTGTGTCACAGTGTGTCTCACAGTATACCCCCTTTTTTAAATTTTTTTTATTATTTTCTTTATTTACATTTCAAATGCTATCCCGAAAGTTCCCTATACCCCCTCCCCCTGCCCTGTTCCCCTACGCACCCACTCCCACAACTTGGCCCAGGCATTCCCTTGTGCTGGGTCATATAAAGTTTGCAAGACCATGGGGCCTCTCTTCCCAGTGATGGCCAATTAGGCCATCTTCTGCTACATATGCAGCTAGAGACACAAGCTCAGGGGTACTGGTTAGTTCATATTGTTGTTCCACCTAGAGGGTTGCAGCCCTCTTCAGCTCCTTGGGTACTGTCTCTAGCTCCTCCATTGGGGACCCTGTGTTCCATCCAATAGCTGACTGTGAGCATCCACTTCTGTGTTTGCCAGGCACTGGCATAGCCTCACAAGAGGCCGCAATATCAGGGTCCCTTCAGCAGAATCTTGCTGGCATGTGCATTAGTATCTAGGTTTGGTGGCTGATGATGGGATCGATTCCCGGATGGGGTAGTCTCTGGATAGTCCATCCTTTCATCTTAGCTCTAAATTTTGTCTCTGTACCTGTATCCTTTCATGAGTATTTTGTTCCTTATTCTGGGCATTTACCCAGAAGATCTTCCAAATGGTAATAAGGACACATGCTCCACTATGTTCATAGCAGCCTTATTTATAATAGCCAGAAGCTGGAAAGAACCAAGATGTCCCTCAATAGAGGAATGGATACAGAAACTGTGGTACATTTACACAATGGAGTACTACCTGCTTGTGGACGTTGTACATCGTGGTGCGGAGCCTAGTGCGCACCACGATGTACAACGTCCACAAGCAGGGGGTCTGCAACCCTGTAGGTGCCAACAACAATATGAACTAACCAGTACCCCCTGAGCTCGAGTCTCTAGCTGCATATGTAGCAGAAGATGGCCTAATCGGCCATCACTGGGAAGAGAGGCCCCTTGGTCTTGCAAACTTTATATGATGCAGCACAGGGGAAGGCCAGGGCCAAGTAGTAGGAGTGGGTGGGTAGGGGAGCAGGGGCGGGGGTGGGGTATAGGGAACTTTCGGGATAGCATTTGAAATGTAAATAAAGAAAATAATAATAAATAAATTAAAAAAAAAAAAAGACCACACTTCCTAATAGTGCCACTCCTTATGAGCCAAGCATTCAAACACATAAGTCAATAGGGCCTTTCCTATTCAAACCCGCACATGGTGTGTCTGAAACCATGATTCCATAGATGATCAGATCATGATGGTTTTGACCTCGTCTATGGTTAAATCCACTGAGTAGACTGTGGCTTATAGACTGTGGACTATGGGGCCTGGCTTTGGTATGTTACCAGGGACAATCCGTTCATGTAACTCTCTGCTTCTTAAGCACCATGAGGCAAATAACTTTCTTTTTCCCTTGCATACCCTTCTTCCATGATGTTCTACCTGACCCTGGCCCCAACCGTTAGCCAATAACCCTTCCTCCCTTAAGCTGTTCTTCTTAGATACATATTGCTAATACTGTCACCTGGCAGAGCTGCATAGAAATTTCTCCAAGTTGCATAGAAATTTTTGGTAGACAGAAACTTTGAACTGAAGATGCTTTGTCTTACATCACTGGGTGTTCTGCTTACCTTCTCTTGTGTTTTATTTATCTCTAGACTATCTAGATTTCCGAGCAGAAACAAAAATATTCAATCCTATAAAAAATGAACAGTTCTACAATCTACCATTCATTTATGCTTAAGGTCATTTGTCATAATGCCTATAATTTATATTTTGATACCAGAGTTTCCATTCATTTGGGGAAGTTGTAATTTTTGATGAATTATGCAAATTAAAATCCCTATGGAAATGGCACTTTTACCCAGCTTTCAAAAAATTAATAGCTATTGTTTCTAGGTTGTCTTCCTTCCCGTATCAGTGGCCAATAATTAACCTGGAAGGCGAGAAAGTCCAATCTAGCTTACATAAGAATTTGGGTATTTTTACTCAAATTCTTATGTAATGACACTTTGTGACATAGATATCCGGGAACCATCAGTCGTCATATTGTACCCATATCAGGATTTCTCTTGCTCTTTTTCTACTGTCTCTGCCATCATCCTTTTTGAGAACAGTGTTCACTACCTTTATCAGTGGCTCTTGTCCTTTAACTCTTTAGTACAGTTCCTTGTATATGGTGACCCTCTACGAAAACATTATTTCATTGCTACTCCATAGTTATAATTTTGCTACTGTTATAAATTGTAATGTGAATATCTGATATGCAGGATATCTGATATGTGACCCTTGTAGAAGGTTGGACCCCCACCAGGGGTCATGACCCACAGGGTGAAAACCACTATAGTTTTGAACAAAGCCAAGTAACAAAAGTTAACTTTGTCCCACATTGAAAATTAAAGAGAGGAATCCCTCTTTAAGTGAATCTGGTCAGAACCAGGTTTATAACCTCTGCCAACAGAGCTTAACTTCTATACATATAATCAATAGCTAAGAAAAGGTGTGTCTCTTTGCAGGAGCAGAGGTACAATTGGCTATTTCTGTGGATGGCCTGAGAAACAGTTTTGTCTATTCAGCCCCCAGAAAATTCCTATTTCCTGTGTCTTTACCTAACCGAGTCTTCTATCCTTTTAGGGTATGCCAAGATGGTTTCAGTCTGTGCTCCCAGAAATTTAATCCCTAGTACCTGTGAAAGATGTTATTTTCAGCAATAAATATTTTAAAGGCTACTAAGATAAAATGAGGTCATGCTAGAGTGGGTAGTCCTATAATCAAGGACGCTGCATTTCCTCATGGGAAGATAAGAGAGAAGCAAAGAGGAATCTAAAAACCTCGTAAAGTCAGACAGATGAACCAAAACTACCAGAGAAGTGTTGAACTCTATTTTTAGGAAAGCCAAGCTGCTAGAAGGTAGGATGGTTCAGGAAGCATTGCCCTGTATATTGTTCAGAGGCAGCAAGGCTCTGATAGGACTTGGGTATTAGTCTTTCAACTTCAGAATAATGGAGAACCCAGTCAGCATCCATTAACATACAAATGAATAGAAAGCCCGTGCTATATGTGATTCCCCTGAAATGGTAAGTATTTTCCAAAGATTGTCAGCTTTTCACTCATCTTTATAAATCAACAAGATGCCCCTTATATCACCAGTTACACCATTTTCTGAATATCATATATTCACAAACTAAGAAATAGATGTAACATAGTAATACAAAATGTTCTGAGCATCTATATTTCCACTACAATGCTGTCACAACTCTGAAGACTATGTAAATAAAGAGAACAGTCATAGTATTTTGTTAGCGCTAGTCACACTTGATGGATGTGCAAAGGCTTAAAAGAAAAATCAAGTCAGTAAATGGAGAATATGCAGAACGGGCTTACACACTCAGGTGTTTGGTTTTCACAGCCATTGTCCCCTCCAGGCACATATGTTGAGTGCTTGATCTCCAGCTGGTGATTCTGTCTTGGGAGGTTCTGAATACTATGGGATATAGTTGGAGGAAGTGGGTCCCTATGGGGTGTACCTAGTCTTAGGTCCCTTCCTCTTACTCTACTTCCTGTCAGCCAGGAAGTCAAGAATGTCCTCCACATCACACTCTTGCCAGCTTCATGTTCTGACTCACCACTGGCCTGGATTCATGGGAGCCCAGGACTATAGAGATGTCTCTGAAACTTCAAGCAAGATAAATCTTTCCTCCCCAATACTGTTGTCACAGCTATTCAGTCACAGCTATAATAGAGCTAACACAGCACACAGTTTTCTTGTTAGGAGACCAGACATCCATCAATATACTTAAAGTGAACAGTGATTAGATTTTTGGACTGCCTTTGGGTTCTGTTATATTTTATTTAGCCAAGTCAAATTTGACTGCAGGATATTGGGGGAAAGTGTTAGAGGTTTTTTTGCTGGTGTTTTAATCTTCTACTGGGACTTTCATTACAAATTAACTGCTCAGTCATTTCAATTTTTTAACACTTATTTCTGGTACTGCCACTCAACTTAGGAACTGGGTAGAAACAGCTAAAAACATCTCTTGGTCTTATATTAGAGTTGGCCATAACAAATGTTCATGTAAGAATATAGATTGATCCCACACACTTTTTGTAGCATCTGGGCCCTGTTTGTTTCTGTAGGGCATAGGAGACGGAAGGAAGGATTCTTATGTTAGTAAACTAGAAATCTAAGAACGACGCTTCCCATCTGGGATTGCTTTGATGAGAACACTGGCACATCCCTCTCTATTAACTACTAAAATGTAGTGTCATCATGCAGTGACAACAATCTCCATGATTTAGACTTTAAACCAGTGAGAATAAACACTTTCATATAAATAGGGTTATATTTATTTACTATGACATTCAGCAAACTTCTAGAGTTTATAGAAGAAAATGCATTTATACATTTAGCCCCTACAAGCACAAAGCAGTTACATAAACCCAACATAATTAAAGCAATTTATATAGGACATAAACTTTATGACATTTATAGTCAACTTGCAAGTAAAGGAGGCAACTAACAGAAATAACTTGTAGGAAAAAAAAACACTTATGTGGTTTGCACAGTTCCAAAATACCAGTCTTTAAATATGCACAATTCCGCCACAGTGCCAAGAGGAGACTTGAAGACGACATAGAAAATATGGCCTCAATTTAGAGATTTGGAAAGAATGTAAAACAAAGACCTACTTTTACAGTGGCTGTTGTCAAGAATCAGCTCAATATTACCAACATTATATTTTCATTAACTCCATTAGAGACTACCATTTCAAATACACAGCATCTTTGCATAGCTCTACTGGACAACTGATGCAAGCTACTTGTGCTGTAAGAGCTTCCAAGTGCAAGAAATGCTCAGACGTTCCCACTGTACAAGACAGCTTGTTAAATATGGAACTGATGTGTCTTTAATCCCATTGGACAACTAAATAGCAGACTGTGTGTCTACCTAAGGTCACAATCAGAGTGGAGCCTGGCAAGTGGCACTTTTATGGGATAACAGCAAACCTAGTTTCTTCCTAATATCCAACAATCCAGATAAACCTTAGCACATACTCCCAGTCAACTACTGAGGAGTTGTCCGTCGCTGTGTATTTAATGATGTCATGTTCTGAACATGCTCTTGATGGAATTGTTATAATGAACACTGGCCCACAGCAACAACTGAACACAAGGAGATTCCATCATGTAGTAAAAAGAACAAACGGATAGGGATCTTGACCTGCAGACTTGATGGTGACCTGATTTAGAAATGTGTGGATAAAAAGCAGCAGCAGCCGGAGGACCCAACAATACCTCTTCTGGGCATATACCCAGAAGATCTTCCAACTGGTAATAAGGACACATGCTCCACTATGTTCATAGCAGCTTTATTTTTAATAGCCAGAAGCTGGAAAGAACCAAGATGTCCCTCAATAGAGGAATGGATACAGAAACTGTGGTACATTTACACAATGGAGTACTACTCAGCTATTAAAAACAATGAATTTATGAAATTCTTGGGCAAATGGATGTATCTGCAGGATATCATCCTTAGTGAGGTAACCCAATCACAAAAGAAGTCACTAGATATGCACTCACTGATAAGCAGATATTAGCCCAGAAACTTAGAATACCCAAGATACATTATGCAAAACAGAAGAAAACCAAGAAAGATGACCATTGTGTGGATACTTCATTCCTCCTTAGAATAAGGAACAAAATACTCATGAAAGGATATAGGTACAGAGACAAAATTTAGAGCTAAGATGAAAGGATGGACTATCCAGAGACTACTCCATTCGGGAATCCATCCCATCATCAGCCACCAAACCTAGATACTAATGCTCATGCCAGCAAGATTCTGCTGAAGGNACCCTGATATNGCGGCCTCTTGTGAGGCTATGCCAGTGCCTGGCAAACACAGAAGTGGATGCTCACAGCCAGCTATTGGATGGAACACAGGGTCCCCAATGGAGGAGCTAGAGAAAGTACCCAAGGAACTAAAGGGGGCTGCAACCCTGTAGTTGGAACAACAGTATGAACTAACCAGTACCCCCCTGAGCTTATGTCTCTAGCTGCATATGTAGCAGAAGATAGCCTAATCGGCCATCACTGGGAATAGAAGCCCCTTGGTCTTGCAAACTTTATATGTCCCAGCACAAGGGAAGGCCTGGGCCAAGTAGTGGGAGTGGGTNGGTAGGGGAGCAGGGGCGGGGGGTATAGGGAAATTTCGGGATAGCATTTGAAATGTAAATAAAGAAAATTTTTAAAAAAGTGAAAAAAAGAAAAGTTTACTATATTTATAGTCATTATGTATGAATAGTATTGAAAGTTGAGGAAATATTTCTTTCAATTAAAAAATCATCATCTTGTTAAGTCAAAACTTTCTCATGTAACTGATGGATAAGCAACATTCCAACAAATGTTATTTTTGTCTTTGACATGAAGCCACTAACCTTCAGTCATGTTTAAGTCATGGCTAATCATCAATTACAACCCTAGCTTGAAGGTTATTTAGTGATACTATATAAAAATAGAATGGGGATTTAATCTTTCTTCTAGTATGATTGATAAAAATTCATTTTATTAATAAATTTTTCTTTCATCTTCAGAACTTATTGGAGAAGTAATATAAAATTTGGGGATATTTTGTGAAATTTGAGAAAACTCATGTACCACTTAAATGTGAGATATAAAATGTTAGTGCCTTTTTGTTGCATGATTAAATTGTGTGTGTGTGTGTGTGTGTATATATATATATATATATATATATATATATATATATATATATATATATAAAAGCAACAGCAGCAACTAAATAAATGATTCTGTGCTCCCAAACCAAGTCACCATATGTCCTTGGAATCAAGGCTCAAGGTATGTTTTGAGAAAGAGTGACCTTTCTTAAGCCATCTTTACCATTAAATTGACTATTTGAGAATTTTATACATGTATCTAACACATCCTGAGAACTCTTTCCCACCACCACCAGTCTGATTCTCCCTTCCACAACTATCAATCTCCCTCTCACTTCCTGACCCTTTCTCAGATTCATGATTGTTGTATTGTGACCAAATTAGTTCAAAAGGAAGATTTCTGGGGCCATTGGATTGAGACTATCCATTATGTATTCAGTGGATACATAACTGAAATGAATGACTTCCCTTTCCCTGAAACTATAATAAATAGGTAAATAGTGAAGTGTAGGACTCCTTGAGCTCCTCTTCAATCCTTGCCTGGCTCTTGATGGGCCCGTTCTTCAGTAAACCCAGTACAGTCATCTCCAGTTCTTAAAAGTTCTTGGTCACAATAGCTATATATAGTGCAAATGTTGAGGTTTTCCCAGCCCTTCTTCCTATCTTCCAGCTTTGGCAATATTTCCACACTTTCCTCTTCAGTTTTCCCTGAGCCACAGAGAGGGTGTGGTATGAATGTGATCCTTTAATGTCTGAAACTCAACCATCACTTATTCTTAACACCTTGTAGAGCCATAAGTCTCTGCACTTGTCATGGTTCACTGGAAAGTGTGACATCTCTAATTAAGACTGAGAATGTATTTTGTTTATGGATATAAACAAATAAGCATATATTTATAAGCATATACTTAGAAGGAAGTTCAACACTATGCCAATTTAGTTAAACAACAGATTGAAGTGCCCTAATGAGCCTTGAGTTTTCAGTGTCAGATATGGATTCTTCCCTGTGAGTTGGGCTTCAACTTCAATTACTGAGAAGTTTGTTATCCTGTAAAAACTGTACCGTTATTGCCTGAGTGAACAAACATCTTGCCTGGCAAGTCTATCCTACAGATCACAGAGTTCATAGCTTGGCCAGACCCTTGGTGCCTTTTCTTCCCCAGCAGTAGTCATATCACTTTGCAGCACTATGAAAGCTAGCTCCCAGAGACAGCTCCAATCCCAGGCACTCCAACATGCCCAGGATCAGAGGATCAGAGGTGAGGAGGACACAACATCTGCCCCCAACACTGGGAGTAACTGGGACAGACAGGACCCAAGTACACAGGAACTCCGCCAGACCAGTGTCATGGGTTCTTTCTGGTCTGTTCGGACTGGTACCCTGAGCAGACCTTGAGCGCAAACTCCGCAGCCAGCACCACAACACCCAGAGGCAGCTCCACTCCCAGGCACTCTAACAAACCCAGGATCAGAGAATCCCAGGATCCCAGGAGCTTGGTCACACCAGGATCTCAAGGTCCCAAAGGCAGCTTGACTCCCAGGAGCTCAGACATACCTAGGATCTCAGGATCAGAGGATCCCAGAATCACAGGATCACAGAGACATCTTGATTTGGAGGAGTTCTGACATAACCAGGACCACAGGAAGGACAGGTTCCAGTCAGACATAGCCATGGCAGGTAGCACTAGAAATAACCAGATGGTGGGAGGCAAGTATAAGAACATAAACAACAGAAACCAAGGTTACTTGGCATTATCAGAACCCAATTCTCCCACCATAGTAAGTCCTGGATACACCATCACACTGGAAAAGCAAGATTCAGATCTAAAATCACTTCTTAGGATGGTGATAGAGGACATTAAGAAGAACATAACTCTCTTAAAGAAATGCAGGAGAACACAGGTAAACAGCTAGAGGCCCTTAAAGAGGAAAGACAAAAATCCCTTAAAGAGTTACAGGAAAATACAATCAAACAGGCAAAGAAAAGGAACAAAACCATCCAGGATATAAAAAATGGAACTAGAAACAATAAAGAAATCACAAAGGGAGACAACCCTGGAGTTGAAAAACCTAGGAAAGAGATCAGAAGTCATAGACGCAAGCATCACCAACAGAATACAAGAGATAGAAGAAAGACTCTCAGGTGCAGAAAATACCATAGAAAACATCGACACAACAGTGAAAGAAAAGGCAAAAGGCAAAAAGCTCCTAACCCAAAACATCCAGGAAATCCAGGATACAATGAGAAGACAAAACCTAAGAATAATAGGTATAGAAGAGAGTGAAGATTCCCAACTTAAAGGGCCAGTAAATATCTTCAATAAAATTATAGAAGAAAACTTCCCTAACCTAAAGAAAGAGATGCCCATGAACATACAAGAAGCCTACAGAACTCAAAATAGACTCGACCAGAAAAGAAATTCCTCCTGTCATATAATAATCAAAACACCAAATGCACTAAACAAAGAAAGAATTTTAAAAAGCAGTAAGGGAAAAAGGTCAAGTAACATATATAGGCAGACCTATCAGAATTTCACCAGACTTCTCACCAGACTATGAAAGCTAAAAGATCCTGGGCAGATGACATACAGACCCTAAGAGAACACAAAAGCCAACCCTGGCTACTATTCCCAGCAAAACTCTCAATCACCATAGACAGAGAAAACAAGAAATTCCATGACAAAAACCAAAATTTTACAATATTTTTCCACAAATCCAGCCCTACAAAGGATAGTAGATGAAAAACACCAACACAAGGAGGGAAACTACACCCTAGAAAAGTAAGAAAGTACTCTTTCAACAAACCCAGTCAAATATAAATCCACTTATAATGAGAAAATTAACAGGAAGTAACAATCACTTTTCCTTAATATCTCTTAATATGAAAATTAATATTACCAACATATAACCTAATCGCTTGAAATTCAAAAATACAAGGAATTAGAAATTTGTCAGCTGTCATCCCATGGTCTAATTTCATAATGGGAGACATAGGTCTAATATTGTACAATCCATTTACACTTTCTGCTTGATTGTACATGACTGGGTCTAGCTGTGTGCCACATAATGGTCTTGAAATCATACTTCTCCTATCTCAGCCTCTCTATTAGTGGGATTGTTTATTTAACATTTGTACACTATACTATGGTTTTCAGAACAGCTTACATATTTAAAATTATTTATATAGCCAAAAGAAATGTAGACAATTAATTTGGGAGGTGGCTTGTAAGAGAACAGCAAAGAGTGAGACTGAAGGCTTTGCTTGATATTTATAATTATTGTATCAATTTTGAAGAAAAGGACTTTATAAGTTACTCTTATTCTGAGATGAATGCTATTCAAAATCATCACAGCCAATGAACCAGAATCTTATCCTCACCTAATGTCTGTGCCACCCTCCAATCAGAGCCATTGTTCATTGAAACAGTTGATGAATGACTTTATGGATAGACCATCTTAATATACACACCATTTCTTAAATGAATGTAACCTGTTCCCTGCAGGCTGAGAATGACAACAATTACTCAAGTCAAATAGCTTTGACCATAACAGGAAATCTGTATTCAAAATCCATGCCTACAATTCATTACTTGGCACAGCAGAACTGTCAACGCTTAGCTTATCTACTATGGAGGTAAAACCCTTTGGTAATGTGAGGGACATTCAAGTACAGCCTTATTACAATAAATTCCAATGTCCAAAACTGTTCTTATTTTGTGTTTGTACCTCATTAAAAGCCAAGATTTTAAGCTCTACTAAAAGCAAAACAAACAAACAAAAAAGTGTGGATACTTCGCTCCTTCTTAGAATGGGGAACAAAATACCCATGGAAGGAGTTACAGAGACAAAGGTCGGAGCTGAGATGGAAGGAGAGATCAACCAGAGACTGCCCCACCCGCAGATCCATCCCATATACAACCACCAAACCCAGATACTATTGCATATGCCAGAAAGATTTTGCTGACGAACCCTGACATAGCTCTCTCTTGTGAGGCTATGCCAATGCCTGGTAAATACAGAAGTGGATGCTCCATCTATTGGATGGAACACAGGGCCCCTAATGAAGGAACTAGAGAAAGTACCCAAGGAGCTAAAGGGGTCTGCAACCCTATAAGTTGAACAACAATATGAACTAACCAGTACCCCACAGAGCTGTGTCTGTAGTTGCATATGTAGCAGAGGATGGCCTAGTCGGCCATCAGTGGGAGGAGAGGTCCTTGGTATTGCAAAGATCATATGCTCCAGTACAGGGTAATGCCAGGACCAGGAAGTGGGAGTGGGTGGGTTGGGGAACAGGGTGGGGGAAGGGTATAGGGGGCTTTGGGTATAGCATGTGAAATGTAAATGAATAAAATATCTAATAAAAATGCCTTAAAAACTAATAGTGATACATTATTTTAAAAGAAAAAGAAGGCTAGCATGGAAGGGGCTTCTAGTTCATTCCAGCTTTTTCTCTATATCATGCAACCAAGATATATGGTTTCTTCAGCAATAGGGTCTTACACTCGGACCAATGACCTGTAGTGATATGTAAAGTCTTATGTCTGACTTTGGGTGAAATGTTTTGGCAAAGTCTTTGCTAAGTTTGGACCAGTCAGTAGAGGCTAAGAAATTGTTATGAGACTCTGAAAACTCTGAAGAAATGTTGTCTTTCTGGAAGGTCCGCACTTGGAGCTACATGAGAGCTTGAAGCTGTATTAATCTTAGACCTAACCCACTCCTGGCAAACCTGGAGTTCTTACTTTTCATTATGACCAGCCATGGTCTAAAGGGACTGAGATCTGTGTGTGTTTTCTGCTCTCATGGGCAGCAAGGGCAAGAGAACTTTGGTAGCTGGAACCTTCCCCAGCCCCAATTAATCTTGTATGATGTTTGAATAAAGTAGCTGGAGTGAGCTAGCTGGGTGTTGGTCTGACCTGAGAGGCTGTACCCCTCTGCTTCTTTGCAAAGTGAAGGCTTAGCATCTTGGTGAGCTTCTGTGTCTACTACAGCACCTACAACCGACATCAATCAATAATAACCCTTAAGAATTTATCCAACACCTATCATTGGAGCTTTTGCTTAGTAATCCATAGCTTCAAGAATTATTTTCCAATCCTGTCACTTCCAGATCTGCTTGCTCATTTGGTTTTGGCTTTGTTTGGTTCCAAGATTATATAAGGATGTTTTTCATACTCCTGTCATTTTGGTTAACCATTCCTCCTTCCCTCATCTGCCTTTTCCTCCACTGTTTTTAAACCTTCCCACCTGCTCTGAACCTCCCTTTCTACTTATGTAATCACTACATTCCCTATCCCCTCTCTTAAGACAACCTCTCGTCAAGGGCTCCTTTCCAGTTCCTTCTCCTACAGGACTCCTAGTTACACATGCTCACTTATGGATTCAAGCTAGGAGCCACATTTGAGGGAGAACATTCGGTGTTTAATTTTTTTTTTTTTTTTTTTGTGCCTGTGTTACCTCACTCAACTCCAGTACAAAATTTAAAGAAATGTAAATGACTTTGATGTCCATGATCATTTATTTTAACCCATGCATTTTCATCTTCTGGAAGCAACCTTATCTCTACAGAAGAGAACAATCAACTCTTTTTAAGGAAATTCTAAGAAAAGAGTCTAGACGAATTAAGTGTACCCAGATTTGATTCTGAGATGAAGGACAGAAGGGCTGGCTCAAGTGGACAAGAGACTCGGTGCTCAGCTTTGGGGTAGAGTTTATTCAAAGTAGTTATTTCAAAGTCAGTTTCTTCCATCTTTTTTTTTTTTCTTAAAACTGTTCCTAGTGCACAATTTTTAATTCTTAGAAAGATGTCATAGTGATACTTGAACTACTTTCCCGATGCCTTCTCATAGTTTTTCAATTTTAAAGTGAAAACATTCTGTCCCCATGAGTCCTAACTGCAGGAAAGAACAGAGAGCCCAAGAGTCAGTTCAGGGCAACTTATTTCAGCCTTGCACTCCAAGCTTTCCGATCTGCCATTTTTTTAGCACCAGATGAAACTTGTGGGTGTCTGCTGGCTGAGCACCCCCTCAGGCATGTGGCCCGGGGTGTGCTCAGATGGAAAGCAGAGCTTGTGAGCCTTCAGACACTTCTTCCAGATGGGATGTGATTGGAACTGATGCATTCTATCATAGTCTTTGGGAGGAGGACCAATCTTCGTCCCACTCAGGACTGATAGTCAATCTCTTGCCCACCCAAGGTCCTTTGAAATAGGCTGGATACTGGATACTTTTTAACTGCCCCTTATTGTAGAAATACGAAACGATTCACTACATTGTTAGCAGCATATGCTTGACATACTTTGAGACAAAGATTTAATAAACACATTAGGGAAAATAAATTATAAATAGCACATGTTTTTGCACAACCCGAGCCGCGGGACAGTAACTACTCACAATTCTCAGACAAATTTCTTCAAATCACTTATGAAAAAGACTGCGTAAATGAGCAGAGTGGTTTGGGTATATATGCTGGTTACAGAGTTATAAATGGATGAAGCTTAAAGAGATATTTGCTAAAATCCTCAGGCTTCAATACACAAACAAAAGCAAACACCTGCGAACCTGCCTGACAGAGAATGAAGCTGCCAGAATTCAAACAGTCGTTGCTCAGAATGTTGGTCCCCCAGTTCTAAACTTCATGTGTTGACCCAAAGGAAATGGCACTAACACATAGAAGTCTAGAGTTGGTGTTTATCTAGGAAGTCATGGCTATCACCAATGATACCAGAGAGACCCTTTTGCCTATCAATACAAATGGAACACAGTAAGACAGCCTAGTAAGAAAACCAGAACCCCATTAGACTCTGAATGTACATTGATCTTAGGCATTTTAACCTCACAAAACAATAAGGAGCAAGGTTTCATTGTTTCTGAACCAGTCTGATCATGAAATACTATTATAGTAGTCTTAACTAGCAAAGTGCTCATCATATAACATAAGAGAGGCATAGGGAGGAACTCCTTAGATTGGCCTTTCCATGGGGATGACCAGCTTCAGGAAAAGTAATGAACGAGCTTTGGAAGCCACAGCATCACTTACACTGAAGCTCTGCCTACCTGTTGCTCCCAACCAAGACCTGAGCACTGTGTGAGAGCTGTAGCCAGGCTTCAAGGGGTAAGCTTTGTTCTGAGTAGCTGAGTGGTCTCAGGACCTCACTAAGACCTCTGGAGAGGCACTGAAATCTTCATCTCTTCCAGCCTTACCGTTCTTCTTTGTGCCTCTTTTCATAGGTGCCAGATGTGCAGTACAATCTAGACTCTGACCCTGCCAGCCTGTGTCCACCTCTGCTGTCCCATCCAGTAAATCCCCTGCATTTCTCACTCTGTCACCTCCAGGAAGCCCTCAACTGCTATAAACCCACTTCAGTGTCATCTTAGCCCATCTTCCTTGTAGAAAACAAATAATAGCTAGACACTGTAAAGTTGATATTGACTATGAACAGCAGAGTAATAACTATCTCCTTTCTCTTCTACAACAAAGCATACATGATTTCCAATTTTTAATTTCCTGTTTGAACTGTTATTCCTTCCCTGCAAACCATTTCAAATAAAGGATCACTTTTCTTGGCCTTCCTTCTGTTGCCTTACCTATGACTTTCTTTAGCCCAAAGTCACACTTATCCTATTGACACAAAGTTACCTGGATAAAAAAATGAACAGGTTTCTAACAGAAGTAATCATTTTCTAAGGAAATGGTTAATTCTCTTAATTCTAACCTTCCACGCTTTACCTGTTCTAGTGTCTGAAAGGAAAGGTTTAAATGTGCATTGTGAAATCCAATTTCATCTATATAGCCTTGGCTTCATACAGTAGTGATGCTCAAATCGAAATCATGTTGTCATAGCTATTAGCCTAAGTCTGCATTAAGACTCGCCCTATTGTGAACTCACTCTGGAGTCTATGCAAAGCTAGCCACATTTTGCCAGGCACCAACAGACTCCAGGGTTTCCTAACTCACTGCCCCCTTTGTCGTGCTATATTCTTGGCTCAAAACCACCCTCTAGTATCACCTACATTACGTGTTTTCTTTGTGAACAGTGAAAGAACAGAGCTACAGTTTGGACAGATGTTGAGGGCGAGATTTCTTTAGAGAGCAGCCATGTAAGCAGAGATAATAAGCAAGTGCCTGTTCTATGGAGAGAGCCTTTGAGAGCATAGAGGATGTCCAAGCAGGAATCCCAAGGCCACCACAACAGCCCCCACAGCTCGACAACACAGGGGCAGGAAAGCAGAGAGAAATGTGGCACTTGCTAGCAGTCTGCAAATGTCACACGCTGAGTCAGCACCAAAGGAACCAGAAGATGAGACTCATTTCAACTTTTACCTTTGATGAGTATTAAGTGCCCCTCCTTGTCTTTTTTGATAACTTTGGGTTGGAAGTCAATTTTATTAAATATTAGAATGGCTTCTCCAGCTTGTTTCTTTGGACCATTTGCTTGGAAAATTGTTTTTCAGCCTTTCACTCTGAGGTAGTGTCT
>NC_034593.1:123617578-123627666 GCF_900095145.1 Mus pahari | reverse complement strand
TTTCTAGGGTGTAGTTTTCGTCCTTGTGTTGGTGTTTTCCCTTTATTATCCTTTGAAGGGCTGGATTCGTGGATAGATATTGTGTGAATTTGGTTTTATCATGGAATACTTTGGTTTCTCCATCTATGGTAATTGAGAGTTTTGCTGGGTATAGTAACCCTTACTGCTTTTAATATTCTATCTTTTTTTTTTTGTTTTTCGGTTTTTCGAGACAGGGTTTCTCTGTATAGTCCTGGCTGTCCTGGAACTCACTTTGTAGACCAGGCTGTCCTCGAACTCAGAAATCTGCCTGCCTCTAATATTCTATCTTTATTTAGTGCATTTGTTGTTCTGCCATTTCAACTTTTAAAATCAGCTTTTAACTCTTTAAGCTTAAATGAGAGTTTTTCTTTTTGTAAAGCCCCACCCTCTAAAAACAACAACAATAAAACAAAAACAAATGCTAATTCCCAATCTGCTCAGAAATTGACCTCCTTTAACAGATCAACAAAAACCGGATGTGTCCCTGAAATCCTCTGTAAAAATTATGCAGTGCTTCTTTCGAGTTTCTTTGTGAATCTGCAATTTAGATAGAAGGAGCCAGGCCTGCCCTTTAAGAAAGAAGAGAGGGCAAGGGCAGGTACTTGTAGGTGATGAGCAGAACCCTATTCTTCCTGAGTATAAGCCAGAAGAGGCACCAGTGAGAGAAGGGAGGGGCCTTAGGGTTACTGATGTGACAGAGGCAAAGGGGCCAGAGGAAGAAGGAAGAGCAATGAAGCAAGGATACAGGTAAGGGAGGTAGGAAAAGATAAAACGAGACACAAGGATGAGAAAGGAAAAGTAATGGGAAAGTTATTTATATCGCAGCTCACTTAGACCCTGGAATGTAACTGTGAGGTTCTAAGGAAATTTAAACAAACAAACAAACAAACAATAAAACCACAAGAAAGGTCAAAGACCAAAAGGAGTCAAATGCCCTCTTTAAATACAAAAACACTGGGGAATCTAACAATTAAAATAGTGAGGAAAGTTATCTGTTGCACAGTAATTTTGAAAAGTAGAGGTAGCTAGACACTTCTTACCTTAGCAATAAATGCGAAATAGATATGTATGCATGAACAATAATATTTATGCTCTACTAGACTGGTAGATTTTGGTCAGTGAGCAACATTTATTTGAAACGGTGCAACCCCACACTTGCAAGGCTCTCCAAAAAGCATCTTCTATGAATAATAGCCTGGAAGATGAGGGAGCCAATTCAGGATGTGCCACTACTTTAAACTCTCCTCCCTGCCTCTGAAGGGTCTAGGTAATTGTATGCAATTTTACCTTTACTTCAAAGAAGGATTCTTTTTCTTATTTTCAAATACTGTGTTGCTAGGTAAATTCTTAAGTCATTTCTCCAACTTCAGACATCAGGAAGACGTTTGCTGCTACCAAAGTTGGCAGAAAGGAACTTAGGAAATATTCCACAGTGACAGTTCTCCAGCCCAGAGAACAGCTGGCTCACTCTGAAGACCATGGAGTGTCAACAACTTTAAATCAGCTTTTCAAGACTGCACTCCAAAGGGTTCTCCATATAGCTCAGGCATTTTGCCTGTGGTGTCTCTGTATAAATCTTGAAGAGAGTCTAGATAAATAAGGAGAGAGGTCATAGATGTACCTACAAATCAAGTAACCATAGCAATTGCAGGAGTTCACTGCCACTGCTAAGTTCATGACCTTCATTTCAGATCCAGATCCAGTGGAGTCAACCAGACCTAGAATCAACTGTAGGGATAGAGTTGTCTAGGACCTGCAACACAAGGAACATTCCAAAGACTGAAGCTCATCAGATCATCTTTAGAAAACACACATAGAACACGCACATGCACACACACATGCACACACACTTCTGCTAAGCATGGAGAATGCTATAACTCTCCAAGAAAACAGCTAAACAAGTCAGCTCTCCATGAGGACAGCCTGCCTGAGAGCTATCTAAAAGGCGTGCTTTGGTAGGACCTGTGGTTGCTCAATTCCTTAGGATATCACTAATTCTTTGACTACATGTGGGTCCCCTGGCCTAAATGGACACCACACTTAGCCATATTATTTTTCATCTTTGATCCCATCAAACCACCACAGCCCTCAGAAAAATCAAAGAGTTTTTCATTTGAGAAATGTTGACAATAACGCAAGAGTAATAACAGATATATTCAAATGTGCACAGAGAACAATCATGAATTTTAAGACATTTCTGGAAAATCTGAGTTGACAGAGTGGCTAAAGATGTTTACCAGAATCCCAGAAAACCTGAGTTTGATTTCTGCAACCCACACTCAAGAAAGAATTATCTCTTGTAAGAGACCCTCTGACCTTCACACATGCATATGAAGTGAGAGCCTGCACAGACACATTCAACAAGCAAATGAAAAATACAAACAAGAAAAAAACTACAAACAATACTTAACACTATACAGTACTCCTAAGAGAAACTAAGGAAGAACTAGTTAAATGCAGATGAGTATACTCAGTTAGTAGCCAATTTATATCGAGGAAATTGTGAAATTTTAAAAAACAGAAAATGAGGAGCTGAATTTAAAAGCAATATAAACTAGTCCAAACATTATTTTTAAAACAAAGCAAAATGGTAGTTCTTATACCACCTGATTTAAAGATTTACTACATAGTTTCCCCAACAAAACAATAAGATATTCTGTGATAGACAGTTCTACAGACCACCAAGACAAAATAAATACGCCAAGAATCAATTCATGCGTATCAGACAATGGATATTTGACAATAATGACAATCATTTAGTTAAAAAAGAAAATCAATAAAAGACAAAAAAAAAAGAAAGAAAAGAATAAAACCAGAGAGAACCTCAACAAAAAAAGAAAGAAAGAAAGAAAGAAAAGAAAAGTAAAGAAAAGAAAAGAAAAGAAAAGAAAAGAAAAGAAAAGAAAAGAAAAGAAAAGAAAAGAAAAAGAAAACCAAGATATTTTTCTTTAGGAATGGTTCAAAACAACTCAATAGCCACAGGAAAAAGATAGTTCACTCATTAACTTAGACTACACACAAACATCAACAGACAATACAGCATATTCCCAATCATAAAAACCAAACTACAAAATTTCTAAATAAGCATATGAGCAAAAATGTTTGGGGATAGTCATAGCTTTCTTAGAGTATAATAACCAAAAACAAAAGGAATGGTGGCTTGCAACAAAATCTAAAATTTCTCTTTATAAATGTAAAACACTATTTTTTTAAAAAGATCTAAGCTTTAGACTGAACTGTAGAAAATGTTTAAAAAATAAATATTGCATTAAAAACATAAGTATACAGAGAATGCTTGCAACTCAAAACTGAGGAAAATCATGAAAACTGCAGCAGAAACTCTAAACATCACCAAAGAAAACATGATGTGTCAAAAACCATGTGAAAGAATGGTGAATAGTTTGGGATAATGCAATTCAAAACACGTATGTACTGCTCTATATCCCCAGAGCAGCTGCAACCCTTTCCCGAACACACATAGAACACATGCACATGCACATGCACATGCACTTCTGCTAAGCATGGAGAATGCTATAACTCTCCAAGAAAACAGCTCAACAGTTTGCTTCTAAGTTAAACATATGCTTGAAATGACTTGGCATTTTATTCCTAGATATACGAAAATGTGTGTCTAAATGAATATTGCTGTATGAAAGCCCAAAACACTTTAGTTCTTACTACTCAACAATTCGGATGAAGGCTGAAGGTATGACTCAGTGGTACAGTGTTTGCCTGAAATGTATAAGGCAATGTGGTGGACTACCACCACTGTCAAGGAAATATCAAAACAACCTATCTATCACTGGTGTGAGTTAAGCCAAGGTGCTAGCGTATGTCATAAAATATAACTCACCCATGAAAAGAAATCGATTGCCAGTATCAATAACCATGAGATGAATCCCTGAGATACAATAAATGGATGTCGATATGAAAATACATTTATGTAATCTTCTAGAATAAAAGCTAAAATAAAAAAAGAAAAAGAACCAGTTGTTGCTCATTACTAGAGAGCAGAGGGAAGAGAACGGCTGTAAGAAGCTATAAGAGAACTTACATAAGTAAGAAAATTGTTGTGTATCTTATCCCTGTCAGAGACTGAATGCATACACTCACTGATATCCACCAATATATACAATTAAATTGACTAGTTTATTACATTATTCTTTAACACGGAGCATGAAAAATAAAACATCAAGATGTTTATTGGAGAATTGCAGTCCAACTCAAGAGTTAAAAGAAAACCGTTTCACTTTTGCTTGTGACAATTAAAGGAATAAAATCTGCAGTTAAAATTAACCTCTACTCCAAACATCAGGAATTCAAATGTATTCAAGGGCAAGGGCAATAATTTAATGAGCAAAATAAGCTAAGAAAAACAGTGTTCCTGGGTGATACTGGAAATCAACTTAGACTGTGACAATGTGGGAAATGCTGGTCACCAAGAAAGGTCTGAAGGGCAAGTGTAGCTGAGCCAGTTATTCAACATTTTGAGAAACCATGAAGTAGAATTTTATATGCAAGACCTGTCAGATTAACTACATTCTAAATTTTTCTAAAAATCAACATGTGGGATGCCAAATACAAGAATGTGCACTAGTGTACTAACTGTAGGGATTCAGCCTGAGGTCTCTGCAACAGTGAAAGAAAAATAAGACAGCTCTTCATTCTGTTGACAAGCCCACGTCCATATCTGACTGTGGACAACTGCCACTTTCTTAAGTATTCTGGTGCTGGGCAAAAAAGATTTCTCATTTAAATCTAAACCAAAAGCAAAATTAGAATAGTATACCAAAAACATAAAAATAGGACATTAAAATGGATGAACATCGTACAGATATGATACGTAGAAATAAAATTAATATATAATATATATGACTTGATATAACATCAATTTCTATCCATAAAAAAGGAAAAGCAGAAAGTATAAGACAGCATGAAGGCAGTAAAACCAAATAGAAGTTGATATCCACATGTCAAATAGCCTTGTTGATGCCAAAGAAAGTTAAAGTGACTCAAAAGAAATGCAAAAGAAATGTCTTTCCAAAGGTCTCATTTCAACCAACTCTAAAAGTTACAATCAAAGAATGATCAAAATTAAAAAATAAAAAGATTGTCAATAAAGAAATTTGTTCCCTGATTTTATTATTATAAAATATAATAATAAAAGAATGCACACTCTTGGAACTATAATAATAATTTCAGGAAAACTAAAATATGAACTCACAAAGCAATACATGCAAGGAAGATATTTTAAACCTATAAAATTTAAAGTTCAAAATGAAAATATAACCATCAACACTAAATGAAAGGCACAAAATTCAAGTTTTTTAAAAGAAAAGGATACTGAAGAAAAATGGGGGGGGGTGTTCTGAGTCAGGAAAAAATCTTAAATTATGTTGTCACACTTTAAATTTATAAAAGAGAAATAAAATGAAGGATACAGCTGTCACATGAACCGTGAAAATCCAAGTGGAAGTTCCTCAAAATGCTCAAAATAGACCTACCCCATGGTCCAAATATACCACTTTGAGGTATATATCTATATCCTACTATAGTGATACCTGCCCATCCATGCTCATGGCTCTCTATTAGCAATCACTAGAAAATAGAAGCAGCCTAGATGTGCATCAACTAATGGATGGATAATCAAAGTGTGGTACATTTACACAATGAAATTGTATTCAGTTGCCAAGAAAACAAAGTTATAAAATTTGCAGGCAATGTGACAGAGCTGGAAACAATCATTCTGAGTGAGGTAATCCAGAACCAAAGAGATAAATTTTGCATGGTTTCTCCCATTAGTGGATATTCGCTTTGAGTTTTCAGGATTGGGTGTTCCATTTGGAATGCCCTCAGAGGTCAAAAAATAAGTAAGGGGCCATGGAGGTAGGGCTTTCAAAGAAGGGGGGATTAACTCCAGTGATGGAAGGGCTAAGGGAAATAAGTGGGCGGGGAGATTTAAATTAGCCAGGGGGTGGGACCACAGAGTACAGGAGGGAATATAGAGATGGCTAAATAACATGAGGACCTTTCTAAAAAGTCATAAACACCTATTGAATAAGCTTCCTGAAATATATGCATGCATATATAATATATATACATGCATATATATGTATATATATGTATATGTATATATATATATATATATATATATATATATATATATATATATATGTTATCTAAATGGAGTTACTTTGTAACAGGGCAGCAATATAACTTCTACACCATAGAATAACAAATAAAAAGTTCAGCATCAGAAATAGGTTTCCTCTTTTGGAGATTTTGGCCAGTGAACTCATATTCTCCCAAATATTACAAGCTATTGCCAATGTTTCTGTTACCCCCCCCCCAGGAACTTGATGGCCTGATGCTGTTGTAATCAAGCTGGTACTCTTACCTGGAAGCTCCTTTCCCACTGCCTAGTGTTCATGGTGCTGGAAACCGTTATACATGCTACCAGAAAAGAAAACAATCCTCAGCTTGACCAAGCTATGAACCCTGGGAGCTATAATAATAACTGGCCTGGAAAGACATGCCATTGATGCTACATCAGAGGCATGACTATCAGGGAAGTAAACAACTGCTTTCTAATAGGAATTGAAACCTATTCCAAAGGATGAATCCCACACGTGGCACCATTATCAGGCCAATAGCCTGTGACTAGGAAGAACCTGCCATTATTATTCTGCAGTGTGGACATAGTATTAAACTGACTTCTAATGACTTATCATTATACTGATAGGCTATTGCATCTCCCAGCCCATAGGAGAAAAGCCACTATCTTAAGTAGATAATGGTTAACATAGGCACACACAACTGGTCAAGGTGCCGAGAATAAGAGACCTGAGACTGTTCAGCCCTATACAGGACATCTATACCACACTACTTTATTGATCCAAGGTTCAAGGATCATTGCAGAAGAAGGGACAGAATGATTCTAAGAGCCAGAGATGACTATAAGACAACAGTGTTTGGGGAATACAGCAAGACAGGTGGACATATGAACTCACAGCAGTTGTAACAGACATGCATAAGACCTGCCCAAGATCAAACCAGACCCAATCCCAACATGGAGGGGGAAGTGAGCAAGAAATCCTACCACTAGTTGAAGAGCTAATGACGTCTGATTACTTCTAAAGAGAGGGAGAATCCGTTTTCTTTAAGAGTGTGATTCCTGGTAGGCAGACGACTCTCCAGTGGAAGGCCTTATATAGACAGCACAAATGGGTTTAGAAAGGGGGAGAAAAAGAAGATGAGAAGTTGAGTGGATGATGAAGTAGGGTGTAGATCTGGGTAGAGTAAGGGGGCATGGATATGATCAAATGAAATCTAGCTTCTCAAACAACTGATAATAATGAAACGTAAATGATGATAACAAAAACAAAAATTAAAAGCAGAATTCTCTATACAGAAAATTAAAGTATAGACAAAACTGAAAATGTAACTGTAACATTACAGACCTGTCAACATCTTTACAATGTAAACAGCCACCCTTAAATTTAAAAGAAAATGGAAAAAGTTCCAATAAAACACATTAAAAACGGTAAAAGAAATTTGATATCAAATGTAATAGCATTTAACAAGGATACCAGAATAGAATAAAATATTAAAAGAAACATAAATGGTAACCAAGTGAGGGGCCTCATAAATTTTTTTCTTATAAAAATGCACACTTTGTGTCAAAAAAGAGATACAAAAACTGTTAACTGAAGTTACATATTGACACAGAACTATGATCTTTTTAATACTGTTCATCTTGATTGCATTGCTGTGTCTACACCCCCTAATTTCCTCTTAGATAAAAACTGCCCACTATGCCAAATAGGAGCCAGTTTATGGACAAAAAGTAAAACAACCAAAGCTTAAACTTTATCTGTTACAGCAAATCGTGCTACACTCTCAATGCACCTAGGATATTCTTAACTCTATCAAAGCAGCATGCAGAAACACAATCATCAAACTACAACTTGACAATCATGGAACCTCAGAAATAACAGCTTACTAATAAATAATAAATGGGCATCTGGTTGGTGTATTCATACTGAAAATTGTGGTTGAAAGGACTATATAAATATAATATTAAATATAATAAACTAATTTTTAAAACTCTAATGTAATAGAATTCTTGTTCTTACCAGTGAAGGTTTTAGGGACTATCCAAACTGGATGCCATAGTATTCTAGTAGTCTAGTCTCCCAGATAATTGACTTTCAATGCTTAAAATCCTATGTAAACTATGGAATTAGTAGAATATAGTCAGACTGTGACTTCTAAACATAAAGCCATCAACACATCAGTGTCTTCCCGCATCTGCTGCAGAAAGCTCCAGTAGCAACATGAAATGCATTAAATGCACATGAACTATAATAACACACTAGCAGTGAGTGAAGACTCTCATTTGCAAAAATTACTTAAATACAGACTTTCAATATAGAAAATAAAAATTTGCCCCATGCATCAAACACCTCATAAGCTGAAATTGAAAGATGAGCCCAAGGCCACTAATTTCCCATCTGATTCAGAGGCAAACACAGTGGTTTAAAACAACTTCATCTGCTAACAATAATGTTTGCCAATTATCTAGTATAAATATCTAACCACTTTAATAATGGCTCTTTTTATCTGGTCTATAATCTGCATGAACTAAGTCCCTAGTGATGTCAAAGTTGATGGCAACATCTGCTTTTAACTTGCCTTTCAGTTGTTGTGCCATTCAAGACGGCAACATTTTGACATACGGTGTCCTTCAGAGAAAAACTACAGTAATTTTGTTTGACTAACAACATCCCTTGATGGTTTTGCTATGTAAGTTGATGGCAAAGAGTACAGTCATGCGAGGAGTCTTCTGGCTTACAACGCTGTGCAATACAGAGGTGAGCAGTTGCTACTTCTCCTGACAAGTAAGAAAAACAAGAAAAATCTGTAAACTGAATAATTTGTCTAAGCTCTCTCTCACAGAGCAGAGATTACAGACCAAACAACTACCTGCAGGACTGGACACAGTCAGGCAAATACGGGGGCGGGGCATTGCTTACTAGAGCAAAAGAAAACCAGCTGGGAAAACCAGCTGCAGTGGAGGCTTTGCTGAAGGCTCAGGGTCTTGCTGAGAGTTTCTATTGCTGTAACGAAACTCCAGAAAGCAAGTTTGAGAGGAAAGGTTTACTCTGCTTACATTTCCACATTGCTGTCCATCACCAAAGGAAGTCAAGGCAAGAACTTAATCAAGGCAGGATTCTGGAGGCTGAAGTTGATGCAGAGGCTATAGAGGGGTGATGCTTACTGGCTTGCTTCATATGGTTTCTTGTCCTGCTTTCTTCTAGAACCCAAGACCACCAGCCCAGAATGGCATCACCCACAATGGGACTGGGCTCTCAGGAATTGATCACTAATGAAGAAAATGCCTTGCAGGTGGATCTTATAGATTCATTTCCTCCATTGTGGTTCCTTCCTCTCTGATGAGATGACTCTAGCTTGGGTCAAGCTGACATAAAAACCAGCCAGTACACTCAGTGTAGACAACTGAGAGCTACAGACTCCAAGAGCTCAAGCCCTAGAGGATCCCAAACCCCTGTGCTTTGATGAGCTTTTAGCTGCAGAGCTCCATGAGATTCCCATAGGAAACATTAGAGAAAAAGCAATCCCTCAACAGTGCTTCCTGAAGAAGAAATGGGGAAAGGACCTGTTTAAAGTATGCCTTAGCACTCTTCCCAGAAAGAGCTGCTCTCTCAGAAGCTAGAAGCAAATGTTTGCCTGCATGGGGAAATATCAGAGTCTCACTGACCTGCTGGAAGGGTATCAGCCAGCATCCATCAGTCTCCTCTACAACGGAGAAAGAAATAATAGAATTCTAACCCATACTAGCCTCCACCAAAGTGTGTGTTGTATGTGTGTGACAACTAAACATTTGTAAAGTTCACTTTCTAGTCTGAGACTGAATTATAAGATCAAAACGCACATTAATAAATGCAATTTATTAAGGACACTTGCTCCACTATGTTCATAGCAGCCTTATTTATAATAGCCAGAAGCTGGAAAGAACCCAGATGTCCCTCAATAGAGGAATGGAT
>NC_034593.1:123588976-123616988 GCF_900095145.1 Mus pahari | reverse complement strand
TGGGCCAAGTAGTGGGAGTGGGTGGGTAGGGGAACAGAGGTGGGGGGAGGGGTATGGGAAACTTTCGGGATAGCATTTGAAATGTAAATAAACAATATAATAATAAAAAAGAAAAAAAATAAATAAATAAATGCAATTTATAACATTTACCTGGTAACATCATGTCCACTAGCAAGCAAAATGGAAAAGGCCTAGAAATGATGAAAAAGACAATTTGAAGATGTCCAGCAAGTCTCAGAATAAGATGTTGCAGAACTGTTCAAATGATCAGGCCAGGAAGTAAAGCCACTTTGATTCTTAAGCTAATAATTCTACTGGATAAAGTAGACAGAAAGATATGGGCTGTAAAGTCATGGAAATCCTAAGAAAAAAAGTTGAGGTGCTAAAGTATTTTCTATCACAGTGATTTTGATACACTAACTTGTGGACTGAGCACTGCTGAGAAAATCAGTGAGCTGTCAGCACCTCAAACAATGAAATCAAGGACAGCAGAGGCAGAAAACACAGCAGAGAATAGCTTAGAACTGTGGGTAACTAGGGGAGGTGCAACATACCTGTTAAAAGCATGGAGAAGAACAGAAGGCGTATTTAAAACAATATTACTAAAATGTCACATAAGTTGATGCCAGGTTTCCAATCACAGATCCTTCCATCCCAGCTAGTACCAAACTACTATGAACACCCAAGAGAAATGCTCCTACAGATGTGTCATTTCCAATCACAGAAAGTCAAAGATAAGGAAAATCATGGAAGAAGCCAAAGCGGGGAAAAATAACCCGTGGAAGAATGACTATCTAGCCACCTTCTCTCACAGCATTCAAACAAGAAGAAGCCAATGTGATGAAATACTTATGGTACAGAGAAAACAAAACTACCCAAAAGAAGTTGGAAGCCCACGACTTAATCCCTCTCAGACAGCTTCTCAATGATCAAAAGTTGGCAGGCTATGTTAGGCCTGGCTTGCATGAAATGCTCAAAAGTTCTGCAGAGAGAAGAAAAATCTAAGACAGAAACTAGAACCCTGCGTCTATGTAAGAAGAGGGAAGGCCAAGCTGTGGTTCAAATGGGACTGGAGTGGGATCTCTGGGAAGCGTTGTAGAGTCACAATCACAAAGACTGGATCTTGAATCATCATCTATTCTAGTATGAGAAGAAAAACGTTCTATGGGGAGGATTTTTCCTGAGGACAGGGAATATCTTCAAGACAGCAAGAAAGCAGGGTTGGGGATTTAGCTCAGTGGTAGAGCACTTGCCTAGCAAGCGCAAGGCCCTGGGTTAGGTCCTCAGCTCTGGGGGAAAAAAAAGACAAAATAACCAAAAGACAGCAAGAAAGCTTGCCCTACCCTAAACCCAAGCCTGTGCTGTCTACTGGTTTTTACTGCTTCCCCATGCTTCCATGGTAGCTCCTCAAAATGCTATTAAAACAGGAAGTCAAGCTAACAATATGGTGCAACACGGGTAAAGGCACTTGATGTAGCAGCAGAACAATGAAAGTACAATTCCTGCCAGTATTTCTGTTACCTGCCTAACTCACTTCACTCAGATGAGATGTTCATCAAGCAGCTCAAGTATATCCCTACTTCAGTGCCTCTGAACTTCCTATTGCCTTGGCCTCAAAAACTCTCCCTGTATCATTAGAAGGATTTAGTCTTTTGTTCCACTCAGGGTTTGTTTTAATTTGCAGTGACCACAAAGTTGAAAAAGAAATTTACAGTATTGAATACATATATTAGAATATTAGCAATGTGGTTCACCAACAGGGAAAGACACTTAATGTGGAAACCTGATAATGAAAGTGCGATATTCGAAACCCACATAAAGGTGGGAGGAGAAACCGAATACAAATATTAAAAATTAGAAAATAAAATGTGAAGTAAGAGATGCACGTTTTCCACATTTAAAAAATTGTGGAGAGCAAATCAAGTTTGCGAAAGAGGGGTGGGAAGAAATAGCAAGCCTTGATTAGAAGTCAAGGAACTGGAAGGGGGAGGATAAACACATCAATTACTACAAATCTGTTAACTTAGAAAGCTAAGACCAATTTTTCTGACAAATATAGTTTAGCAAAATATACACAAGCAGAATCAACCAATCTAAACAGGTCGGTATCCATTAGAGGAGTGGAGTCATGACTAATAATGTTCCAGAACAGAAACAGCATTGCCAGATGGGACCACTGGGAAATTCTCCCAAATATTTAGAGAATAAATTGTGATAATTACTCATAATCTCCTTCATAGGACAGATGCAAAATAAATACTGCATCACTCATCCTATGAAACTAGTCCTAGCCTAACATCAAAGCTAACACAAGAACCAGCAACTACATACCACTACCCCAGAGTATAGACCCAAAGGTCCTTAGCAAAATAGTGGTTACTTTTCCTCTTTCTGTGATAAAACACCTGACAAAGGGGACTTAAAGAAGGAGGGGTTTGTTGTGACTCATAGTTTGTTTGAAGGTACAGTGAGCGTGGCTGGGAAGGCAGGGCTGTGAAGACAGCTCTAGCTATGGCAGTAAGAATTAGCATGAGGCAGCTGCTCACATTGGGTCCTCAATCAGGAAGAAAGTGGAATTGGATGGTTCATCACAATGCTATGTATCCCAATGAATGGGATTTCTCCTGGGTTTGCAAGGCTTGTCCAATCAGGTATCAATCAAACATTCCATCTACCAACAGTGGAAACATTGCATGTCTTATAATGATAAAGCTGAATTTCATAGTTTGTTTTGGCTTTTAATCTAGTATAAGATGAAAACACTTTTTAGAGTGTCCACTATTCATCATAGCTGCAGGACTAAATACTAAGTCTAGAAAGACACCTGTGTGGGTGAAGTACATTCACTAGTCCAAAATTCCATACCAATGATGGAATAGCATAGTTCAGCCACATCACAACTGCTTTCAGATCTCTTCTAAATGAAGAGTTTTCCAGCTGAGATTTCTGGATCTGCCTGCCAGAGTCAATCCCATTAAACACCCTCAGGATGCACAAGGTCTTCTCAATCATGCAGGAGCTGTAGGAGTACAATATACTGTGGGCTGTCCAAAAGTTCAAGGGAAAAAATTGTCATACCTGGATAGTCAAACAGCCAAAGCTTTCTTAAACTGGGTTAAAAAAATACAGACAGTCCTTGGAGTTTTCTTACAGATCTGTAACTTTATACACTCCTAAATCATAGCTTACAGTCTCCTATAAAAGCAAAGAGGAGCATACCTTCTGACACCATATTCCCAACAAGGCTAACTTAGAACATTTCCTGCTGTGTAAGAATGGAAGACAAGAAACATCCAACTCTCTACTTACTGCCACTGATCTAAATTTGGCTTAAAGGTGGGGTTTTCTTAATTTGTTTCATTTTTTTACACTTTACTGGCAGATGGAACAAACTAAAGCAAAGGTTTTATGTTTTAGTAAAGGAAAAAAATAATGAGTATGAAGGAATAACATTTATGTATTGTCATATATATATATATATATATATATATATATATATATATATGNGTGTGTGTGTGTGTGTGTGTGTGTGTGTCATATATATGATACTGTTTTTCTATATATTTAATCATGAGCAGCTAAGCACTTCTTTCTCATCAATAAGACTTGAACTGGTGGTCCTATAGTATAAACAGACTATTTTCCCTCCAGATCCATAAAGATCATAGTTTGTAGAAAAGGTAAAATCATTTACTTAGGTAATAAAAAACTATTCTCATAGGATACTTTTGAAAAAACAATTGGCAGATAAATTTTCTAGAGTGTCCCATCTTTCTTCTCTTGTACCATCTCGAGTAACTGACTATAATGTAGATGTTAATAAGCTTCCCATTGGTATGACAAAAATACCTGAACCAATTTATTAGAAAAGAGAGATTTGTTTCAGCTCATGGTTTCAGAGGAGTTAGTCTACAATTAACTTGGACTGTGCCCATAAGAAGGAAAACCATTAAGACAATGTCTTAGTCAGGGTTTCTATTCCTGCACAAACATCATGACCAAGAAGCAAGTTGGGGAGGAAAGGGTTTATTTGGCTTACATTTCCATACTGCTGTTTATCACCAAAGGATGCAGGACTAGAACTCAAGCAGGTCAGGAAGCAGGAGCTGATGCAGAAGCCATGGAGGGATGTTCTTTACTGGCTTACTTCCCCTGGCTTGCTCAGCCTGCTCTCTTATAGAACCAAGACTACCTGCCCAGAGATGACACCACCCACAAGGAACCTCCTCCCTTGATCACTAATTGGGAAAATGCCTTACAGCTGGATATCATGGAGGCATTTCCCCAACTGAAGCTCCTTTCTCTGTGGTAAGTCCAGCTGTGTCAAGTTGACACAAAACTAACCAGTACAGACATTAACCATGTGACAAAGCAAACCTGCTCAGCTCAGAGTGACCAGAAAGAAAACAAGAACTCATTTCAATAACCAATAACCAAAACCCAATAACCAAGTACCTTCCACAAGAGTCAACAAACTATGAATTATAAGTGAAATAAGCTATTCCTGAGATCAGAGGTCTATTGATCCCTCAAGAGCCTCATCTCCAATATTGCTGCTCTAGGAATCAAAACTTCAACATTTGAGCTTTAGATGACATAAAAACTGTAAACTACAGAATGGTGAATCTAGCACTTTCCCAGTCCTGATATCTAATTTAAGATAGCTATATACTGCACCAGAACCCTACTATACATGTTCTCATTTCAGACTAGCTTCCAGAGTCACACATGCAAAAGTGATAGCATCAAATTTGAGGGCATGACCTTTGACCCTAGCTACCTAGTCCTCTCCCTTCATAGCTCTCGAGTCAACAGAAGAGAGACTTAAGGCAACTCCAATTCATGTTGGACTCAGATGTTCTCATCCTATCCTATAGCTATACTTCACTAAATCAAAACTGTTTGTCCAGATGAAAGCAGCTGTGAGCTTGCCAAATCTACACCACTAGCAAAGCTCATCCTATAGAACTTGAGGGATGTGGGAGAATGATGTTGATACCGAAATTAATAGGTGGTGGGCCTGAGTAAGCAATGTTGTAGAATTTCAGAACTTTCTGGACTTTGTGATAGATCAATGTATGCAGCTAACTGGTAGGTGACATAACAGTTGGAGTGGTTATAGGAAGAGGAAATAGAATCATCACATGAGATGCCTGGCAACAAATATGAATGACTGTTTAGCTGCCAAGATAAGACTGTAGAGGGAAACACGTCCCATTTCCAAACAGCTTACTTTATTGTGACATTAAAACTCAGATCATGGAAGAGTATTGGTGGTAAATAATGGTTTCTGGGGAAAGGGAGACAGGTTCCTCAGTAGCAAAGCCTCTGGTATGTTGCTTGTATTCCTAAATAAACCCACACCCAAGTTTTAGTTAAGAAACCCTAATGAAGCCCAGTATTATGTCATTCTTAAAGACATGAGAGTAGAAGAGAGACTTGTTGAAAAAGGGGGGGGTACAGAGAGATTGGAGAAATGTCAATGAGGCAATGGAGAAAGAAAATGATCAAAATACATTAGATATCTCTATGAAAATGTTAATTAATTAATTAAAAATAGATCTGGATCCAGAGGAATATCTCAGTGACAGCATGCTTACCAATATTTGCAAATTCTGGGTTCATCCCTAGCACAAGAAAATTATCAAGTCATATACATAGTTATATTAACAGTTTTGTTATGTAAACTTTTATGACAGTCAAAAAAATGTTCGTCCAGCATAAATGATGACAACAACTGAGCAACAGACTTTCCAGAGTCCAACAGAAAATCAATTCCAGGGCATACTAACAGACATGGGTCAGCAGATGCAGCCCTGGGCAAAGAAGAATTGGGTGTGAGAGCCATACAGTGGCTTAGATACTGAGAATAGCATCCACAGAGCAACTAGCTATTTCTCAAGCTTCATTATATGGGTCTTTCATATTTTTTTAAATGAGCATATGAAATGGCAGCTATCATCAAATAAATAGTGAAAACATAGTCGAAAGCAAGTTTAATTCTACAGTACAAACAAAGAATCTCAGGGTTCTGTACCCTAGACTCTGTCATCACGAACATGAAGTGTGTGTCTCTGTTATTGCCACCACCATTGTAACTATGTCATCTGCATAAGACCTGATTACTGAACATGTGAGGCCTGAGAAGGCTCCAGGAGTCCAGATCTCCTGTAACCAGGAGCACTGCTTTGTTTATAGATGTTGACCTTCTTGTTTTTCTCATAATCCAAAGGATGAGTGCTTGTGTGGTTTCTTTGTTTTCTTAGTTTTCAGCCACTCTCAGATTTTGTTTCTTGATTTTCCTCAAGAAGAGAACATAAATTCTTTGGCATAAAATAAAGAGCAATTATTTTTTTCTTTCAAAAGTCCCTTTTATCTGGAAACACTGTAACATCCCACCAGAATTTGACAATCACCCATTCTGTATCAAAGACAACTGAACTTGACAGTGCAATTAAACATGGCTTCATTTCTTTCCTGGTGATAGGCAGCTTTGGGCCTTAGAGTCTGGACAATTGTCATCTCTTCACTAAAACACTATATGATTAGTTGTTTTATTTTTATAAAATAATTAGTACTCATGCCACCAAGATGCCACCCAGATGCCATATGCCATCACTTCTCAGCTCTTCTCCACTTGCCATTCCCTTGGTTCTTTGTTCATGAAACATGGGATAAGTATCTACTGAGCTCCTTTGAGCCAATCACTGTGCTATGTGACATAATAATAAACAAGGCCAGAATACCCTCTCCAACAGATATTTAAGAAGGCAGCATCACATGATCCATTATGCCACCCAGTATGGTCTATGCAGTAACCATTCTTAAAGAACACAGAAACAAATCATTCATATTACATCTAACAGAGATTTCTGAAAAGATGGCATCACTCCTCTGCTTTGCTGTGTAATGTCATACCCACTAAACAAGTGGGACTATTAAGCACTTGAATTGGAATTAATGGGTCTAGAAAGATGGCTCACTAGTTAAGAACACTGGTTGCTTTCTCTTCTGGAGGAACTAGGTTCAGTTCCAAGCTGTCACATGGCAGCTTATAACCATTTGCAACTCCAGTTATCAGGGATCCAACACCCTCTTCTGACCTCAGTGGGCACAAGGTCACACACAGGTGGTACCTCCATGTCATAGTGGGAAGTCAAGAAGCCCTGTCTACTCTGCTCATCACACTCTTACCAGATCTCCACTCTGTCACTTAGAATCCTACATACAGGAAAGCACCCATACATATAAAATATAAATATATAAATAACTAAGTAATTTGTAATCGAGCTAGTGTGGCAGAAAATTTACTTTTTGTTTTATTTTTATTAACTGAAATGGGACTGTGAGTAGTCTCTTATAATGAGTGACTGATAGATGGAGCACAGATAGACAGGTATCCCTGTGCAAGTAACGTAGCTAGCTGAGTCAGCAATAAGCCTTTGAACTGAGGAAACTTCAGAGAATTAATGAGGGTAGCCGTGATGTAATGTTAGGTCAGAAGATGTATCCAAGGGTCCAGCTAGCTCTAAGCCAGCCTACTACGTAAGTCAAATCTATAAATCTTCGGGTAGAAATCCATTAAGTGTCATATGGAACAAAGATATAATACTTCTTGCTAAAGCATTTAGACACAAATAAGTGAACTTTACGTTTTTAGATAATTTCTGATAATTTACCACCAATTCACTGATAAACTGATCATAATTCAAATCTACTCAGATTATTCCACTTATTGAGCCAAGAGATGTTGAGTGTTTTATTATGATCTGAAATTACAAACAGGTTGTGATCCTGTACTTCAACAATGAAGTTACACATAACTTACTTATTAATAACATAACATCAAACAGGAAAGTCCAAAGGGACTTCAATAATAGCAAGGAATTATCACCAGAAAAAGTGCTGATGACTGATTCTAAGTGTGGGTAGCAGAGTGGAGATGAGGTAACAGGGCAATGAACACAGTAGGTGGAGCTTCCCAACTCCCCATGTTGGCATGGACAGCTGAATGAATTTGGGAAATGGGCTCTGGTCTTTTAATCTTCAAAGTGACAATAATATTAACCATGCATATTTTCAACAGAGACATAAACAGTGTGTTGCAAACTGGTGGTCCATCTCAATAATCAATAGTTACTATTAATATTACAAATAAAACTATACAGGTTTCATTCACAACTAGTAGCATTTGAGATGAATCAAGCCATCATTTACCTCTGGGAGACAAGAGCCTCTCTTTCCCTAGTGAACATTATTAGTTAGGTTGGTGTGGGATTTGATCATTTGTGAACAAGTAAGTTAACAAAAGAACTAAGTGGGTATAGAAGAAATGGAGACGTTCTCTTTGAGTTTTATCTGGTATGGTCAAGATTGCTTTTGCCCACATTAATACACTTCCAAAATCATTAAAGAGCTTGCAAATACATAAGGGGAAAATGCTAAACAGCAATGACAATTCAAAACACTGGCACAGTACTTGGTTATGGTAGAAAACCCATCTACGAATAATCTAAGGAGAGGGGAGCTTCATCGCAGAGACTGAATCTAAGACAGCAATGATTCTCAACTCAAAGTTCAAATTCTTGCCACTACTACTCTGGCATCTCTACACAATCTTATCCATTTCTACTTTGGTTAAAGAAACAGACATTGTAGAACAAGGTTGGAAAAGATAACAGGACATATAGATGTCAAACAGCTACTCTACACTGGCAATCGATGGCTTCTAGAGTCTTTATGTGCCTGCCACTATTGGTTTACAATATTTCTTCTTCCAAATGCAGACCTTATATTTATGTTACTAATAATTATTTCAGCCTTAATCATTGTATTACATGTAGGTCACACAAATAATAAGCAAATATTGTCTTTAAAGCATTTAACTTGATAGACATTCTCTTCTATAATAAGATTAGAGTTATCATCATAATTGAACAAAATTATTAGAATATCCTCAAGGTAATTTACATGAAATTCATTCTCCCTTCACATAAATATAAATAATTATATCATTTTTAATCTGAAATAAAATTCCTTCCTAAACCACAAATTATTAGTCAAGTCCAAATACATTCAAAGAACTCACAAACTGGGGCAGATATGAGAGAAAGCTCCAGACAAAATACTTAAGTCCAGATGGCATCTCTGTCTAGCATTTCTTAGATTAATGATCTTGAAAAAGTTACAAGCTTTAGACTCAATATTCACATCATCAAACATTAAAAGTGGTGTGCATTCCATGAAGTTGCTCAGCAGATAAGGAAACAAAGTGCATAAAAGTCCACACAAAGACTAACACAGTGAGAATCAACAAATGGTAGATTAGGTACATGGATAAGTGATTTTCCTGCACATAGATGAATATGGAAAATATTTGAGTTGGTAAATGTATTTGGTATTATGTATCTATAGCCAAACCACATCTTGTATTTTTCCACTGTTGAAACTAAGAGTGCCAAACAGAATCAATAAAAAAAAAAATCCACATCTAAACACATTATCATAAATTACATGAACATCAAAAACAAAGTAAAAATTCCATATGCTGTCAACTAGAGAGAAAGAACAAACATCTTATAAAAGAACAATAATGAAACTGACATCACATATTTCAATAGGGACACCAGAAGGAAAAGTACAATGAAGTAATGCTTCTTGCACTTAGAAGGAATGGGGTATTTGAGTGTAGGATGTATCTCTAACACATATATTTCAATGGAAAATCAAAATAAAGAGACAATGAGACATAGGAGACCTCATAAAATTTACAATACAAAAATCAGGGACAAAACATTCTGAAAAGAAGCACTCTTAGTGCTCAGGCCTAAAGGGAACATCTCCTCCAAGGGTTCAGGGATTGTGAGAGAAGAGGCAAAAGGACTGTAAGGGCCACAGGCAGTGGACATTTACATGACAGGTGCACATAGGAACAAAGTCACAGAGTGACTTTGACTGTATGCATAAGACCTTCACAAGATCTCTCCAGCATGGGGAAAGGAAAAGTCACATAGACCCATCATCATTTGAGAAACTGTTGGCCACAGATGGCTTCTTGAAGAGAGAAGGAGTTTTATTCAATTATTTAGCTTCGGAGAGGCTTACCTGTGCTCCAATCAGATATCTAGTAGATTACTCTGCAGCCCAGAACATACTGGCAGCCTTGCTAGGACTTAATAAGGAGTGGCCATGACATTGGGAGGCAACAGTGATAGGGGAATGGGAGGATGGAGAAAAAATTGAATAAACAAACAAGGAGTGGACTTGATCAAACCATTGTATTTGTAGGCATGTGTGAAACTCCTAAATCTTTTGTTTAAAGGGAAAAGTATAGCCACTCCTGAGGGTAGAAAAAGTGAGAGAAGCTAGAGGAGGGGGAAGGGGATAGGGGATTTTCGGAGGAAAAACTAGGAAAGGGATAACATTTGAAATGTAAATAAAGAAAATATCTAATAAATAAATGAATAGATAAATAAATAAAAATATAAAGAACAATAAAGTGTGGGTGATTTGTAAAACACATAAAGCTCAAGAAGAAGGAAAATACCCATGGAAGGAGCTACAGAGACAAAGTGTGGAACTGAGACGGAAGAAAGGCCATCCAGAGACTGCTGCACCCGCGATCCATCCCATATACAACCACCAATCCCAGACACTATTGCATATGCCAGCAGATTTTGCTGACAGGACCCTGGTATCTCTTGTGAGGCTATGCCAGTGCCTGGCAAATACAGAAGTGGATGCTCACAGTCAGCTACTGGATGGAACACAGGGCCCCCAATGAAGGAGCTAGAGAAAGTACCCAAGGAGCTGAAGGGGTCTGCAACCCTATAGGAGGATCAACTATATAAACTAACCAGTCACCTCCCCACTCCCCAGAACTGTGTCTCCAGTTGCATATGTAGCAGAGGATGGCCTAGTCAGCCATCAATGGGAGGAGAGGCCCTTGGTATTGTGAAGATCATATGCCCCAGTACAGGGGGATGCCAGGGTCAGGAAGAGGGAGTGGGTGGGTTGGGGAGCAGGGGGGGGAGGGTATAGGGGACTTTTGGGATAGCATTTCAAATTTAAATGAAGAAAATATCTAATTAAAAAAATTTTTTTAAAAAAAGTGTGGGTGAGGAAGCTAACCGGAAGGCAGCAAACTGAAATAAAGTTGGGGAGCAGCAAGCATCCAAACCACCACACAAAGAGCCAAAGTGATGACAAAAGTCACATTGGAGATGGACACAAAGGCAGTGGCGCATTCTGGAAGCATTTTTCTCCTTACAGAAAAAAATCAACATGTGCATTACTCCTAAACAAGTATTCTAACTATACAACCTTCAACTGGTATAAAAATCGACCTCTAATATGAAACATAAGGAAACAGAAAGACAAATATACTTCCAGCAAATAAGATGTCAAAAGTAGCTAATGAAATCAATTGAACTTAAATAAAGTAGGCCCAGGAACTAAATAATGGCATTTGAAATGGGCTGAAGAAAAAAAAAAAAAAAAAAAAAAAAACCCAAGGAGTAGTAATGCTACCTCTCAGATGTGCATCTAAAAGCAAGAGGATACTGAAAATTTTTAAAGTAAAGGATTAAGGAAAGTATTGAGGCAAATTCAAATTAAAGCACAACTACGATAGCAAATACTAAACCCTGGCCATGCCAAATGAGCCGTGTACAGCATTGGGACAATGGCTACCCACCTGAGGAGAGTGAGCAAGGTTGAACACTTGATTACAGGGCTGTTCCTGCAGATAACAGTATGCAAATAGTATGCACAAAAGAGGTAGTGCAACCTCGGGCAGAATTATAGAGGAAGAGCCCACAGGACTGTGACTCAGGCAATGGTCCTGCTGAGCGGCACAATCTATCCATTTCCTGTTAATTATACCAAAGATACAATTCACTGACCACATGAAGCTCAAGAAAGAAGACTACAGTGTGGATACTTAGGTCCCTCTTAGAAGGGGGATCAAAGTACCCATGGGAGGAGATAAAGGGACAAAGTCTGGAGCTGAAACTGAAGGAAAGGCCATTCAGTGACTGTCCCACCTGGGGATCCATCCCATATACAGTTACCAGACACTATTGTGGATGCCAAGAATTGCTTGCTGACAGGAGCCTGATATAGCTGTCTCCTGAGAGGCTCTGCCAGTGCCTGACAAATAAGGAAGTGGATGCTCTCAGCCAACCATTGGGCCAAGCACAGGGTCCTCAATGGAGGAGCTAGAGAAAGGACCAAAGGAGCTGAAGGGGTTTGCAGCCCCATAGGAGGAACAACAATATGAACCAATCAGTATCCCCAGAGCTCCCAGGGGCTAAATCACCAAGCAAAGAGTACACAAGGAGGAACTCAAGGCTTCAGCCACATATGTAGCAGAGGATGGCCTTGTGAGACATCAATGAGAGGAGAGGCCCTTGGCTTTATGAAGGCTCAATGCTTCAGTGTAGAGGAATGCCAGAACAGGGAAGCAGGAGTGGGTGCGTTAGTAAGCAGGGGGAGAGGGGATAGGATTGGGGGGGGGGNGTTGGAGGNGAAACGAGGAAAGGGGATAACATTTGAAATGTAAGTAAAGAAAATATCTAATAAAAAACGAAAGAAAAAGGAAACTAAAGGTAAAATTAAAATTATCCCCATTGCCTGAAAGTATTTCAAGATGCCTCTTCGCCTTAAGCTGCCTCTCCTCTCAGTTCATGGTTGTAGCAAAACTCCTCAAAAGAGTTAGCAAAAGCTTTCCCTTCACTCTTTTCCATCTCTCTTGTGACCTTTCCAATCCGTCTCTCCCCCAGTGCTCCGCGTGAACTCCTCCTCCCAAGGTCCCCAGGTGTTTCTAGAGTGCTGCCAGTGATCTACTGTACATCTCAGGTTCATTGTTTTGAAACAACCCCACAAGTTATCTTGGTCATGGTGTTTAAATCAAAGTAATAAAAAAAGAGTAACTCAAATAGCATATTACCCTGACCTGAAAAAATAATTTAGTCATTAAATGATAATCCACAGACTGCTTTATGTCCCCTGCCTTAGGCCTGGGGAAATGGTTGAATGTTTAAGAATACTCCCTACTCTTCTAGAGGACCCAAGTTCTCATTACCAAAATCTGGAAACCCACATAAAACTCTAGTTCCAGGGGATTCTACACATTAGTCTGGCCACTGCAGGCCCTTGCACATGTATGGCACACACATTCCTGTGCATACACACACACACACACCAATAAATGTCTTTAAAATCTTTTCCTTGTTTCATCTACCAACAACCTAAATCATTTCACAATCTTGTCCAATCCAAATTCATTTCTTTTCTTGACAAACAGAAACATTCTTAGCCTACCACCCAGATAGAGCCCTGTCTGAATTAGCGTTTAACTGTCTACTTACTTCAGCCTAGAATCCTCCGAGAAGACGCTCCAGTGGAGGGATTTCTCACATCCAAGTGACCACACAGTATTGCTTTAGACCAGTGAACTCACTTCACAGCAAAGAAAGTACAGTAATGATCTCCTGCTCTTGAGATCCACTGTTCTTACTGTGTCTCGCACTATCCCGAGGCAGCTGGCTTGATGGAATAGTGGAACAACCTTTTAAAGACACATCGGATATGCCAACTGGGTAGCCATAGCCTGAATGGCTGTATTAGAGTTCCTCAGAGAGGGTCATATGCTTTGAAGCCGTGACCAGTATAGAACACTGTTTCTCCTATACCCAGGATTAATGGTGTGATTGGAGAAGTGGATTATAATGACTGCTTTTTAGTGTCAGCTTGCCACAACTTAGACTTCCATGAGCAAAGAACTTTATGTGAGGAACTGACTATATGAGGTTGGCCTGTTGGGTTTGTCTGTGGGCAACTGTCTTGGTTGTTAGGAGGACTCAGTCTAGCCCACTGTGGATGATCCTTGACTATCTAAGCAAGCTAGCTAAGCATGGGCCTGTGAGTGAGCTAGCAGGCAGTGCTTCTCAGTAGATTCTGCTGCTCATCTTTGGCTTGAGTTCCCTGCTTACATATGCTTTGTGGAATAGTCAATAGGCCTTCCTTGAAGTGTTACTGTTTGGCTTCTTGTCATGACTTTCCTCAAAGTGATAATAATCCATGAACTTAAATAAACTCATTCTCCCCCCCCTAAGTTGTCCTTGGTCACAGCATTCAATCACAGAAACAGAAAAGGAAACTAGGTCAATACTCACTGGAGCCTTTCCTTCTCAGACATGGGGCCTTTGTCAGCATGGCATTCCACATTGCTGCAATGGCTCATGTAGATTTACTGTTCATTAGTGAGTTGTCTGGTAATATTTTGGAGATCTCAACAAAGGACTAAGACATTGCTTATCTCATGAAAATTTTTCTAAGAAGAAAGAAAAGTAGGAAAGTTAGGGAGGCACCTATGGTACACACCTTTAATCCAAGCCCTCAGGAGGCAGAGGCAGGAGGATCTCTGTGAGTTCTCATCCAGCCCGAGCAACATAGTAAGTTATAGGCAAGGCACAGGACTACCTAGTGAAACTCATTTCAAGAAAAAAAAAAGTTGGAAACCTGTCCACTCATTAAAGTGTTCACTCTTGATTCTATAACCAAGTAAAAATCTGCTTGGAAAAAAATAAAAGAAAGAAAGAAAGAAAGAAAGAAAGAAAGAAAGAAAGAAAGAAAGAAAGAAAGAAAGAAAGAAAGATAAGCCAGGCAGTGGTGGCGCATGCCTTTAGTCCCAGCACTGGGGAGGCAAAGGCAGGTGGATTTCTGAGTTGGAGGCCAGCCTGGTCTACAGAGTAAGTTCCAGGACAGCCAGGGCTATACAGAGAAACCCTGTCTTGAAAAACCAAAAGAAAGAAAGAAAGAAAGAAAGAAAGAAAGAAAGAAAGAAAGAAAGAAAGAGAAATATAAACTCAAACAATTACTGAAAGTGATACATAATTGCTAAACAAAATATTACCTATGACTATCCACACTTAAAAGGAAACACTGTGATCAAATTGCCAACTACATGATAATTATATGTAAATGTAATTTAAAACCATTACTTTGGTCATTCCATGTTCAAAAGAAAAAAAATTGCATAAGTAGCTTAATTGATCTGACAATTGTTATGGAAAAAAAATCAATCCCTCAGAAAGAGGAGGGCTGGGATGCAGCCGCGGTGGAGGACTGTCTGGTGTGGTTGATGACCTGGTTTTGATACCCAGCACCAGACAAAAAGCAAAAACTAGCAAATAATAAGGAAAACCTGCAACCTAAGAACTGGGCTTGATTAGGGCTGTTCAGAGAAACCACAAAAACAGTATGATCCTCACTGTTCGACACTTGGGCTGGAGGCACTGTGAAGCCAAACTCATTGCTTACCACTCATAAACTCCAATGACTCAAGGGGAACCTTGTTTTTGTTCTAGGGAGGGAAAGACTGATTTAGAAAAGCTAGCAAACTAGAGAAGAGGAGGCTATAGTTGAACAGAGACCCGCCATCTGAGTGCCACATGCCCAGGGCTTACATTTTAGCTATGGGGGCATGTATCAAATAGACATGTGCAGCATGGTTACAGATCTACTAGAGAAACCACTTTTGAGTGGTTTGCTTTTCTGGTGCATGCGCTGTCATCCTCTGTAGACCACCAAATAATACAGGTCCTATAAATCTAAAGAAAAGCAAACGATAAGGAACCCCATGACTCCTGTCATTTCAGTTCTTGTCCCTGGGAATTAGAATACACAAATGGTCATCTTTGGGGAGAATAGATGATAGCAGTATGCTTCTAGTCTCAGTCAGAGGCCAAAAGGAATTTTAAAAAAAGAAAAGAAATTAAAATAAGATTTCAAAAGCACCTTCCCCCAAAGGCCAGGAGGAGTCAGTAGTCCCCGTTAAAGCCCTTTGAACCTGTTGGGCAGCCTCAGGTATAGTCACTATCTATGTTAAAGCTAGTGAGAGGCCAGCTGGGTGGCCTCCAAAATGGATTATTTTTTAAATTCACCTAAAAGCAAGTGGAATGGCAAGAGGTATTTAGGGTGTTCCCTCTGCAATAATATTACAATTGGGTAAGAAATGACGCTGTCGTTATTGGAAGATACCACCCATCATCTTTAACAAAGACCAAACAACCCACATTACTAGATGTTGTAGAGAATGATCAATAAAGTTATTAGGTAAATAGTTAGCTTTTAAAAAGAGTATTTTTTGTCACCACCAATAACAACAACAAAAATGATTTGAAAGTCTTTCAAATAGAATTCTTCTAAGTTTACCAGAAATCTATAACCAAAGTTTTATGAAGAAAATCAAATGCTTCAACTAAGAAATATTTTCTTAATTTGGTAAAAGGGGGCATAGATGAAATCATAGTATAAGATGCAATATTGTCTAAATTTTCCTTCAAAGGCATTGCAGGTGGAATTAAAATTCCAGCAGAATGTTTTGTAATTAATTAATAAATAAATAAGAATAATATTGATTCTGAAATGAAATGGGAAGAATAAAGTTCTGCAGATCCATGGTGAGCTAAAAACAATTTTGATTTTATAACTTGTCTATGCTTGAGGGTTTTTTTTAACATATAATTAAGTTAATCTTGAGCTTCAAAAAAAATTATTTTTAAGCAAGCACAAAGAAGAGATATGTAAGGCTTTCAGATCATGAGATTCGTAAATCAGGCTTGAATTCACTCACTTGCTTTGTGATTCATAAAACGGAAGGCTGGAGAAGAAAATCTTATTTCTCCTTTCATTAAGTATAAGGTTGTCTGACCCTATTGCTTCTTTCTGCTCTTCAAAGTACAATCTCTGAGAGTGACAAACGATTGAAACGACTTTGCAACTCAAATATATGAAATAAATACAGGGGAAAAGAAAAAGTACAGTTTCTAGGAAGTGTGGAGATGATTCTGTGGCTAACGTGACTCTTGTATAAGCACTGGAATCTGAATTCCAATTCTGAGCACACTGGAAAAAGCTGGGCAGCCTCCAGCAATCCCAGTCCTGGGGCCATAAGGCTCTCTGCAAGACAGCTTAGCACAAAGGTTCTGTGGGTTGAGACCCCTGTGGGTTACTATACTTTTGGGGGATCAAATGAGCCTTTCACAGGGGTTGCCTAACACCATCAGAAAACACAGAGAGTCACATTATGATTCATATCAATAGCAAAATGACAGTTACGAAGTAGCAATGAAACTAGTTTTATGGTTGGGAGACACCACAACATAAGGAACTGTATAAGGGGTGCAGCATTAGAAAGGCTGAGAACGACTGGTTTAGCTGAATCAGCAAGTCCCAGGGTCAGTGAGAAACCCTACCTCAAACCTTGAGTGGAGAGCGCTTGAGGACGATATCTAACAGTGACTTCTGCTCTCCATATATTTATACTCACACGCATGTGTGCACGCATACTTGTGTAAACACTAACACATACATACACACACTCACATGTGCATGCAAAAGTATAACCTCCAAAGAGACAACAACTTAGAAAATAAAACATGCAAACAGATTTGTTGATTTGGGGGTGATATATGCCAGAAACATGGTAACCCATACGTTAATCTGTGCCCCTTCGGATCCGATGTTCTTCTTTTCAATAGAGGCAACACGTTTCTACAGGAAAATTAAATAAGCTTAGGAACACACTGGAAATCTTCAGCCCTGATAACTTGCTAACACATCCACAGCGAGTTTTCTCTCTCCTTTAATTTTCCCTATCCATAAAATAAGAATAACAATTTTTGCCTTCCTGACACAGCCTTTTAGGAGATTGATGAAGAATTTGCAACATAAATGCTTAAAGCAGAGACAAATGGTAGTCGGAACAAAAATCTGGCAGAATTCCCAGTGCTCTCTGAGGATAAACGCATTGCATACAGACACGCTATCATCTGTGCTGTGAAGAATACCACCACATGGGAAAAGCAGCTTATGCTGTTCTGCTCCACCCACCTCTCCCGCCCCTCCCACCGCCATCTAGGTCACTGGGAGGCTTGAACAGCTCCACCTGTCATCACAAGCTGATAAAGCTTCAAGTTGCAACTTTTCCAGGCTTGCCGGTTTTCCAGAAGAAAAAAAACAAAAACAAAAACAAAAAAAAACAAAAAAAAACAAAAAAAAAAAAAAAAACAAGTATTCCCCCTAAAATTAGGAACTATATGAAAACAAATGAATCCTCTTCTGCTGAAAAGTGAACGCTGGAAGGAGAGAAATACGTGGTGCTTATTTGAGTAGACACCAGGCATCGTGAAAACTAAGCAACATTTCCAGCTTGATCTTGTTTAGTGGTTTCCTTCACAGCCCACGCTTTGAGAGATCTCCGGGGTTTGTGTATGATTAGAAAGTGAGGGCAGAGGGCTTGGAAGGTCCAGGAAGGCAGGGCTGAGACCTCACATCACCACCGCTGATTCTGACATTCCGTAAACATTAACATTAGGCATGCAGTGTTCTCAGGCCGGTTGTTCCGTTTGTACTTTCCTGCTAAGGTAATAACCCTGAAGAGTGCATGCCTTGCAGAGAATAGAGCAAGCAAGAAGTACAGAGAGCAATGGAAAATAAAGGCTTTAACCAAGGAGGGAGTGTCAACATCTCCGAGGGCAAGTCTAGTCACTGGAGGGTTAGGGGCTATGGCAATCTATACATTTCAGAAGGAAAAACTTGTTAGGGGCTGGAATGCTGCTCTTCCATGCTGTAGAGCAGGTTCTAGGCCAGCCTTAGCAGTGCTGGTAAGGCATGACTATCATGACAGCTCTCACTGCTCTGCCCCAGACCACAGATCCAGACCCAGCCCTGGCTCCTGCCCTGGCCCAGGCCCCAGTCACAGTCCCAGCCCCAGTCCCAGTCCCAGTCCCCTGTGCCCTCCATCTCCACTCTGTCCTCACTCCTAGTTCCACTTGGAACTGCCTTTCTCACGGTTTCCAGATCCTTCCTTTTTCCTGTTCATTACTCTTCCAGCAACTTAAACAGTAGGCTTTGGGAAGTGTTTACCCTCTGAACAGGGCTGCAGCACAAACTCAGCATCTCTTGGTGGAGGGCTTGTCATTCTTGTCATTCTGTGACCTTTTCAGTCTCTCTGCCAGATGACCTGCATACTCTAAGAGCCGGAGCTGTTCTTCCTAATGTACTCCCCGGCACCTCCTCCATGTTAAGTGCCCCAGAGCTAACTGATCACTGAATGCTCGCTCGGTATCAATATTGCAGTTTGTGTTTGCATCCTCACTTGATTCAAGACATTACTCTTCTCTGTAAAATATGGCACAAAGATGTTCTACACTCGTGGTGGGTATGACTGGAAAATAGTATATGCGATGTATATTGCTTATTCATGGTGACCAAAACAGTATATGGAAAATTATAGTTGTGTCGATAGTAATATTGTTAAAGATAGCTAAAATCTCATGTCAATATATTTATCTGTTTTGAGAGCAGTATTCATATAAACCCTAAATTGATACGGTCATCATAAATATATTGACCTGATTAAAATTGCTCTCAAATGAATCTTATTCATTAGGCTTGATATTTCATCATAGAAGTCCATACTCTGGTTTCACTCAGCTACAACAAACTAAAAGGTGTCCTGTTTAAATAAAAAAAAAACACACACAAAAAAAACTATGTGATATATAGAGTTAATGTAGGGGATCAGAAAAAAATAGAATCATCAGTTGGGAGAAGAAACAAAATAATAACAAAGCTTCCACCTCCTCCTGGGATATTGAGAAGCTTTGTCCATGGCTCACAGTAGCAGAAATCACCAAAATCCTTTTCAAATTTTAAAGAGACCATCTTTTATGATGTGATAAACGTGGTACTTTCTTAGCTACTGAGTAACAGTTTCCTCCAAGACTGAAACATTCCACCATGCAGGTAAGCTCTGTAAGCAGGAAGGTAAACAACTCAAAACAGTGTTAGGAAGTCCCTGAAACTGATGAGATTCACCAGGCCCCTCCTCCCTGCCAGAGTAAGCAATAGAAGCTGAGAAGCCAAGAAGCAAAAACTCTTGGAGATCAGATCTACGGCCAGGAGAAACAGAAAGCACCTAAGCTGCCTGGAAGAGGATTAAAGCAGAGTTTCTGGGAAGGGACAGTCTCCAACCTGCTGAGCACCCTGTAAGCTGTTCTGTGTGCTCCAGTTTTCCTAGTTTTTATGAGCTGTCCTTTTGGTAGGGTGGGTCTTGGTAATGCAGCTGTCACTGAGTCTGCTTCTAGAAGTGAATTTCTCATCCATACTCTGCTAGGTGACCTCAATTAAACTCATCAGTTCACCAAGTTGTACATTGGTGGTCCCTGTCTTGAAGTGTGTGTGTGTGTGTGTGTGTGTGTGTGTGTGTGTGAGAGAGAGAGAGAGAGAGAGAGAGAGAGAGAGAGAGAGAGAAATCTCCCCCCAGGAAAAGTCTTGTCATACGACATTATCCTAGAATTTAAATTTAAATTTAGAATTGATGGAAGTGTGTAACAGAGACAGCAATTCGGAAGGACAGCCTCAAGCAAGGTCACTGTGGCAGTCTCAGTCACTTTCTTCAAGCTATAGAAGTTATCACCTGACTTTGAATCTTCTCCTCCACTGATGTTCCTGGCAGGGATACTGTGGAGGAGAGCAGCTGTGTGTTTCATAGCAGCTAGGAAGTGGCCAAATATGGAATATATTCTTCAAAGATATACCATCCGCTAACTCACTCACTGCCACTAGGCCATACAGCCTAACATCTTATTCAGACCTCAACTCCATAGTCAATATATTAATCCACTGATGAGTCTAGTGTTCTCATGAGCCACCCAATGCCTTCAACATGTGAGGCTTGGCAGGAGAGGCTTTATATCAAGCCAAAATAGGCTAAATTTGCCTTATTCCCATCTGAATTCCCTACTTCTGGCTTACAAGTAATCAGTACACATGCCTAGAATTGATCTGAAGTAAGTTAAGTTGAGCTGATGCTCATCCTGATGCTTCAACTTGCATCAGGTTTCCCTGAGAAAGTTTTTCACGGGCAAAAGAGAATAATATCATTTGCTCTGACACATCTTAGTGACTATTAAGATAAGATGGCATGTGAAATAATTAAGTGTGGTGTGAGTAGTGTTGGGGGCTATTTTTGTCTTTATCTTATATATCAAGAACTGGGCCCCATGTTTCTGAATGATCAGAGTAAGGAAAGTAAAATAATAATTTTATATATATAGTCATATCATTCAATCAGTTGAAATAGTTAAAATATAAAATTAAAAGTACAAAGGTAAGCCTATGTTTTCTGTGGCAGTTATAACATTTCTTAGTTACATTTTTATTGCTGTGCTAAGGCACCATGACCAAGGAAACTTATAGAAGACAGAATATTTTGAGCCTATAGTTTCAGAGACTAAGTCTGTGGCAATTGTGGCTGGGCTCCTGGCAGCAAGAATCACACTGCAACAGTAGCTGAGAGCTTATATGTTGTGATAACAACCATGAAGCAGAGAGAGAAGGCATGCATGCTAAGTGAGAATGACATGGGCTTCTGAAACGTCAAAGACCATTCCCCAGTGGACACCTCCTCCAGCAAAGCCCCACCTCCTAATCCTTCCCAAACAGTTCTATCAGCTGGGGCCAAGTATTCAAACATATGAGCCTAGGACAGCCATTCTCATTCAAACAACCACATAATACTTATCTAAACTTTATATAGAATCATTCTTGGAGACTTGTTTCACACACTTTCAGCTTCCTGAAGGAACCAAACAAAACAAAGCAAAATAAAACCAAACCAAACCAAAACAAAACAAAACATGTCAGCAGCAAAAATATCTAAGGAACGAGATGGAGCTTTGAACTGGGAAGCTCGAATCCTAGCTCTTCTGGTGAATTGTGGGGTATCATTAAGCAGGCTAGGCTTTCAAAAGCTCTGGTCTTTAAGTTGAGAGGAATAATAATTCCTCAGTTTATTGAAAACAACAAATGGAATAATATGTTTAATACATGTATGTAATAGACCAGCCTTTGTACCTGACCTATAAGTGCTCAATAAATATTCTCCATCATCATTGTCAACATGAGGAAATAGGGGCCAATTGGAGAGATGCGTTGACATTAGTCATATTTAGTTAACCGTAAACTTAGTTTAAAGTTTCTACATCCCCTTAACTGAAGGAAGAAGCAGCAATAATGTAGCAAGAAAGTATGAAGGAACTGCCATCTTGGTCTATTCCACAGAATCTGCCTGATAGTCCAATCTTTATGATCCAAAAATAGAATGGAGCCCATCAGATATTTGCCTATGTCCTAGAATTCTCTTCTAGAATGACTCAGAAGTGCACAAACAACATTAATCAAAAAGAAAGACACTATCTAAACAAATCAGATTGCATGTGTGTGTGTGTGACAGCCAATCCAAAACATTCCTAAAAATTGTTTATATTTTTCAATAACGTATTTTTCCAATGATAAAACAGTCACAAAAGCTAACTAATACCTCATAAAACTGAAGTGGCAATACAAACAGAAAAGAAAACCATTTTTAATAATAAGGGACCTTTTTCATCTCTTACAATCAACTTTCCCAGAAGAGTGCTTCAGGGCTCCCTCCTCCTCCTCACGATATTCTGATCCTTCACTCCGTGGCCTCTAAATTCTGATGCTCTGGTGTCTGCTCAGTCGTTCAACCTCCCTGGTGACTCGGGCTGACAACCTGACTGCCTGAATGGGTGGAAAATGATACAGCAACTCCTTTTTGATATTTACCCTCATATTCATGATGGGGAGATAAAGAGAAATATGTTTAAGTGGGGATGCTGGGGATAAAATCCATCACTGTCATAGGGATTAGGGACTTGTTTATATACAAAGTAAGAAAACTAAAGGTCTATACAAGGAGAAATTTCATCTCCAAAAAAAAAAAAGTTTTGGTCTGAAGACAGAAGGTCACATTGTTTCTATGGGTGAATATTCAGAGTTGTGTATTATCATTTGAAAGCAGTTAGCATGTGATTACCTCTTGTCCATTCGTGCTATATAATATTTGGCTGGAAGTTTTCAAAGTCGTTTATTGCTCTTGGTGTTGGGTTTTTCCAGTGCCATTTCCTATTGATTCAGCACATTGGGACACCACCACCAGTTATGAGTTTCCACTTTGCTGATGGGATGGCATCCAAGAGCCACATTATATTGGAGACAATAAGCACTTTGCTTTTGGAAGGAACCATTTGTGTGGGAAAGTAGAGAACAACTCTGTCTCATAGATTTCTAGTCGGTTCTGGGATTGAGTTGCCCCTCTCCACCCAGCCCTGCAATTTAGGCTCTTAGCTGCTGATTATACCACCTGAGAAGTCCAGCTTCCTACCCTGGGATGGGATGAATCAATATTACCTACTTTGCTTCACTGCAAAATCACCTGAAGAGTTCCTATATCTTTAAAAACACATTTGTAAAAGAAAGACCAAACAACCATAAACGTCAGAAGTAGATTATCAGAGATGAGCATATACATACATACGATATTCAGAAAGCTCTCCTGTACAATATTTGGGCCTGGTGGGTTAATAATTACAAGTCAGAGGAACTACATAAGATCTCAAAGTAAAATAATACACATACACACAAAAGCATCACACAGAGCACACAAATACAGGAAGTTATTTTGTTAGGCCAGTCAGTCTTCAGATATTAGGGTTTGCCATAGGAATTTTTTTCCTGACTGCCAGAAAGTGAACAGCTGGTTTGAACTCATTCCCAGCTTGCTGCTTTCACAGGTATATAGGCATGGCACAACTGATTGATTTTACTTCACTTTTTACAAAACCAGGTAATGGTGCTGAGTGGACAAATTAATCATACCATTGGGAAATGGCACAGGACCATATCAATCATTTAGAAGCTCCCAGATGACAAAGCCAACCTAATGACTCAGCCCAGTTGACAACTAGCAAATGAAAGGCTTGCCAAAATCAAGAGCTTGAAACATCAGAATCCAAAGTAAATCTCTGAGAAAGTTCCAAATGCAATTCCATCCATTACCAGCCACACCTGCCTGCAGGGTTGTGCTATTGCTGTTGCCAAGAGCACAAGGCAAAGCAAGGAAGGGTGGATTACAGTGAACATATTCCTGGAATGAGGTGGAGTAGCTGCTGTTTTCCAGGGCAAGTTTATCAGTAGTAGGGCACACAGTTCTGCAGTAGTTAACATCCCACCTCAACTCATTAAGAACTCACATTGTCATGTGGACCCAACAATTAAGTATGAAATCTTCACTCAATAAACTATTAAAGAGGGGCTGTGTGTGACACACCACATAGTCCTGGAATTACAAAAGTATATTAGCATCAAGGAAGGGCGTTTAACTTCGTCCACCACAATTATATACAAAGTCCAATGATTTTAGAAGCCAGAGCTGTGGAATTTCTTTCTCCAAAAGTGTGAAGGATATTACAGAAACTGCCTCTTGAAAGGAGTACTATGAGCTAAGTCTTCATAGGTCACCAGAATTATGCCTATAATTGTGCCTGCACAAAAAATAAACTTGAATTCTGGTAGAGGACACATGGGGCAGGAGAGAGCCAGCCATGACTAGAGAAATGAAAGAGGTTAGACAAGCAGGTGAAGGCTGGATTAACCTTACATTGGAACCAAGCCATCAAGTTTTCTTACAGTGTATGGAGAGCTAGGATTCCTTCCAGAAAGACTGGTAGGGCTGCCAGGAAAATATGCATGACAAAAGTTGGAAAGACCTAAAGAATCATTTTAAACCCACACAGTATCTTCTAGAATCATTTGGGGAATAAACCAGAGATAGTTGGGGATCAAGTGTCCTTTGATGTGGGCAGTCACTATGGACACACTATTTTTGGTAGCAAAATAGGAAAAGGAAATGTTGGGAAGCAAAACTAAGGAGAGGGCCCAACATCCATTCAAAGGGCTCTGCCCCGTCTGAGAAGATTGGAATGTACCCATACAGAGGATGTACTAACACCCTGATCTCAGAATTAGATAATTTACAGAGGCAAAGAGAGCATGACAGAATGAATTCATAAAAGGGAAGCTGTGTAGTGTCACACACTTTGGCAAACAGAGGAGAGAGAGGTCAACAGTAAGAAATGGAAACAAAATCCAAAGTCATAAACAAGAGTGGACATATCACCAAGCAGACCTTCAGTCCAACCAGGAAGGAGTCTTAGGGTCACTATATAATAGCAGGGCTTAGAAAATTTCCTGTTCTCAGAATTTTATAATAAACTAAATATATAGTATATAATATATAATATAGTTTATTAATAGTATATAATATACTAAAACTATAATAATGGCAAGAAATCTTTTTAAGACAGAACCCTGATGAGTTGGGAGCTATGCAGCTCTAGAGCGAGAGGCTTCCCCTGTGTAGCCCATGCTGGGAGTCCAGGAGCATCATGAGCATCCTTCCTGAGTACTTGTCTGAGAAATACCTCTAGTTAGAGGGAGACAGCTCTCACTCAGTCAGGTCCAGGCAATATTCCACATAGTAGAAAACTTATTTTAAGCAAAACAAATTGAGAAAAATCCCAAATTGGGAGAAATCATCAATTTAAAAAAAGACAATATGATAGATACCAAAATAATTCAGAGAATTATTAGGATAATCTTTGAAACCCTACATTCCAATAAAGCTAGGTGTGTAAAGGAAATGGATAGGGTTATAGATATACAAGGTCTACCAAAATTAGGCAAAAGAGATAGTTAATCAAGAAGATAACTATCCCTTCCTCAGTCCAGACCTACTTCTCTCTTGTCATGTCTCTCAGTGTCTCTCTCAGCATCCCACTCAATTATCTCCCTTTATATCTCTCTCTCTCTGAATCTCTTAAATCTCCCTCAGCATCTCTTCCTTCATCTCTTTGTCCCCTCTCTTTCCCTGTCATTGTCTCATCTCCTTATTATTATTATTATTATTATTATTATTATTATTATTATTATTATTATTTGCCCCAGCTTATTGTCCATTGGCTTTATTATTGATAGGTGTTGCTTATAAGAGATTCCTTCTATACGATGGAATGTACTACCTCCAAGTATAAGAAAATAAACCCTACCTTAATTTACTTCCTGACAGGTGTTTTTTTCAAAGAATGAGAAATGTAACTAATATAGAAATGGGCCTGAGAAGTAAGACTTTTGGTGGTGTTAGCCTGGCCAGTTGGTTCTTAGGCCTTTGGAAGTGAATGTGGCAAGTATGATCATGGGTAACTTGGGTAGCTCTGTGAAGTAGTTGTACATTGAGCTAAGAAATTCTGACAGTGCTGTAAGCTTACTGAGCAGTTCTGGTGGGAGTTTGGGAGACCACAAGGTTGAGAGCATTGAGAACAATGGAAGTCTGACTCGTGGAGCTTCTGAGAGGAACAGGGATTTTATCAAGAACTGAGCTAAAGACCATTCAGGCTCCATTCTGCTAAAGAGCTTGACTGTATTCTGTCCATGTCCTGAGAACATTCATGAGGCTGACTTTACACGGAATGGATGAGGGCATTCAGCATGGGGAACTCAGGCAGGAGAGCACCTGAGCTGTTGTTACTCACCGCTCCTACCCAGGTCTGCAGGGAAAGGAACAAGTGGTAAAGAAATATGTTAGAGTGCACAATTTGTTTAAAAGCAACTCAAGCGAGCTTAAAGTTGTAGCCAAGGGATACTGAAAAAAAAAATTCCTCTAATTTTTAAAAGAAAAAATTTCTGCTCCCTAGCAAAAGGGGCAAATAGCAAAGTTGCCTTGAGACTAAGATCTCCTGGCAAAGATGCTCAAACTTGTCAAAATGCAAAGTCCCTTGAAAAGGGACAGCCTAAACTATAAATGCTGCTGAGGGAGTTCCTTGCTTGAAAGCAACTGTTGAGGGATGTGTTTCCCCAGAGTTTCAGCACACAGACACTGTTTTAACTATGGTCCATGGTGGTCAAACTCCACTGTGCTGCCAGAACTTGTTTTCTGAGCATGAAAGATTCAACTTTGTGAGGATTCTGGAGCCCTGCACCAGAGTATCATGGCTGTGAGAGCCAGTGTGGGACATGGCTAGACTCCCTGCAAGCAAGTCCCTGCATGAAGGTAGGAAAGAAAACCCAGACTTGCAATGGAGAACCCAGGAAGATAAAGATGCCAGAACCATAGGATGTCTGCTGAGGAAAACTGTATGCACAGTGTTCAGTGGATCAAAGAATAAATATGGGTGTGCTTTGAACAGTAGATCTGAAACGACAGAGCTACCCAAGCTTTCTGGAGCCCTGATGATTCTATCACAAGTCCTGTGTACCAGACAGGGAGGTATAGGATTTGGTATTTTCCAGGCTGAGTTTCAATCTTGCTTTGGTCTGATATGTCCCTTCTATATTCCTGCATTTCCTGTTTTGGAAGTATACATTCTATCATTGCACATTGAAGCATATAACTTGCTTTTTTTTTTAATTTTATAGACATTCATAATTATGAGACTGCCGAGTCTCAGAAAAGGTTGGGGACTTTTGAAATGTTATCATTGTTAAAGACTATAGGGACTTTTAAAGTTGCAACAAATATATTTCATATTAGGAGATGGTCATGAGCCCTTGGAAGACAGGGGTAGAATGTTGTGATTGGTCCTGTGTGGACCAGGTATTTGAACACTTGCTCTCCAGTTGGCGGTATTTTTTGTTAAGGCTGTGGGAGGGACCTTCATGTGGTCACAGGAAATGGGCCTCCTTGAAGTTTTATAGGCCTCTTCCACCTCTTGTCTGCTCTCTCTGCTTCCTGTGAGTAAATGTGATATGTCCAGCTGTTACACCTCATCCCAGTCAGATTAGCTCCCCATCAGAAAATAAAACCTATTATCAAGCATTGGAGAAAGTGAGTACTTGTAAATTGTTAGTAGGAGCAAGTTAGTTTGTCTTCTATAGATACTAGTATGCTGCTGTAGCGAAGAGCTGAACTAGTACTGCTACATGATCCTGCTTTAGGATTGCACAACACTGTGCAAACGCACTTATCCAAGTCAGCATCACAGAGACACCAGCATAGCTGTCCTCACCATGGCTCTGTTCATAGCAGAAAAGGTAAAAATCATGATATATATATATATATATATATATATATATATATATA
>NC_034593.1:123584388-123588801 GCF_900095145.1 Mus pahari | reverse complement strand
TATATATAATGGATATATATCTCATGGTTTATAATTCAGCCATAAAGAAAAGAATGCAATAGAGTTAAAAGACTTTTCAGAGTCCTGGAAATGGTGCTTGCTACTTTGCCTGACAACCATCCATCCCCAGGTAGAATCCTCAAGAGAGAGAATTGACTCTCACATGATGTCCTATGGCCTCTCCATGTACAGTATCTTTGTGTGTATCTGTATTTATGTCTGTGTGTCTCTGTTGATCTCTCCCCCCTCCCCCATATGTACACAAACACACACTAAACAAATTTAAAAGCTTGTACATGGTGAGACCCTACCTCAAAACATGTAAGTGTGTCGTTTCTAAGAGAATGGATACAACTTGAGATCATCATCTTAAGGGAAATAAACCAGACTCAGAATGACAAATATTCTGCTTGCTCTCATATCCAGATTTTAAAGATATATACAAACTCAAAGGGGCTCGTTTGGGGGAAGTGAGAGACACTGGAGTGGGCAGTGGAACAAGGGTAAGCAAAGAGTGTGACTGTGCTTTAAAAACACAGTACACACATGTGAGATACCATGATGAAACCCACTATTTTTGTGCAAAATGTTTATAACTTTTTAATTTTTAAAATAGAAAATGATGACAACTTTTAGATTTCAACATTAAATTGTTTCTGTATTTAAAAGTCTTACATGGTAACAAAAACTTGCTAAAAACTGAACAATGGCTATATATCAGTAAAAAAATATCTATATATAAACATGAAAATGCAGATGCGGACTAGAGAGATGACTCAGCCATCAAAGACTAGACTCACATCCAAAGGTTAAAACAAAAATGTGATATGTAGACAGAAGATTATTTGGTCTTGAGAAAGAATGATATCCTGTTATGTGCAGAAAAAAATGGATGAACCTGAAGGACATTATGCCAAGTGAAAAAATTCAGACACAGAAAGACTAATCTCCCATAGTCTTCCTCATAGATGGATGCCCAAAAGTAGATCTGAATGTAGAATTATGATTACCAGAGCCTGAGAAGGTGTGGGGAAGAACAAAACAGGTTGGATAATGGATATCAAAAATACAGAAGTAATAAATGCTACTTTTCTACAAAACAGTATGGCCTGTAGTTCACAATAAATGAGGAACGCTTTATGAACTAGTAGAAAGGATCTCATAGATTCCAAACACAGATTAGTGATAAGGATATTAGTGACCTTGACTTTATCGGTGTACATATTAACTAACACACCGTACAATATAAATGTGCACAACTGTCACAATTCCAAAGACATTTTATGGTATTTAAGTAACTGGAAATCTAGTTAGATCATTGCACTTTGTGTTCATCTAAGAAACACACTGTAACTCTGAAATACACATGATTAAAAGAACTAAAACTCACCACTGCTTAAATCTAACATCCCTGTCCAGTGTATCTCATCACACTGCCAATCAGAAAGTAAAATGAAATGTTTTTGAAGCATTCAGATCATATTAAATTATTTTGTGCATGAAAGAGGATTAAAACACCCATTCCTGCTATTACATTTGTTTCTTGGGGAGTTTAATCCTGTAATTAATCAAACATAAAATAGGTAAAGAAAGCTCCCTTCTCCCTCAGGAGACAATGAGCTGTTAGCAGCTGCAGGCTGGCCCCTGGATGGCTTTCTCAGTAATGACAATAAGAGGACAAACTAAGTGAAAGACTGGGGTCACAAAAGTTCAGAGGCATCATGGGGAATAGAGCCTGACTGACGATGTTTTCAGTTCAGCCTCTCAAGCATGGGTGAATTTGAGCAACTTGAATCTGAGAGTAAATGAAATCCATAAACAGACAAAACTCAAAAGACGAAAACAAGCAAAAGGTGATGGAGTTGGAGAAATTGGGGTTATTCAGATAAATTGGATATGTTCTCATGAGTGTAATAGTATTCTGATATGTGATTTTTAGAAATGGCCTCACAACAGCTGCAAAATAATGGAAAGTGCATTATTCTATTAATGGCACATTGGCCCAGTATCTATCAAGGTAATTCATGTTCATTGTATCTAGGTCATGAGAAATTGCAATGTGCAGAAATTAACATCCACAAGCTATCATTTCTTGACTATGAATCTGTGGCTCTTTAAAAGTGTTCAACACGGGAACAATCAATAAACAATCCAACCCTGAGACCCCAGCAGCCAAGTTTGAATTGCTGAGTACTGGTCACATTGTAGATACAAAGGTGCAGAAGCATTTCAATGCTTAGGAACTCCTCTCTGGAACAGAAATGACACCAGCATTTTACCATCCACACCCAGAAAAGAACCTGATCCCAAAAATTACAAAAAGCAAGAATTGCCCTTGATCAGTTTCACAGAAAATGACAGATCATGTCTCTACTGTACTTTAAAACAATATGAACTAATCAGTACCCCCAGAGCTCATGTATCTATCTGCATATGTAGCAGAGGATGGCCTAGTCAGCCATCAGTGGGAGGAGAGGCCCTAGGTCTTGCAAAGATTCCAGGCCCCAGTATAGGGGAATGCCAGAACCAGGAAGTTGGAGAGGGTGGGTTGAGGAACGGGATGGGGGGGGGGGTGTAATAGGGGATTTTTGGAGAGGAAACTAGAAAAGGGGATAGCATTTGAAATGTAAATGAAGAAAACATCTAATAAAAAATGGCAATATCACTGAGCTGGATGCACGAGCTATCATTCAAATACAAAATTAGGGGGACCTCATCAAGACTCCATAGCACTTGCCTGAATACAGTTGCAAGAAGCCATATCATTTATTCCTGCCTTTCTGGTCCCACTCAGATGTAGATGAGCGATTCCCATGGGATTTGTCAGACATCAGACTAGCTAGTTCCACTCTTCATTCTGTGTAAGGTATCTTTTGCTTCCCACATGTCCTACCCATTCGCCTAGGACTGTCACCTGGCATTAGTGGCCTGAAAGGAAGGCGGTAACAAGAGTAATCACTGATCTTTCATGCTTCCTGTGAGCCAAAAGCAATTTCAGTTTCCTTCGGATATTAACTTACACTTCCCAAAAGTCATGTGAGATACACTAATGATTACATTACCATTTTATCAAGAAACACAAGGATTATCCATGGGCATGAAGGAAAATTCCTAAATGACTTAGCAACTGTTTTAAGTCTAATAGTTCTCTTTTAGCTACAACATAGAGTAGCATCTTGGAGAAATCACCTGTGAGGAAGTATATACAAAATATATGTGGTAAGTACTTTCACTAGAATGAAGAGTAAAAATAGTCTGAAAATTGGTGAATATGGGGAATTACATGAGGACATGTAAACCAGAACCCTATATGATATATATATAAAACACTTAAGGAAAGAAAATAAAGAAAAGGCCATGAATTTGAAAGGGAACAAAGAAGAATCTATGGGAGTTTTGAAGAAGGGGGAAGGAGTGATACTATAACTACAAAACATAAAGGAAAATACATATTTTATGAGACTGGACTAATCTTTAAATGTCAAATACTTCTCAAGATATATAAAATATGCCAAAAAAGAGAAACATATAGAACCTACTCTATAGTAAGAAGGGGGTAAGTAAAAATTTTATAAGTAAAATTAAGGCAAGGAAAAAAATCACATTTGCAAATGAAAACATACAGTCAGTGAAATGATACAAAACAGAGAGGTTGCCTTGACTAAAACTCCAAGTTCCTGACCCATAGCAGATGCCCAATAATGTGCATTTGTGAATGATTCTGTGGTTAACTGGATTTAGACTCAACAAGAAGCTAATTAAATACCCACACTTGAGTTAGTGCTTTACAGTATCTCCAGTTTGTGGACCCTCTTAATGTCTAACACTCTGTCCAAAATAACAGTAAATTATAAATGCAAGCTGAGAAGATAGTGCTCAGTTCAGAACTCACGAGAATGGTTACTTACAGCATTCCTCGCTATAGAATGGCCGTTAGTGGTTAGAACGTCAACTTTTCTAATGAAACTTATAACCATTAACCTTTCTCTTGACAAGTCAGTTTTATTTTCTAGTCAAGTATAGTGTATCTCCTTCATAGCATAAGGCCTGTGTGATCCTTTGAATTCAGGGGGGTGAGTTTTCAATTCCCATCCTGACTTCAGGAGGCCCCAGTATTTAACAGCTTCGTGCTAAATTGTCCCTACAAAAGACTCACTAGTTATAACTAAACTCTATTTTATAATTCCGATCCAAAGACACACTTCTAAGTGATTTACCTAAGATCACATGTTTGCACAGTGTGGTACATAAATCCCCAGCCTTTTGAACATCTTACATTATCATAGCTTTCTAAGAGAAAGTAATCACAGGGTCTTGTTATAAATGGTAAGAAGAGGGTGTGCTACTAGCTCTGTTTCCAATTGTAAAATAAATTATAGGTGCTTTGTGCTCTCTCACGCTCTCTCTCTCTCT
>NC_034593.1:123566880-123584037 GCF_900095145.1 Mus pahari | reverse complement strand
CCTGAGATTTGATTCCAGGACAAGGAAGTTTCACCAAAGATTCTAATTACTCCAGTTGCTTCTTGACTGCTGCAAAAACAAGGATTTGAAATACCTGTGTCTCCCTGTGCAAAAATTGAGGGAGTGGGGAGTTGGGAAAACTACTTTTCACATCCCCATTGATGTGCTGGTAGGGAATTCAAAATAGAAACAAAAACAAAACCCTAAATGGAGCTGTTTGGTTTCTCAGTGCACAAAGCCACCAGGCTTCTCTTACTATGTTATCCTAAAGCATTAAAATCAAATTCCATGATGATTCCAAATCCTGGGCAGCAGCATTAACACACAGATAAACAAACCCCTGCAGATACTCAGAGGTTCAAGTCCGGACCTTGCTCTAGTTACTGCTATAGGTGAGATGAAACTGAGAATTAGCAGCTCTGCAAGTAAAAGGCTGCACTGTGCCTGCTGGCTGCCAATGTTCCTGGTTTTATCTCCTGACTTAAATCTGTTCTACTCTTCCCGGCAAAGGCATAGCTGCAGGTTATCATGCACAGAACAATGCCAACTTCATCCTCTGCGAAATTCTAACAAAATAAGAGCAGTTGAGGAAATGTTAGGTAGAAGTGGGGAATTGTAATTAATTAATCAGAAGCATCAGTAAAAATTTTCTGAAGGAACTTTGACCAAGACCACCGTGGTTTACAGAAGCAAAGACACATAAAGCTACAGTTGCTATAGCAACAAGCCAACGTTTACTTTCTAGGAAAGGATTTAATAGTTTAATAAGCTTGGAAATTACTATTAGACCGGGAAGTTAAAGGTTAAGGTTAAAAGAGATTAAAAGTTAATAATACTGAGGGCTTTAATGATGCTACACTCAGAAGTCTTTTTAAGAATGATTTGATACCCAAAACTCCAGCCAATAAAATAAGGCTCAGTGTCATAAGGCGAGGATGGAGGCCACTGAGAAGGTATCTTTCAGAGCTCTGAGGTCCATCCCAAGAGTAACCCACACAAAGGGCATGGGAAGAGCGCCCTAAATCAGAGAAGCGAAAACAGACGTCCACAGGGCAGAAAACCCTTTGTTCTACTGCAAAGGTGAAGCTCCTAAGACTTAATGCCTTCATAAATTTCCCATTTTCAAAACCCAATAAACAGGAGCTAGCTCTGCTGTGACGTGCACTGCAGGGAGCCAGCAAAGGAATTCAAGCACTACTCTCCAACAGTGAGATGCCTTAACTGATAACTTGGGAGCTAAGCAAAGGATACACATACACAGAAATACACAGCTGTGCATATCTTGCAATGACACTGTAGGACGATGCCCGTCAGGGGAAAGCATGCAGAAACAAGACAGCATCTTTTCATTGCAGAAACTTAAAATAACTACTTAGCATCTAATGCCCGGTATCTACTAGTCACATACCACCCTTACCAGTGTATGCATTACACAACAGTGAATGCATTAGGCAAATGCAATTGAGAAACAAAGCTTGCGCATACTCACAAGTCAAATGGTGGGACAGGAAAATATAAGCAACTCTTTCTGACTATAAGGTCATTATTCTTTCCATAATTCAATGTAATCTAAATCAACACACGGAGTCATTTGAACATGAGTCAGTTGTGTATATCTTACATATTTGTTTTCTCAGTTTTCCATGGTATCAATATCTGATTGCAAACAACCAACTTCAGGCTCCCAGTGGCCAGAATCAGTTAGTAACTCTCAGAGAGAAGGAATACAGTGAGCTCAGACATTAGGAGATCTTAAAGGAAATGACTCCTGTGATGTTGTGCTGACCAGAAGACAGCACAGGAATGCAGTGCGGGGGAATGCAGTGCGGGGAATGCAGTGCGGGGAATGCAGTGTGGGGAATGCATGCAGGGCCTGGGCAAGAGGCACCTGACATACGCTGAGAACCTGCGTGCATCCCCGCTGCACAGTGGGCTTTCTTAGTAATGGAAGTCGTTTGGCTCTACGATCACCTGTGTGGTCTGCACGTGCACCACCCCCCAGGACAGGACAAGATGGTCAGTCGTCATCCCAATCCTCTGGAATACACATATATAAGTAAGCAAATAATAAACGTAATTTTTAAAATCTTATTTTTAAAGTTTGGAAAGCATAGGGGAATGCTAGGGTGGTGAGGTGGGAGTAGGTGGGTGGGTGGGTGGGGGAGCACCTGCATAGAGGCAGGGGGAGGGGAGGAGATGGGGGCTTCCAGAGGGGAAACTGGGAAGAAGACAACATTTAAAATATCAAATAAAATAATCAAATATATATATATAATAACCAAATATATACATATATATGTGTATAACTATGTATACTATGTATACACATATGTATAACTATGTATACTATGTATACACATATGTATAACTATGTATACACATATATATATGTATTTATGTACATATATACACATATATCTACACACATACATATACACATATATACATATATACACACACACACATACACGCATATATATATATATATACATATATATATATATATACATATATACATATTTGGAACCACAGAGACTAGAATCAGGACATGATGTGAACTCAGAGATGAAGCTTTGTTCCTTTCCTTTATCTCCTCTGCACTAATTGGAATTAATAAGTACAGTACTAATAGACCCAATATTCTATGCTAACATTCTCACTGATTATGAAATACCAGTGCTTTGGAACTGTTCCCATGACACTCTCAGGCTCAGTCTGTTGTCTTTTAAAATGGGGGAAGTGTCCTTATTTAGTCTGAGAAATGGTAACAGTCTCGCTATCTCCATGAAAATTCTAACCAGCGAGCATGGCTATTCTACTCCTCCGCATACATATATATATGTAGATGCACATAAAGAAACTGCCATGTTAATTCCATTTTGCACGTTCAATTATGCTGCTTACAATTTATTAAGAGTGAGGACCTGCCAGCCTCCAGGAACGTAAGTACGCACAGTTAAGGCAATAGTCACAGGCCATTGAGAAAGAGTTTCTTCCTCTGCATTTTTATGAAGCTTAAATACTTACTTTGATGGTGATTAATGTTCCCTCTGTAATTAAGTAAAAACTAAGTATTTAGTCCCTGTGTCTCCCCTCTTAACAAGCCACACTTGACTTACCATCAGCTTTGTATGAACATGCTGACAAATTATCTTTTAAACTAAGATTGCACGTGCATAGGCCACTTAAGTATATTTTTGCTTAATATTTATTATCTTATGAATTATATGTTGATGAAATTTTATTGATCTCGTTGGAACTACCTCATGCAGAGATGACTAGCTATTATAAGGATAAAAAAATTTTCACTGTGACAAGTAATAAAATAGAAACATCTAAAATAGGTGTGCAGAACATGGTTTTTTTGGTGATGATGGTGTTGATTTGGGGGGAGGGTGCTTTTTAATTTTAAGTAGTAGTGATTAAGTCCAGGGCCTCACACATGATAACAAGCACTCTGCCACAGGATTTAATGTGTCTTTTAACAGATCACCAAATGAAGCTTCCCACTCTTAATTTCTAGTTTCAATGCTAAGCACACTGATGCCGACATGCAGGCTTTGTGGGCTAGCATAAACATCAAGCGAGAAGGGAAAGAACACCTTATGTTTGAGAGAATAACCACTGGCCGCTGAACTAAACGTCTAGTTGTCCTGAAGACCATAGAGGACCCCTGTGCACATGGAATATGATAAGCAAAGTGCTCAGAGGGTTCCTTATGGGAGACTCTCACTGCATCTCCCCTCTCTTCCCTAGATGATCTCCCTAAGTAGCTCCAAAACTCAGTCAGAGAAGATCAAACGGTCTGGCATCTGAGAGTTGACTGGCTTAGCCTGGTAGGTTCTAGAAACATAAATAAAATTGTCCTAAAATGGAAAATAAGTTATTTGGGAATGACAAGTATAATTGATAAGGAAGTTTAAAAAGTAGTGCAAAGCTTGGCAGTGGTGGTGTGTGCCTCTAACTCCAGCACTGGCAGGCAGAGGCAGGCAGATCTCTGTGGGTTTAAGGCCAGCCTGCTCTACAGAGCAGGATCCAGGGCAGCCAGGGCTACACAAAAAGACTCTGTCTCAGAAAGACAAACAAACAAACAAACAAACAAAAAAACCTCAAATTCTATTGAGATAAGAAGTCTAAGATCCTTATAAATTACAAAATGCCAACTAGAAGCCAAACTGGGTAAAAAAAAAAAAAAAAGAAAAGAAAGAAAGAAAGAAAGAACATAAGATACTTAAAAATATCAAGAAAAGTGGGATTCAGATGATGGACTGAGATGAAATGCAGTCAAAGTTGCTGCTCAAGGAAGGAAATCTAACTTCAAAAGAGGAGGAAGCACACTTTGCACAGACTGCAGGTTACAGGCTCAAAGCAGTACAGATCAAGCACATGTTCTCTATCCAGACCTGTTGCTTCCAACCTTCTATTGAATCAGCGTTTATTTCCCAGTCAGATGTTGACCTAGCCTTCCATTTGTTTGGACCCAGGACCTGTAGAAGGTGGATGACTGAGGTAGATACGAAGCACAGCCTTCTGGGCCATGGCCCAGGAGCACAGATTCAAGTTATCCTGTATGCTGATTTGAATGAGAAACATTGCCCCAGAGGCTCAGGAACTTGACAGTCAGTGACACTGTTTGGAGAGGTTTACAGTATACAGTGGGAATTTCGGTCTCTTTGGAAATGCAGTTGTTACGTGATATGGTTTTTGTTTGAATCCCAGGGGTTGGATATGGGTTACTTCAGATTGTCCACAGCAGCTGTCTGGTCTGGATGTGATTCTGCTAGATAAAGATAGTTTGCATTTGAGAATTCAGGGGAGGGTATAAAAATGCCAGAGCCCCAAGGGGCTGTGACAGCTGCCGCTTCCCCTCTTGTGGCTGGTTTCTGCTGCTGTTGGCTACCTTTTGCTGGATTGCTGAGTTCCTTGCTAGAGATAAGCTGATGAGGGAAGGAAGACTAGAGTAAGAAACTCAACACCCCAGTGAGCAAGAAGTGGTCTAACGAGATTGATAACCCCCTTTCCCCTGTAACCTTCTTTCTCTCCTACCTAGTCTCCCAAAGTCTTAACTAACAGTCACAGAGAGTTTGGTCAGATAGAGAAGTTGGTAGTTAATTGCTTATAAAAGGACTAAAGATGGTCCAAGAGCATCTGTCTGTCAGTTTGTAACATTCTGTCAGTTGTAACAATCTCTCACTCATGAAGGTCAAGTCCAGTGGTTCTCAACCTGTGGGTCATGACCACTTTAACAAACTTCTATCTCCAAAATATATACTATTCATAACAGTCGCAAAATTACAGTTATGAAGTAGCAACAAAATAAGCCTATGGTTGGGACCATCATAACATGAGGAACTGTACTGTAGCATCAGGAAGGTTGAAAACCACTGGTCTAGTCACTCAGTCCTTAAGGTCTTCAGTCACCAGTGACCCTATAAATGAAACAGCATAGAGATGCCCCATGCTTTCTACCATGTTAGGACCGAGTAAGAAGAATCACGACTGGGAATTAGGAAGCAGGCTCCCATCCGCTGTCAAATCTTCTGGAAATATACATCATCTTGGATATCTCAGCCTTTCCAACCTTGAGAAATTTCTGTTGTCTCCAAACCATTCGGCTCCTAGTTCTTTCATTATAAAGATGCAAAGACTCTACTCTTGCACAGAGAGATAAGCTGAGATAGTGAGATTCCGTCTCAAACTAAATGAGCAAAAGCACAGAAATAAGACAAGACAGAGGCAGGAGTCAAGTCACTAGTACTGGAAAGTTGGCACTATGGATCATGGGATTCCTAAGTAAATTTTTATCATCTTGTGTATATAATTCAGCTTCTAGAGGGAAATAGAGTTCATGGAGTTAGTAATATGAAAGGCACTCAGGGATTGACCTGTTGTAATGGCCCACAAGGGAGCACACAGTCAAGTAGCACATAGGATACCTTACAAGAAACCCCATGGCTCTCCTAAGGCAACAGTGATACAGATGATCTAGGAAGCCTTTCCTTAACTGTCTTCACTCCTGTGTCAAGCAGTGGACCTAGAGAAATGCCAAGAGGTTAGAGAGGAAATTCAAATGCAGAAAGAAAAAAGAAGAAAGAAAGAAACTCCTGCCCTGTAATAAATAAATCAAAACAACAACAACAACAAAGCAACCACAAAACCTCTGTATCTTGATAAAGGAACAGCTAAACAAAACTTGAACAATATCCCTCTTGTTGTTGTTGTTTTGTTTTATGGTTTTTCGAGACAGGGTTTCTCTGTGTAGCCCTTGCTGTCCTGGAACTCACTCTGTAGACCAGGCTGGCCTCGAACTCAGAAATCTACCTGCCTCTGCCTCCCAAGTGCTGGGATTAAAGGCTTGCCCCACCACTGCCCAGCTGAACAATATCCCTCTTAAGAAAGCCCTTCCCTCTATCTCTTAGAAGACACAAAGCGACTTCAATTTACAGTTGTGAGTGAAGAGCTGGTGATTACCTGGCAGTTCTTCAGAGAAGAATCGCTTGTCTCATTTTATTTTATGACCAAGTTTCCCAAGTCTTCAAATTACAAACTCATTAGTCTAGACACCCTCAGATGCTCATAAAATCCAATCTTCTACCTTGCAGGCAGAACATAAACATGTCCTGTACTTGAAGAACAGAAATATAATAAAGAATATTTATACTTCACTATATTTTACTGACAACAACAAAAAAAGTTTCCTGTGATACTTAACTAGAGAAGACTTTGTGCTGAACACCCTAGGACTCATGGCTTCAGTGTTACATGAGAGAAAAGATGGATGTGTTCATTGTAGAAGTTTGACCAACAAAAGGTAAAATCAGACTAACTTCAATGGTAAATTAAAGCTTCTTTATTAATTAAAATTCAAGACTTCTATCTACTGACTGCTCAAATGGATCCCATCATGAAACTCCCCTTATGGCCTCTATGACTCTGACCACCATGGCCCCACTTCAACCAGAAAGTATGAAAACAAGGAGAAAGACACAGCCCTACCCATGAGGACATTTCCCCAGACTCACTTATTCAGTCTTACATCTTGTCCTAGTAAAGATTTCTATTTCTCTGTTAAAATACCATGGCCAAAAGCAACTTGGGGAGGAAAGGGCTTGTTTTGCTTATAACCTTCAGACCACACTCTGTCACTAAGAAAAGTCGGGGAAGGAACTGAAGCAGAAACCTCTCATAGCTCACTTAGCCTGCTTCCTTACAGAACTGAAGACCACCTGCCCAGGCAGGGATTGCACTGCCCCACTGTCAGAAGGGTCCCCCCACGGCAAACATTAACCAAGGTAATACCCTCACCGCAAACTTAATTACAGCACAATCTTAGGGAGGTACTCTGTCAGTTAAGGTTCTCTCTTCCCCAGTATGTCTAGGTTTGTATCAGGTCTACAAAAAGCACTAGCACACATCTCATTAGTCAACTGTTACGACCACCTGCTTTGAGGAAGCTACGACACAGCCTTATTCTGTACAATCATTATTTTGAGTATTCTATTGTAGAAGCAGAGGAAAAAATTGGAGTCTCAATGTAATTTACCTTTAAAACTGAGACTTGGTGTGGTTATAAGAAGGAAGCATTAGTAATTAAACCAGAAAATACATGTAAATCAGTACATTTATCTATGCTGGCAAGAACAGTTATTGAGATATAAGTTGCAGACTCCATGCTCTAATATGTTCATTTTAAAGCCAAATAATTAGTGAAACATTCATAACATTTTATTTTTTGCCTCCATTTTAGTGACTTAAAAAAGCAATCCTCAAAAATCAAAAAAGAAAAGTTGTTTAACATGACCACAACTTCACCAAATATAAGCATCAAATCTAGAAATTAATTCATCACTTTCTGAGTCTTGCAAAGCTAAAGAAAATCCCGAATTTTTTTATAATCCCTGATGCAGCTTCTGTCGACTAACATAAAACTATGTTCTCTGGTGTCGATCAGATCACAGCAAAGGAAAGATACCCAGCCTACAAAAATATAGAGAGTAAGATTCTGACCAAACAAATGGTAGAAAGGGCAAAATTGGAGTGATGGATACAGGTACAGATCAGTGCTGGAGATCAAAGAAATTAGGTTCTGAGGGGCAGGAATGTAGCTCAGGGTGATGGAGCGTTCCGCATGATGGGCGGTGCTTATGTGGGTAGCTCATTGCTAAGCTCATTGAAGTGTGCACCTAAAGCTGACAGACTTATTATATATAAATTACCTTTCAAGAACACTGAAGTGTGTGTGTTTCACCTATCTACTCTCAACCCAGTATTTCTATCTTTCTTTTTATTAGCACACATGAAGACTAGCAAAGACATTCTTCTTTTGACTAATCTATCCCATGTACATTTGTAATGGCCTGTAGGTTGTTTTTTTTTAATATGCTGTGTGTGTGTTACTGTATAGTTGTAGAGGTCAGAGAACAACTTGCCAGAGAAGCTTCTCTCCTTCCACTGTATAGGGTCTGAAGCTCAAGTTCAAGTCCTTGGCAAGTGCCTTTCTCCATCTGATCAGTCCCAGAAAAAAAAAAGTCTTAAGTCTCTTTTCTAGGGACCATAGATATAGCTCTTTTTAGCATGATACTTGTGAGGTCCCATTTGATAGCACCAAGCCTTGTCATATGACTATGTTCATTATATTTCCCCTGTCCTTATTTCACAATTATGTTGGCTTTTTTTTTTTTTTTTTTTTTTTTTTTTGGCAATTTGACACAAGTTGGAGTTGGAGAAGGACACGCCTCAGCTGAGGAAATGCTTCCATGAGATCCAGCTACAGTTAGTCATCAGTGGGGAGGGCCCAGCCCCATTATGCATGATGTTATCTCTGGCCCGGTAGTCCTGAGTTCTATAAGAAAGCAGGCTGAACAAAATAGGGGGAAGCAAGCCAGGAAGCAGCAACTCTGTAGGATGCTGCCGGGCTTGAGTTTCAGTTCTGGTTTCCTTCAGTGGTGAGCAGCAGTGTAGAAGATATGGAAGTGTAAGCCAAACCGAAGCAAAAGAAAAAGAAGAAACACAAACAAACAAACAACCATTTGCTCCACAACTTGCTTTTTAGTCGTGGTGTTTTGTTAGTAACCCTAACTAAGAAAACTATCTATATGTCTTGATTGGCAAATGATCAAAACAATAGATTCTATAAAAGCAAAGTAGGGTGCTGTACAATCACTACATGGCTTCAAAAACTAACCCTTGGGATAGGAGGTAGAAAAGCTCCTACAGCCTTCTGAAGAGTCTGTCCTACAAGAAAGGAGCATTCACCCAGTTCCATCTCAAAGTGGAGGCTAGGAAGGTGTGTGGGAGGATGGAACTGCAACACCCAGGTTTTGGGGTGATGGCTTTGGCCAAGACACATGACATGGATGAGGGAACAGAATCAGTCAGGACGCCTTCACAGCGGCCCAAGTCAAAGCGCAAGAGGCTTTTGCACAGTGAGGCTGTGGGCGTAGTCAGGCAAGGGTGAAATGAGCTGAGGTAGTTGGAGAGCTGTGGAGGGTGGGGGGACAGCCATACTTTGTTCTCCCTCCACCCACCACCCTCCAGACCAGCGCCGGGAGGGAGGACGACGGGGAGGAAGAACTGTACAATCTGACAAATGAAGGTGTGGGTGGCCCTGGAACAGCCCACTGAGACACAGAAATTGTTATTCTCCCTCTGTAGCTGCCATTTCTTTCCCCATCCCACTCACTGTATTTGGGTTTTTTGTTTTTCCTTTCAACGACTACATATATTTCTGTAACAGCTAGGGAGCACGGACATTAAGTGTCTTACAAAGTCTCTGGTGTTAAGTGAGCTTCCCATGGAAGTAGACACCATGGGAAAGTCAGTCTCTCTTCTGCTGGTCTTTGGGTAATTCCATCTCCTCTCTTCAGGTTTCCTGGCTATTTTACTTGTGGTTTCTTTTCATTTTTCTATACGATTGACAACATTTGTTCCTTCTCGTTATATTTTCTGTTCTGCCAAGCCATTCTTTGTGTCAGGCTTATAAACTTTAACTCAGACTGAAAAGAAAATCAGCGTTCTTCCTGTACTTTCTCTGGCCCTTGGTGTTAGTCTCAACTACACTAGTTAACGGGAGAAACATGAACGAAATTCAATTAAAACTTAGTCTCCTTAATCTCTTCCAGTAGTTCCGACTTCATCGGGGGAAATATTCTCTCAGAAAAGATAGACTACCGCCTGAGGCAGCCCTCTCCCTGCCTGCCCCTCTGTAAATGACACATTACACTGGTTTGTGATGCTTTTTAGAAGACTAGATGTGTTCTGCTTGCCCAGGTCTCCATGGCAACCTGAGGCTCCTGGGTATCTTTTCCCCCCGCTGTGAGGATGCATAACTTCGCTTCTTGTCCATGAGACTTGGGGTTTTTGTCTGGTCTGTCTCGCCATACCAAGTTCAAGTTAATATAACCTTGACTCGCCACGGGGCCACTGACCAGTTCTTTTCATAGTCGTCAGAGCTTCCTTTCTGTGCTGGGGTCAGGTGGGCGTCCATTCCCCAATGGCAGAGCCTCAGTGTAGCGTCTCACCTTCAGCCTTGGAGGCAGTTCAGGAAACTGATTCCATACGGTCTGTCTCTTCTCGACACAGGATAGAAAGATAGGGAAATTAAGGATACTTTGGAAGGGAAAGGAACCCTCGCTCCTGAGTCTGCTTCAGTGTCTCGTAGGGATCTTGTGGGAGTCAAGGAATCCAGCACAGTTATCAGAATTTGAAGTGAAGGTATCCTGTGTAGAAATAATACTTCTTTCATGTAGAGATAGCTTCAGATAAAGAATGTTAAGATAGCAATGAATCATCTTAAGCCCAACCATGTATAATATTAAATATGGCTTTACCATTATACCAGATTCCTTCTGGGAAATCTCAAAAAAAAAAAAAAAAAAAAAAGACTATTAACTTTAACTTTACAGAAAAGCAGCCTTACTTTTTATACAACCCTTGTGATCAGCTGTGATCTAATCCAGTGCACCTTAGAAGCCACCTCATGATCTCAAAAGAGCCTATCAAAAGTGGAAACTTGGCCTTAAAGACAATTTGTCACCCCTTCCCTTTCCTGGGCCCCAGTCTTATCACTATGATTAAATCTACATTAAAATAACTTTCTAATAAACTCTATCTCTGCCTCTTCCTGGCTAAACCTGAAATTCTTTCCTGTGGTAAAGTCATGAGTTCCAACTCTCTGAGAAGAACCCTTCAAACTGCTGCAGGTTAGGAGGCTGGAATGCTATCTCTGGCCCACACCCCACTGCCAGAAACATTCTGACCATACTGGGGTAACCACTGTGATGGTCAAGCCTACTGTTAGTATCAATGATGTTCACTGGGATTTCGTCACTCTGAACAGGTCTCAAGCAGAGAAGCTGCCAGCCCTTGGCCACCCATGTTATCTCCATAACCTTTCTCCTTTCGAGCCATAGAGCCAAGCAACCCCAATCAGCCCTGCTGCCTATTAGGTATAATCTTTGATGAATTTCTGAGTGTCTCTTTTGTTCCAGTTTTCCCCAAATGCAAAATGGAAATGAGGAAATGAGGCATAAATTTGCCTCATGGGTCCACAGAGGATGAAAAGAGTTGGCACACATGCATAGTTAAATGTTCATATATATATATATATATATATATATATATATATATATATATATATATATATATGCAGCCACAGAGTTGGTCTTCAGTACGTTAACATAAACACTTTTCCATTTGCTTCTCATACAACTCTTGGGATTCTCTCTCTAGCAATCTTTAGTGGCAGGCTGCTCCATCCTCCTGATATCGGCAACATCCCTGAAACCCCTGCATCTGGCTGTGGGTGGGCAGAGGCAGCTCTAAAGGAAATCAGGACACTCTCTTAAGACAGATTCCTGGGACTATGATCCTGCCCCAGGAAATCTATGGTGGTGTAAAGGAGGCTGAAGTTCTTCTTGATCTATTCTTGCTATTTCCTCTCCTAAGATATTTTACTCTCTGCCCACTCACCCTTCCCATTTTCCCAGGAAGTTGGATACTTGGGGGAAAATAGGACAGAAGTCTTGGAATGACAAAAGAAAAGAGAACGTTAAATTTTCATTTTTAGCGTTCATTTATTTGTTTGGTACTGGGAGTTAAACTCAGAACCTGCAAGAATTAAACACGTGCTCCATCACTGAGCTATCCTGCCAGGCCTAGACATTTAAATGTCACTACTCTCTATCTGCACTCTTTGGCTGCTCTTTATACTTAAAGAGCTCTCCAAATAATCAAAAGTATGTTCAAATTCATCTGTTCTAGCCAGCTTAGCATTTGCATAACCATGTCCTCTGGTTTTAAACTTAATAAACTGCAATTTCATCTGTTGACAATAATCCATACCAAAAATATGCATCTATCAGAAACTGTCTCTTGCTTTTTGCCCCCAAGAGATTATCTCTGCATAATTAAATAAGTTTCATTTAAAAGAATACTATTGTGAACAAATTATCAAAGAATAGCAAAGATTTCAGCAGATATTATAGAATATGGCTATTGAACTTTTTGCTGACAGCAGAAAACTAATTACTAGTGAAACTAAATAGGAGGGAAATGGTGCTAAGTCCTCAAATCCTGATGCAACTCAAAAGGAGAGTAAATTGGTGAGTTCGGATCAGTACCACACATCAACTACCCCTAATCCTTTACAGTAATAATCACTGACCTATAATAACAATAATCAAAGGAGGAGAGCCCCGAGGGACAGCAGAATGAATGGAAATATGCAACTGCAGGAGATGGCAGGTGGGGGGAACCCTCTAGAATGTACCAGAGACTTGGGTGGTGAGAGACACTCAGGACTCAAAGGGAGGGACCTTAGATGAAATGCCCAACAGTGGGGAGAGGGAACTTATAGAGTCCTCCTCCAGTAGAAAGACAGGGCATCAAGTGAAGGGATGGAGTTGCCATCCCACAGTCAAAAATTCTGACCCAGAATTGTTCCTGTCTAAAAGAACTGCAGGGACAAAAATGGAGACTGAAGGCAAGGAGGTCCAGTGACTGGCCCAATTGGGGATCCATCTCAAGGGGAGGCTCCAAGGCCTGACACTACTACTGATGCTATGGTGTGCTTACAGACAGGACAGTATCATAGCTGTCTTCCAAGAGGCCCAACAAGCAGCTGACTGAGGCAGACACAGATAGTACACCCAACCAGTGGACTAAAGTTGGGGACCCCTGTGGATGAATTAGGGAAAGACTGGAAGACAGATGCTGAGGGGGAGAGAGATCCCATAAGAAGACCAGCAGTCTCAACTAACCTGGACCCCTGAGATCTCTCAGACACTGAGCCACCAACTCAGCTGGTCTGAGACCCCTGACACATATACAACAGAGGACTGCCTGGTCTGGCCCTAGTGAGAGAAGATGCACCTAACTCTCAAAGAGACTTGAAGCCCCAGGAAGTGGAAAGGCCTCCTCGTGGAGTGGGGGTGGTAGACATGGGGGAGGGGTTTTGGAAGGGGAGGAAGAATGGGATGAGGAACTGTCAGATGGTGAACCGGGAGAGGATAAGAACTGGAATGTAAAAAATAAATAAATAAATAAATAATAATAATCTAGATGGAGCTAGGTTTGGTTAGAGAACACAAGGTTCAAATACAAGTGCTCCATGCTAATTACTACAGAATGAGTATTAAAGCAAATTCTGCATCTTTGGGAAGGGAACAAGAGTGTAATTGACCTACTTAGGTACAGGGTATGCATTCAGGAACACTTGGGGTACATTAAGCTCCATCACAACATCCTGTACTTACCCCATCCAAACACCTTAGGTACCATTTACTGAGAGTCACACATCCCATCAGAGTTGTTTGACATGGTGCTGACCATAACTGTGACTATGGAGTACATTTCAACTTATTTATTCAAGACTAGCTATGAAAACAAGATGTATCACAGGGAGTACAACAATCCAGGAAATTCGTAAATATATCAAAGGCTTCAAAAAATTAAGATTTATATACATTTTAGTATTTTGCTTTTTTGATGGGGATTGTTGTTTTTGAGATGGGGGTCTCACTCAGAAAACCAGGCTAGCCTGTAAGTTACTATGTAGCCCAGACCTCCAATTTAGTAATTCTCCTGCCTCAACTTCATGTGAGCTAAGATCACAGTGTCACAGCCCAGGCTTGGGAAATAAGACTTTCAAGAAATGTTGTTCAGTTTTTGAAACAGAGGGATCTCAAAACATTTTATCAGTCAAACTTCAGAGTAAACATAAGTTCATGTTTACAGCCATAAAACCTGGCCTTGAGTTCTAGGACCTCTGCTTATTTTCTCTTAGTGCTTGGGTAACTTATACAAGCTCACTCAGCCTTAGCCTTCTCATCTATGAGAGAAACACTCATTAGAGAATTAATGAATGTAGGAGGAATCGTATTTTGGGGACCCCCATTATCCCAAATTAGAGAATTCCTTACAGTATCCTCTGGAGTACAGAAGCACCTACATAATAATCCTGGGGGGGGGGGTCCCTGGTGATGAACATTATACCACAGTTGGCTAGTAGACAATGAAGATAGTCATGTGACTCTATCCTATGCTAAGATTAGAACAGAAAAGGCCCTTAATTAAACTAGAAGGATAAACCACTCCATAGCTACTAGAGTGGTAAAAAGTTTAAATTCACCAATAAACATGCTAAGTAAATAAATGGCCATGACAGTAACTAAAATGCAAAACAACTAGTGTTTTCATATGCTGGTAGAGTGGTATGCCATGGTATTGCTTTTAGAAAGCACCTTCATATGGAATTAATCTTGCAGATGCTCTATGGTACCAAAATCTTGCTTGTGCTAAGATTAATTAAAGCATGCATCATTAAGGAAGCAGAGTGTATGTCAAGGCATGTTTATTCATAAGACATGCTCAAATATTCACTAATTGGAAAAAAGAATAATAGGCTCACACAATAATGACCTAGCCAGGGGGAAATTTAAAAAAGAAAACCAGCTCTTTACACATGTAATGATCTACACCAACCTTGAGAGCATTCTAGGACACAGAGGAAGCCAAAGGCATGCCACAGTTATCTGATTCCATTCCACATTGGTCAGCATAGCATAGCTAAGCAACTGCCACAGCTGGAGATTATAGAGGAGATTAGCTACTATGACACACATACCTTCTAGGAGTGATGGAAAAGTTTTATATCTCATTTGTAGTCGTTTTAAATGTTTTCACTCCCCAAAAATCCAGCAACCTGTCCTTATAATATGATCTGACTGCCTGACTTATTAGATATATAAATATCAATTTTAAAATATTCTCTAGATATTGTGGCATATACTTATGATCTTAGCACCCAAGCAATGGAAAAAAGAAAATAGCAAATTTAAGGTCAGACTGGGCTTCTTAGAACATCTACATATCATGCACATACCATGCACGCCCTTTAGGGTCTGAGTAACCTCACTCACAATGATGTTTTCTAGTTCCATCCATTTGCCTGCAAAACTCAGGATGTCCTCATTCTTAATAGCTGAGTACTATTCCATTGTGTAAATGAACGACATTTTCTGTATGCATTCTTCTGTCATGGGATATCTAGATTGTATCCAGCTTCTGGCTATCACAAATAATGCATGGTGCCCTTTCAAGTTAGCGCCAGTTCCTGGTCACCTTAGGCACGAACTTGGCAGACAGTCCCATGGTCCCCAGAGGACTCTCACACAATCTTAGGATCACTGGTAAGTGGAACACAACATCTCTTCCAAACCAATTGTGCCAGGCCTGTGCCAGAAGCAAGGAAACAGAAAACCTACCTGGCCAGGGGCTGAAGTCCCTTCTGCTCAGCGCCAGCTCTGGGTCACCTTGGGCACAAACTCTGCAGATGGTCCCACGGACACCAGAGGACTTTCCACGCAATCTTAGGATCACTGGTGAGTGGAACACAACATCTGTTCAAAACCAATTGTGACAGCTGTGACAGCAGGAACAAGGACACAGGACCCCTGCCTGACCAGCAATTCGAGTTCCTTCTGATCAGTGCTGGTATACCTTGGTTTCATCCACACCAGACAGCCCCACGGTCCCCAGAGGAGACACCACTTCCAGGCACTGTAACATGCCCAGGATCTTAGGGTTCCAGGATCCCAGGATATGAGGAGCTTGGTCACAATGGGATCTCAGGGTCTCAGAGGAAGCTTGACTGACAAGAACTCTGACACACCCAGAATCTCAGGTTCACAGGAGCCTGGAATCACAGGATCACAGAGAAAGCTGGACTCTAAGGAGTCCTGAAATAATCAAACTCAGGGATGAAATCAACCAAATTGGAAGAAAAAAAAAAGAACTATACAAAGAATCAACCAAACAGGGAGCTTTTTTTGGGGGGGGGGGAATCAACAAGATACATAAACCCCAAGATACATAAACCCTTAGCCAGACTAACTAGAGGGCATAGGGACAGTATCCTAATTAACATAATCAGAAATGAAAAGGGAGGCATAACAACAAAAGGCTATACTCAACAAAACCAGCAAACCTGGATGAAATGAACAATTTTCTAGACAGATACCAGGTACCAAAGTAAAATTGAGATCAGGTTAATGATCTAAACAGCCCACATTCCCTAAAGAAATAGAAGCAGCCATTAATAGTCTCCCAACCAAAAAAAGCCCAGGACGAGATGGGTTTAGTGCAGAGTTCTGTCAGCCCTTCAAAGAAGAACTAACTCCAATTCTCCTCAAACTATTCCACAAAATAGAAACAGAAGGTACTCTACCCAATTCATTATATGAAACCACAATTACTCTGATACCTAAACCACATAAAAACACAACAAAGATAGAGAACTTCAGACCAATTTCCCTTGTGAATATCGATGCAAAAATACTCAATAAAATCCTTGCTAACAGAATCCAAGAACACATCAAAACAAGCACCCAGCATGATCTAGTAGGCTTCATCCCAGGGATGCAGGGACAGTTAAATATACAGAAATCTATCAATGAAATCCACTATATAAACAAACTCAAAGACAAAACTACACGATTATCTCGTTAGATGCTGAGAAAGCATTTGAAAAATCCAACACCCATTCATGATAAAAGTCTAAAAGATCAGGAATTCAAGGCCCATACCTAAACATAATAAAAGCAATATACAGCAAACCAGTAGCCAACATCAAAGTAAATGGAGAGAAACTTGAAGCAA
>NC_034593.1:123511730-123565897 GCF_900095145.1 Mus pahari | reverse complement strand
TTATTTGATTTTCTGGAGTCCAGCTTCTTGAGTTCTTTGTATCTATTGGATATTAGTCCCCTATCTGATTTAGGATTGGTAAAGATACTATCCCAATCTGTTAGTGGCTTTTTGTCTTATTGACAGTGTCTTTTGCCCGTCTGTCCTTCGTGTAGAGTAAGGCCACTGATTTGTTTGCTGGGATGCCTGATGCAACCTGCACCCCTGTAACATCATCCCTGCCCTCATCTGTCACTGCTTTTTCTATTCCAAAGCCATGCTGCCTCTGTTCCATCTGCCAAGCATGGCATGCACTTTCTTCTAATACAACTCAACACTTCATCCACTGGGACAGCAATGCCTACCTTCCTTACTTCAGACAGCCAGTCACCAGATAAAGAATTCAAAGAACAACCATTTAATGTTTTGTAATTTCCTTTTCTTCTTTCCTCCTCTGTCAAGTGAGTTCTACAGACCTAACCAATGTATGAAAATGGAGACAAAGACATATACATAAATATATATTACATATGTCATTATATTTACTCTTTATATTTATATTCTAAAGCATAAGGATATGTATTGATATGCTTAACTGCAAGTTTCAAATTTTCAGAATCTATAACAATTACAAATAATTGTCTTCAAATATGCTTAATGAATTAATGTATTTATATTGTAGAAGATACATTTTCATTATTTAAAGACTTATCTTGTAATTAATATATCCTTCTTCCTGAACTTTCATCCATTACACCCACATAAAAAAATTAATAAATAAATAAAGCTGATCTCACTTCCTTGTTTAGGCAACTCAATGAATGACCATCACATCATTATTTCATTTTGAAGTCATGTAATTTCCATGCCCAGTCATTGGTAAAGGCAGGAGATAGAATTTATAGCTAATATTTTAGAACGATTCTCCCTGAAGAACTGACACATAAGACAATACATGATTTTCCTTATTAGAACATATGTTTATGTCCTGGTGAATATTCACATATGGAATCCCTTAGAAACTGATGGGTGCTCTGTGGGCCAACATATAATCCTAGAAAATTAAGGGATGTGCCACAGTAAATGCAAGCTCTGAAAAATACCTTCTAGCTTGCTGTCACTTCATCAATGTGACTTATTTGAACTCTGTATCATACAAAATGAACAGAGATACATTATATGTAGTAATCTTTCCATTGTCCTGCCCTTGTACCTCCTCTTCATTTTCATCATACATCGAAGTAGGTAAAGAATGTGCAACATGTGATTTTGCTTAAACCACCTTGTACTATACTTAATATTGCAAAGAAATAAAAGAAATTTAAAAGCAAATGAAATCTTAGAGAAATCTTAGAAAAATCTAGAAGCTTTAAGTTAATAGTAAACAAGTTATCTACATTTTTAATTAAATATATCACTTGGTCAGATTGCTTTCTTGGTTAAGGTGAACTTGTTTATTTAGTTTGTTTATTTGGTTTTGCTTTTTAAAATCCAGCTAGAGATTTATTCTGATGCAAGTTATTGTTGTAGCTTCAAAGCTTAGTACTTATAGCAAAAATACTTAGCGTTTACCACACCACATCTACATATCCACTCATACCACTCCTTGACATGTTTTATGGACATAGCCATTTAATGAAACAAAGACATCCTTGCTCCCCTCCCTGCCGAGTCTTTGCTGACTGACCATTCTTAGCTTTCCATCTCCTTTGGAATTCTACCTCAACAGCAGAAGTTATAGCCTGCATCCTCCATCACTGACCAATCCAGAGGAGATTTCTGAGCAAGTCAAAATTGTGTTTTTAAGCAACTGGTAAATACAGGGCAAGTTGCTAAACCCTTGGCACATGTGTGTGATTGCTGAAAAAGGAGCTCTAGTGAGAGCGTAAGGTCAAAAGACCTGTGTGGGAAATAAGAGGAGAGTATCTTCTCTTTCTAAATATCCCATGATCAATTAGCAAAATGCCAAAACATATCTCCAAGTCACAATGACCCTGGAACTCACTTGCATTTATATATATATATATATCACATTATCTCTGCCAAAACCCCTAGAGCCTCATCATTCCCCTGCATCAGAGGCCTGACTTTGATGACACTAGTTAGCATTATTCTTCTGGGCCTAAGCACAGGCATCAGATAGTCCTGTGATGGCACAGGAGGTATCTTCACAGCTTCATTTCTCATACCATGACAAAGTTGATGTGCCCCGAACTGTCTTGACATAATGGGGAGGTGGGAAAGCAACTTTCAGAAGATCATGCACCCTAGCATTCCATTTCTCCTATGCCACTGCATACAGTTCAGTCTCTCACAGAAATTCTAATATTTTACAAGAAGCATTCTGGGTTCAGGATTTACAGTGAACTAAATAAAACTTTAGAAAACTTGTTAGAGCCACTCACAGCCATTCCAAATCCACAAAAGACCTCAAATCAATGTTAATGGATGCATTGGACACCAATCCTAAAGTCTAGCTTTCCAGGTCTAAAAAGAAGTAATATTTCAATTTTTTAATCCTGACTCACACCCCCAGATCTTTTGGAACTTGAGTCTGATTTTAGTTCTAGAAACAGTAACAACGGCTACCAGTAGGTCTTGAGGTTAGCATGTCTTACGAGGCAACTGTGTCAGAAGAGGATGCAACAGGTCCTTCAGGAAAGAGGGAACATGCTCAGGTGGGGAGACATTGACTGCTAAAACTGGCAAATGGAGCTTATAAAACACATGAGTTCAACCTGACAGCAACAGAATTGGCCTAAAGATTTCTATCCAAGTTTTCAGAATCCTAATCTTTACCAAATTTCTCTCAACTTTTACATAAAAGAGTTCAATATTACAATACAACCACTTTTATAATTAGGCTTTGGGCTTTATTTTCAGAAAACTCAACAGTGCACGCTACTATATTTAAGTTACCCTATACAAACAAAAAGTCCACATACTGCACCTATATACAAGCACATTCACCACGATTTCTCTTAGGATTCTTTTCAAAGGAGTTGTTCTAGTTTATTTTTCTGTTACTGTGATAAAATACTGAATCCAACTTAGGAAGCAAGGGGTTTATTTGGTTTAACCCTATTAAGACCTATGAGAACACACAAGGATAAATTGGATCTGATGTCAGCCACTGTGTTCTGTGGGACTTGGTATCCTCCACAGGACTTGAAAAACTGACAGAGCAAGAGCCAGAGAGCCAGGGGCTGTGCTCCAAGCTGGGATGGTGATGAGCTGCAGAGTATATGCACCTTTTGCCCAACCCCCAGGCTTTTACAATGTTATAGACACTGCTTTCACAGCACCTTCTACAGTTTTCAAACTCGCTAAACCAGCCCTAACTGAACCATAGAACAAGGGAATTCTGGGAGACACAGATCCAGCTTAGCACAGTTGATGAAATCTGAAGCCTCCGCATTATCCCTCCAATATTATTGTCTCCTCCACCTCTTTCAACTCATTTACACTTACAGCCATCTATCCCCTCCTCCTTTTGTCAAATAAAAGTCTTCATTCCTTCCATGCACTGAAACAACTGTCTTTGGGTGGAAATGTTCAATATATCTCACATGTCTAATTACTTCATAAGCTTAGACTTAACTAAGTCACCTTACATATATGTGTATATGTGTATATTATGTACAAATATATAATATGTGTACCACATATGTATGTGAAATCAAGTCTTTGGTATTCACTTAAAGGTAACATTAATATTTCATAACTTAAAATTTCTTTTGACCAAACAAAAAAATCTTAAGACCACAAACTGAATTATATGCAAAAAATAATATATAGTAGAAATAAAATGATGTGGATAGCCATAACTGGGCTTCGCTACTTTATGGGTTCTTCTTTTTCCCACCCCCCCCCCAGTTTCTTTCCATATCACTAGATAGAGAAAGAAGGATAGAGAAGGGAAAGAGAGAGGTCCTTGAATCTAATTTCTTTCTCCTTGTTTCTTCTTTGCTTGTAGCTAATCTTTGTGACTTTGTGGGTTCTTTTTCCCACCCTTTAGCTCCCTGGTTTCACCTCCTATCACTAGATAGGACCAAAAGAAGAATAGAGGACAGAGAGAGGGAAGGAGGGAGGAAGGGAAAGAGGGGGGAGGGAGGGATAGGGGAACAGAGACAGAGATCCTTGAATCTAATTTCTTTTCTTGTTTCTTCTTTGAGAGCAACTACTAACAATCCACAACCAATTCCCCTGAATCACCAATGACCAACAACCAACCACTCTGGGCCCTAACATTTACATGCCCTCTCAAAAACTATCTAAAGTTGACAAAGCCACCCAAGGGGCAAATCGAACTCAGCTGCTGCAGACAGTCAAAAGCTGCCCCATATCACCAGACCTGGGAATTAAAATAAAAACAGTCTTACGATTCTTCTGTGTTTAAAGAAACCAAACTTCCAGAGTTGTCACCTCAGATAGCATGATGTATTTCTACAAAGCTGTGTCAATTAAGTTAAACCTGAGTCAAAAGATCCCATATTAGGGCTAGTGATGTATCTCAGTAGATAAGAGTGCTCACTACAGAACCAGAGCAGTGATTCTATCCCCAGAACCTCATTGGGGGGGGGGGGGCATAGTAGAGCATACCCATAATCCCTTGGGAGGTGGATGAAGAAACATCCGAAACTGAAGGTCATTCTCAGAGCTACGTAGTGAATTCAAGGCCAGCCTGGGCTGTTTAAGTGCTTAGGTCAAAAAACAAAATCCTTTATAGTATTTCCTTCCTGTCTTTTGTTTCACAGGAATATAATTATATAAAGTAGAGTTACAATGGTCTGCCTATGAGAAAGGTTTACCATCAGTCTTACGTGACACCTCTTTGTTAAAGAGTTTCTAAATGTGAAGTTATTATTCATTATCGAGAATTCTACTTTAGTAAAGATTGACTTTGAAAATGGCATCAGATTCTTATAACATTCCATCTTTGGTAATTTGACTTATATTTGACATTTTATGAATTTAAAAAAAAAATCAATTCCACTCTTGGATGATTCACTGAGCTCTTCATATAAAATACCCTTTGTATAAATTAACTGTGTCAATCATGGTCCCATGCCACCACCCACACATAAATGCACAAAAATAACAAATAACATGGGCTCCTGTCTTCTTCACTCCATATACTGCCATTGGGCCTGTGGCCAAGAATCGCAGAAGTCAAAACTCTAATACAATCTAAGTTTACCCTACTCCACTCCTGTGCTCCTTCTTGGCATTTCTTTCTTTATCTCCTGTATCCCCCACCCATTCTGACTGTCTCCTTTCTGTATTCCTGTGTGCTCAGCTAAATATAGTCCTCAGCACTCCACTATTACATGATATGGTTTCTTAGTGTTACTGGCATTTGAAATAGAAGCACTTTAGCAATAAAAGTTCAAAAATGGCTGGAGAGATGACTCAGCTAGTGCAGAGCTGGTCACACAGTCACGGGGGTCTACATGCAAATCCCAAATACTTGTATAAAAATCTGAAAGCATACCTGTGTTCTGGAATCCCATCTCTGGGAGGTATGGACATGATGGCACCTGATGCTCATGGGCCGGCTGGCATAGTCAAATTGGTGAATTCCAGGTTTACTGAAAGATTCTGTCTCAAAAGATAAGGTACACTGGACATACTGGCACATGTCTTTAATCCCAGCACTCTGGAGGCAGAGGCAGGTAGATCTCTGAGTGTGAGGTCTGCCTGATCTACAGGGCAAGTTTCAGATCCATACAAATTAAACAGTAAGACGTGGGGAGGGAGAAGAAAAAGGAAAGTGAAAGACAGAAAGAGAAAAGAGTAAGAGATAAAGCTAAGAAGATTGCTAGGTGAGTAAAGTATGTACCACTAAGGCGGATGGTCTGAGCTTGATCCCCAGACTCACATGACAGAAGAACAGAACATTATCTACAAGCTATTCTGACTTGCAGATGCATACCATGATATGTATGTGTCCCAACTTATACACAATTAATTAATTGTATTAATTAACAACAAAAAAGGTAAAGAGTGAACAAGGAAGACACCCAATGTTCAACTCTGGTTTCCACACATACCTGATTGCACACATGCAAACATAAGCATGCACAAGCACACATATGCCACCCACATACATGCACAGGTACACACACACACACACAAATGCTATTCTCCGTCAGTGTCACTGAAACATTACTTAAATTGCTAGCATTAAGCTCTCTCTCCTGTCCATTCACAGAGCTGACTCTCCCTGTGTTTTACCTCGAAGGTAGACAGGAATGTGAGATAAAGACTAGGATCCAACTTCCCCCAGCAGAGATATTAAACCAGGAATACCATATTCTTGGTCTTTCCAAAGGGATCATGTCAGCCAATCATAAAACAAAACAAAAAATATACATATGTATGTACATAAAACAAAACAAAAAGAATAATGTTCTTTCATGACACTTTGTAAAAATCCATACATGCTGCTAGACTAGCGTCCTTAACAAGTGCATGTAAGAGCAAGGCATAATCATGAAGCAAACAGAGTGAGTTTTATCTTCTGCACTTGCAACACGAGGTTTAACTCTACACCAGAACAAAATCTTACTATCCTACCAAGAGTTGCAAAATTCAGTAAAAAGAACATGGTAAAGTTATGGTAGAATTCAAACCACGACCCAATAAGAGGTTTTATATCTTTCTTTTTTGAAAATTATTGTATATTTTACTTGTTGAAATTATAATATCAGAAATCATCTTGGTTTGCACAATTCATTTTTTCACTCGGTATCTTATAGAAAACTTTAGCATTTAAGTCAGTTTTGGTCTGTTTATCAAAGCACAACATTTAGTACAACTCAGGATTATTATCTCTTATAGCAGAAAGCACAAAAATGCCAAAAATAAGACAAAATGAAGAGCGGGGCTCTTTATTTCAAATCCTGATCGTTTCTAAGTAGCTCTCTGAGAAGCAGCCCCCACTCCAGGCCATATATCACTTTTCTTCCCTTATATGTCTCTCTCTCATTTAATTCATGTGTTTTCTTTTATATTAAAACCTTTTCTTTCTTCTACTAGTTTTCATTCACTTTACATCCTGATCACAGCCATCCTCCTTCCTCTCTTCCCAGTCTCATCCTTACAAATTCCTTCCATTGCCCCTCCCCTTCTCTTCAGAGATGGGGAACCCTCCTTGGGTACCACTCTAACCTGAGACATCCAGTCCAAGCAGGACTACGCATATCCTCTCCCACTGAAGCCCAACCCAAAACCTTTTCTTAATACATTCAAGCTTTACTTCTAACACCTGGGTACATCTGCAAGCCTGCAAGAAATGTTTAAGGCACTTCTCAGCCCATGCTTGTAGACTAGATGACACGTTTCCTGTGTACACGCTGCTACTATTTTGCAGATGTCTACAGTGTATGTGTGTGATGCATCACCTCCTCTGCACAGTTCTTCACAGGCTTTACCTTCTAGCTTATTTTCTCTTTCTCCATCATTATCTACCATGCACAGCTCTCTGTACATCTCAAGTATGGCTGCAAATTGAAATTCATAACGAGATTTTAGAAAGCACTAGTGCTGTATGCAGTCCAGTCTCAGAAATGCAGGTTTAATTTATTTGAGATGGAGCCTTGGTATTTTCTGTAAGCTCACGGGGTCATTTTAATACATAGTCAAGATTGGTAGAGTAAGGTAAACAATCATCTCTACTCAAGACTCCCTGACCCTGATCTCCTTCCCTTCTGAGGCCTTCTCCCCTCCCCTCCCTAGTAACTCACCTCTATAATAAAATGAGGTTTGACCAGTGCCCCCCAGTTCCCCAGGAGACTCATTTCAAGTACACTACTCACTATACAACTCCTTCCAAACTTCTTAGGACCCCCATTGGGTGCTACTCCATGGGAAAGTTTTAAGCCCAGCCGCCCCTCCTCGTGGTTTCATTACCCAGCATCCTATTTACCTGGAGCTCAGTGATCCATAGTCATCCTCTGAACAACTCAGGGTTCACCTTCACCAAGGCTTCTCCTGGCCTCTCACCGTGGGAAGTCTCAGCTGCTCTCCCTGAAACAGTTAATCCCGGAGCTTGCATACCAGTAATACTATTTCCACATGGAGACTTTTACACATTACCAAGTTCAGCTGTCAGCTCTGAGATGCAGCCTTGAGCTCCTCAGACCACAGTGTCTCTGCACTGACTCTGAGAAAATAACTTCCAGAAGGTTTCACCTGGATGATGCTGGTAGCATATTACTCACAGATGGTTCTTCAGTTCCATGCAACCAGCATCAAGCGTCCTGCTAAAGCAAAGTTTTCACGTCCACACATCCTTAATCCAAAATATCACATAAATGACCGAATAGAGTCTTTGTTCCTCTCTGAAACTTTGTAAGCCATACCTCCATCATCTGGACCTCTCTCAACAAGCTCCTCCTATTTTTCTCAACTTCTCACAACAGTTCACTGAGCTCTGGGAACTTGCCTCAGTCATTTCAGGGTTCTCAAGAATAGGAGGACTGGATTGGTGCAAAATCGGAGTCTCGTGCAAAAATGCAGACACAAGCTGACAATAGGCTTTACTAGCCCAGATCTCCAAAATCCTTTCACAACCTTTCAAAAAAACAATATGGTCAGGTCCGTTGCAACAATATCCCACCCTCTGATACCAAGTTCTATCCTTGTTTGGTTCTTGGTTGCTGTGATAAAACTCTGACCAAAACCAATGTAGAAGGGTTTATTTCAGCTCACCAGTCACAGTGTCCTTGAGGGACACACAGAGAGAAACTGAAGAAGAAATCATAGAGGAACATTGCTCGTTGACTTGCTCTCTGAGGTTTGCTCAGCTGCCTTTCTTATACAGCTCGGGACCACCTGCTCAGGGGTAGAAGTGCCTGCAGTAGCTGGGCTCCCTCACAGCAATCACTAATCAAGAAAATCTCCCATATCCATAGTCACAGGCTAACCTAATGGGAGGGAAAACACTGACTTAATTGAGGTTCACTCTTCCTGGTTGACTCTAGTTCATGTCAAGTTGACCAAAACTACTTATCACACCTGCACAATCCAATACTTTAAAGTCTGTTCTATTTAAAACGTCAGTTCTGTGGTTGTTCCCTCTTTCTCCTATATCTTCAGTCATTTTTTTCCTTCTCTGTTTCCATCTGTGAACAAAATTGCCAAATATCATCTGACTAAAACATCTTGTGACCCTGCATGCCCCTACCCCGGACCCTATTTCATTTTCCTTCACAACAAATCCAATCCTTCCAGTTCTCAAACAATAATCTTGCTTTTATCCCAAGCCCCCCAGATAGATAGATAGATAGATAGATAGATAGATAGATAGATAGATAGATAGATAGATAGATAGATAGATAGATAATAGATGGATGATAGATGGATGGATGGACGGATGGATGGATAGACAGACAGATGGATGGATAGATCTCACTCGCACATTGAGAACAATCCTGTGTGTTTCACCTCTAATGTGTAAGAACCTATCAATGTTCACTACTTCCACTCCAGCCACCCTACCCCAGGCCACTGTCCTCTCCTGGAACCTTGCAAGGCATCCTAACTAGTCTCAGTTCTTCTCAGTCATCACAATTTTTCCTCAACTCCTCAGACTAAAAGCCTCCTCCACTGGTATTTTGTCATTCAAAACCCAAGCCAGACTTCATGATATGGTCCAAAGGGTCTTCCACCACATCGCTAAACTGGCCGTCACTCCCGATCTCCTGTCATCCTGGCTCATCTGGCATAGCTTAACCTGAGCTAAAACATAGAAAGCAGGTTCTCAGTGTCGCCTATGGTGTTTGCTTGCTCTTGTGCCTGGAAAGCCCCTCAGAATAGCCCTCCCTTGTTCCTTTCAGATATTTCTTTAAACATCACCTCCATGTGAGGTTTTCCTGCTATTGCCTTATATAAAAGTCCCCACTGGTCATGATACACATACATGATACAGTTATAATGCCAAGCAGCTCATATTATTCATTACGTGGACTATTTAATTCATAGTCAGCTGTAAGTACATAGCTGTAAATGATTGTATTTGCCCCTGTACTTGCTTTCTCTGTTCTGTATTCTTGGCCCCAAGACTGTTTTTCATGTGTGATAGGTGCTTGCCTTTGATTGAGTTAGGCTGAACCACACTGAACTCTGTATGTAGTTTGTTCTCCTTTGGTTCATTCTTCCAAGGCCCTGAAGTGAGGGCACCCTAAGCACTGAGTGTCCAGGAAAGTGTGCACCAGTCTAGATGGGGGCTAGGAATACTTGTTTGCAGGGAAGAAACTTTAAACCCACATATACAGGATGTTTTGTGTGTATTGATTTTATGGCCATCAATATTATTACATTCCAAAACACATATTGCAAGATCCTCTGGTACACACTATTAGTGGATACAAATTAAATATAATATTTACTTTTTTGATTTTCAATTCATGGAAATTAAAATTCCAAACACGAGATAGATGCTTTACCTGATTCTGAGTTTCAGGGAACATATTCTTTACATAAGGAAGAAGTCCCTTGTTTTGGTTCCCAGAGAATCTCATTGCTGAATCATAAATCAGATCAAGCTCACAAGAAGGAAACGCGAGTGTTTCATAAGCTTGTACAAAACTAACTTTGCTATCTGCCTTTAATTTAAGGTTTATCTTTCCAGCATGAAATACTCCACTAAACTCTCAAGCATCTCGTTCTCATCATAAGGCTGCCTTCACATCAGGCTCTCTGTGTTGCTCAGACTTCTCCACGGTTGTATTCTTCAGAACTCTAGGGTTAACATTGTGTGTTTCAAAGGTCGAATCCTGATTTAAAACTTTTGGTGCTAATCTTAAACACACGAGGCCTATGGCCATGTCCAACATTGCTGTAGGATAACAGTCTTAAAAAAAACTTAAGGGACAGATATTATTATTATTATTATTATTATTATTATTATATCCCTATTGCAAATAAACAAGTTGAAAAACAAGGAAGTTACCCAGTGTGTCCAAAGTGGCACAATTCCTAACAGATGGAGCTGAAGCCAGGCAGTAAAGCTCAAGATGGCACACCCATCCCCCATGGAACACATGCCTCCCCTCACATCCACCCAGCATCACCTCTGAGTAGTAAGAGCCAGTTAGGACCTGTATTTTTGCTGTATTAAAAGATGGCTTGAGAAAGGCCACAGACACACTCTTTAGAAACACTACTTGTTACTCTGAGCACCTAGGGAATCCTCACCCACTGTCAGCTGTTGCTGAAGTGGCTAAGCAATTGCTTTCTCCCTGACTCCAAGCAGCCCCTCCATCAGTGATACTTTAGTGATGAAGACTCCAGTCCCAGGCAAAGGGAGTCTGCATCCCATGCTAAGTAAACAGGATGGTTGATGAGGATGCACAGACACAGGAGCCGAGATCATGCCTGATTTTGCTGGGGTCTATTGGATCTGTATTGCTTAATGCATGTCATATCTAAAAATCTGAAATAATTGTGTTGGGTGTTAGAAAAGTCATTTTTCTCTCCCTTTCATTGTTCTTTCCACTCATCTTCCTAAATATTAGGATCTCCTATGCCTCTCTTTTACTAATTTAGTGGGATTATTTTCCTTCCAAAAAGTTATCTAAATGGCATTTGTTTCTGAAAGTCCAAAACATCTTTCTTTCCTTTAATGGATCTCTTTGGAGAAGAGACAAGAACAAGTTTAGAATCATCACTGGGGACAAACTGTATCCTCATCAATATTCTAAGAGACAATTAGGGTTGCTATGAGAGGTTCCAGTGTGCACGCTGCTGTAGCAATTATTCTTAAATATGTCCACAAAAAAAAAAATGCCATGGGAAAAAAGTGTTCTGAGTGATAATTGAAAAATAGCAAAGAAAAATTTTCTAGAATATTTATTTCAAACAAACATCCCCAAGAGGATGAATAGTAAGGAAATGTTTAATCAAAACCAGTAACTAGAAACACAAACATTTTTAACAACAAAAACAGGCAAGACCTCAAAATCCAGTTTTATTTGAAATAGGTTCTCCTTCTTGGATTGCCAGTTTCAATTTTTACCTTTACAGAAGATCAAATTGGTAGTGAAATCAAAGGCAGTCGTGTCTGTAATTAAATTTTGTTTTGACACTTCTCATTTTACTTGGGACCCTTACTAGCTGGAAATTGCCCAATTATTTTGGCCATGTGCAGAGCAACACACACCAATGTTGTGGCTTGGAGCTTGCTCTACTGATTCTCATCACAGCCAGTAAAGGCCATTAACACAGTTGGTAAAGGTAGAAGCAGATATACTGGAAATCCACACATCTCAGCTCTTTGTCCAGAAATGTATCTGTGGTGTTACTGGACTTGGCAAGTTATAGAAAATAATGAAAAGATGCTGTAATTTTATAACTCTGATGATTTTCTTCATTTCTTTTTGAGCGTGCTAAATTTTTTATTGTTTGTAAATTTTACCAGCATTATGTGTATTAGCAGTAACTGGAGAGGGTGAGGATTGAGCCTTCTCTGAGCTTCACAGAAATGATGATCAATAGTGTGGTGGAACTTGTGGCCCTTTGGAGACCATAGCTCTTGAGACCTACAGATGTCACTCTGTGCATTTCTCTGTACTTGTTAACACTGTGGTGAGCCAGGCTGTAAGTGGCACCCTTAGGAAAGTGGCATTTGCAGCAACTACATTGGACTCAAATCCCATATATAACATAACCTTAATTAGCCCTGTATCCTAGCATTCATGCTTTATCTAGCCAAGTGGCAGAATTGCCAGCAGCAGACCCTCAGAAGAATGCACAGCATCTCAGACTGCTCCTTCCTCCATAGTTCGGGGATGCACTTACATACATCCATAATTGGCTCACCTGACTGCTGCAGCGAAATGGAACGTCTATTCTCTTCTTTAAAAATGAAACATCTCAGAAACTGGATCTGAAGAAAATATTCACTCACAGTGTGTGTGTGTGTGTGACCAGGAATCAAAACTTTTCATTAAAAGAATTGAGATTGGCTCTTTAAAGAGTAACCAGATCCTCATTTTTTTTAACATTCAGTATTTTTGAATGAAGTATCTCTTGCAACAGTAATCTCTCAGTATTATGAAGCCCTGAAAGTAGTTTGTAGGCCAGTGGCAGTATTGAGATATGATGAATTACACATGTTAAAGGCATGAAATTTCCTGACAGAATAAAGATGAGATGTAAAGAAAAAAAAACAAAACCAGAAAACCTAATTCTTACCATTTCTTCTCAGTGGATACTCCTGTTTTGTTTAGCAGTTAAGGTGCCTAAAGGTTCATACTTTGATCTGGCCTTGTCATCCTCTCTGCTTATATCGTGATTGCTTTAAGACTATAGAATGATGGAGTTGCTGTCAACTTAGACAGAGATAATAAAATACGGAACCGACTGAGGCAGGCAGAGCAAAGGTTCATTTTCAAGGATGTTCATATTGAAATATCTGTTACATATCTGTTAGATGCAGATGTGGAAGAGGTAGTTGAATGAAATAAAAGTCTGGAGTTTGAGGGCTCTAGACATAGAGATTGAAAACTAGTGACTTTGGGGTGTATACCTAAGATACAATTCACAGACCACATGAAGCTCAAGAAGAAGGAAACCGAAGTGTGGGTGCTTCGGTCCTTCTTAGAGAGGGGAATAAAAAACTCAAGGGAGCAAATACGGAGACAAAGTTTGGAGCAGAGACTGAGGGAAAGGCCATCCAGAGACTGCCCCACCTGGGGATCCATCCCATATACAGTCACCAAACGCAGACACTATTCTGGATGCCGAGAAGTGTTTGTTGACAGGAGCCTGATATGGCTGTCTCCTGAGAGGTTCTGCCAAAGCCTCTGACATATACAGAGGCAGAGGCTCACAGCCAACCATTGAACTGATCACGTGGTCCCCAATGGAGGAATTGGAGAAAGGACTGAAGGAGCTGAAGGGGTTTGCAACCCCATAGGAAAGACAACAATATCAACATCAACCAACCAGAGCTCCCAGGGTCTAAACCACCAACCAAGGAGTACACATGGAGGGACTCATGGCTCCAGCCGTATATGTAGCAAAGGATGACCTTGTCTGGTATCAATGGGAAAAGAGGCTCTTGGTCCCATGAAGGCTCCATGCCCCAGTGTAGGAGAATGCAAGGGTGGGAAGGTGGGAGTAGGTGAATGAGTGGGGGCATACCCTCATAGAAGCAGGAGGAGGGGAGATGGGATGGGGGTTTCTGGGGGGTAGGGAATTGGGAAAGGGGATAACATTTGAAATGTAAATAAATAAAATATCCAATTAAAAACAACTAGCGAGGTAGCTAGCTAGGAGTGATGATGGTTCATGGCCCTACTCCCAGTATTTTCTAGGCTGAGCAGAGAGTTTGTTCCACGTTCACAACCAACCTGGCCTATCACGGTGCATTCTAGGGCAGCCTGGGCTACAGAGATAAACCTTGTTCAATAAATAAGCAAACAAAATAGTAACATTAGAAAGCCATCCCGCGTGAACAGCCTTAAAATCCATGGAAGTACTTAAAGTAATCAGGATCTAAGCAGAGAAGATGACAAGGCCAGATCAAAGTATGAACCTTTAGGCACCTTAGCATCAACTGCTAAACAAAACAGGAGTTGTATCCACTGAGAAGAAATGGCAAGGCAGGGGGAAATCTACTGGAGTGTGAGGCTTGGAACCCAGGGAAATGAGCATCATGGAAAAGTAAAGCAGAAAAGAGAGGGCTAACCATTGTAATTTGCAGTGTAAAAGAGACGGGTGAGGATAATGAAGCTAAATTAGAAAAGCAAAAGAAAAAAATCCTAACAAAATAATGATCATGTGGCTTATATCATTATCTACTAGGCAGAAGAATGGCCACCCAAAGATGTCTATTTCTTAGTCCTCAAAACTTGTACATATATCATGCAGTGTGGAAAAGGGGAATTAAAATTATAGGTAGAATCTAATTATATGGACTTTAAATTTTATATTGGATTGACCAGATGGTCCAGTGTATTCAAACAGTGCTTGAAAACAGAAGAGGGAAGCAGGAATATTTATGTCTGAGTTATGTGAGGTGGGAAGGAGTCCACGTGCTATTGATAATTTTGAATGAGGAACAGCCACGATTGAAGAATATAACTGGCTTCTAGCAGCTCAAAAAGCCAGGAAACATTTTTCTCTTGAGAAAATAACAGCTCTGCCAACACTGTGATTTTAGCAGTTAGGACCCTCTGGACTCCAGGATTATATAACTATAAAATAATAAATGGCTGTTATTTCAAACCACTAATATTGTGCTAATTTGTTTTATAACAGCAATAGAAAACTATTAAGAGGGGCCTCTTAATCTTATCATGGTTTTTGCCTTAAATTTCAGTCTTCGTGTTCTAATGGTGAAACTGCAAATATGCTTTCTGAATTAGCGTGGCTAAAACTAATCCTCCATAATCCACCTACAAATAGGGCAAACTTCCATGAAACTGGAGCATAACAATGAAAAGACTAGCAAAGAGATGATCTAAAACACGTGAGAGATGAAAATTCAAACCATAGATTTGAAAGACAGAGACAGTAATTGATGAGCAGTAATGTTCATGTAGCATCTGAAGGCCCATACATAGTAAGTGAAAAAAAATTCACTATGATTTTTTTTTATTTGTTTGTTTATGTGTATTAGAGGGTGGGGCATTCCATAGAACAAGTGTAGAGGTCAGAGGACAACGTGTGGGAGTTGCTTCTCTCCTTTTACCAGGTGGGTCCCAAGGATCAAACTCAAATTGTCAGGCTTGGTGGCAAGTTCCTTTACCTGCTGAGCCATCTTGCTAGTCCCCATAAAACTGTCATGATTAACAGCATTTTTGGTAGATATCTCATGACTTTACTTGGGAGTAGTCAACAAATATCTCTCCACCCCAGGCACCAAAAAAAGACCAATAATTCTACCTAAGTCATGTTTGGTAAAGCAATGAGATTAACGGAGATTACCTGTAGAAGCTAGGGAAACTTATGTGGCAGCTCCACCATCAAAGTCCCCTCTCCTAACCTGCTCTCCATTTATACATCCTTGAATAGGGAGGGGCCTCACATTCCTCTCCCACCTTGCACACTGCCTCCTACATACACTGCCTATGGGCTGCTTTTGGGAAGTCTCATGCATCAGTTTGTGATAATGAATCCAATCTTGCGAGCTCTTCATCAGGAAGAACAGAGCTGCTGTCATTTTGGGTGGCAATGTCCATGTGATGCCCATATCAGTTACTTTTTTGCTGCTGTCATAAAGTTCCATAACAGCTTGAGAAACAAACTTGAGAAAGAAGAGTTTATTTGGGCTAATGGTTCTCGAAGGACAGCATTCCATCGTGGAAAGGAGGCATGGCTACAATCAGCAGGGATCCCCGCAGGAGGAAGAAGCTGAGAGCACACATCCTCACAGGCAAGCATGAAGCACAGAGGCAGAACTAGACATAGGGCGAGGCTATGCCCACTCCCAGTGACAAACATCCTCCTGGAAGGCTGAATCACCTAAATATCCCCAAGCAACACCTCCAGTGGGGAACCAAGTGGTTAAGTGGCCGAGGCTATTAAGACATTTCTCATCCCAACCACCACAATCTCCAAGGAATGATTCCACAACATTCTACTCCTTTATCCTTTATCCTTTCTACTGCCTTTTTCACATTTCCTAAGTCTTAGGGGAAAAATTGTTTGTGTGTGTGTATACATATATGTGTGTGTATATATACATATATACATATATATATATATATATATATATATATATATATATATATAATTTCTCAAATCAAAGGTTGAGGATTTGACCTCTATTACAAAACCAGTCATGCACAGCATTTTGAGCTGCTGTTAATCTCCACAGCTGCTATTGCCCATTGGAAAACAAGGTTTCTTGACCCAAGATTTGCAACAGCAATACATTATAGAAATGAACTTAATTTGACAAGCACACCATATACACTTAGCAAACAATAACACACTTCTACACCAGAATCTATGACCTTCCCATCCATATGTTTTTATACCTGTTTACAGTTATAAAATCCAGGCTCCTTCTCATGTAGTGAACTTTAAGTGTAACAGGAAAGCCATTGGTTGCACCTCTAAGAGTCATGCCACTATTTCAGCAGTGGGCCCACCTTCCCTGGCATGGTGAATTTCATAACCAAGTAAGACAGTGAGTTATAATATTCTCCCCAGCAAACCAGTACAGCACTTTCTGACATGTTAAAAGTTAGTAGGGAAGCCAGGCGTGGTGGCGCACACCTTTAATCCCAGCACTCGGGAGGCAGAGGCAGGTGGATTTCTGAGTTCAAGGCCAGCCTGGTCTACAAAGTGAGTTCCAGGACAGCCAGGGCTATACGGAGAAACCCTGTCTCGAAAAACCAAAATAAATAAATAAATAAATAAAAAGTTAGTAGGGAGGAAATTTACAGCTTAGCCCTGGGTTGATCTCTATGACCCATAAACAAAGCATGCGGCACCTTCAACAAGAGTCTTACCAACCGATTTGAATGTGCAATGCACAGCAGTAGCAACAGCCTATAGTATTTGGGGCCTCCCTGGACAACATCTTACAGGGAGCTAACCCACCCTTGGCATTTGGATATTCATTCAATATGAATGCTTCAGCATATGCCCTTTTCCATCCACACAGAGTGGGTTTGTGCATTTAAACTTCTTCACTAATGGTTCTTACATGTACCTGCACAAACTGACACAGAATTTTTCTTGCACTGTTGGATGTCATCTGTGCCATACCTAGCTATAAAATTCCCATGAACTTCGCAGCTGCACCTGGCTCTATACCTTGTGCAGCCTGATACCACTGAGTGAGCTTGTACGTCTTTTGTATGCTTTTCTCAATCTGTAGGACACTCACAGATCAACAGTATATTATCTATGCAATGAAGCCTTTTCTAAGAGTGTGGGGAGGTTAATAAAAGAAGGTCTTAGGCCACCAGCACATGACAGACAGTGAAACTACAAAGGTAACCTTGGGCAAGTACTTTGAAATGCAATGTTGACTCTTCCTGGAGAATGAAATTGACCTTGGAACTGAGGTGGCAGGAAAATATGAAAGAAGGCACAAGGTCCAACAGAGCATGGAAAGATCTCATCAATAATTCTAACTGTTCTGCCAATAAAGAGGAATATTGAATGCAGAGGAATGGATGAGAAGCTCTGCTTTACATAAGACTAATTCATGGTCATTCTCCAGTTCCTTCCAGTCATACTGAGCTGTTTTTTCCATCAAGTTTTTTCCTTGGACTGAGCAAATAGTGTATTTTTTGATGGCATCCTCTTAGCATCCTATGTTGTTGGGTATTTACTACTCTATGGAGAGTGGACAACTTCACAGGCTCCCACTCCACCCACTCAGGATGACTGTCTTTACTGTGCTCAGGTCAGCTTTTTCAGTTATGGTATGCAGAATGTATCCCAGCAGGACATCCATCCCCAGTATACTTTAGGGCAGGTCCTATCACAAGTCAGAATAGGACGTTGGATTAATCACTGTCTATGCTCCCACTACATTCAAACTGATTTTATCTGCCCCATGTCCCATAACCTTAAAAATCAGACTGAAAGTGGCCCTTTCCCAAGAGCCAATCCCAATTCAAGGAAGTTGAGGCAGATTGTTCCCTGTGTCATAGTTTCCTACACAGTCCTATTTGCATCCTGAGCCTTGGACTTTTCTCTTTTTTTGTATTAAAGGTCAGACATGAGGGTATGGTTTTTTTTTTGAGGGTATATTTGTTTGTTTATTTGTTTGTTTGTTTTTAATCACTTTTATATTACTCTCCTCACTTCCTTATTTTTCTCATAGCCTCCTAGTTCAGAGATCCCAGAAGAATTTATGTATCAAAAATCCAATTTGTTCTCTCCTTCCCTTCCCTTCTCTCCAAGCATAAGAAGAGTAAGTCAACACCTCCATCTCCTCCTATCTTCCATTGTTCTTGCCAATTCATAGGACAGTGTAGAAGACAGCATATGTATGACTGATTCTCATTGTAATTACCTCCTGATGAGGTCAAGTCTTGGCAGACTGACCACTAAGTCTCACTTGCTAACCTTATCACCCATAACAGGGGAGATTTAACTTGTCACAAGCTTCCTTTGATCTTGTTCCATTTTTGCTACTTTCATAGATGACAATATATTTTCTAGGACATCTGCTGTTTGGGGTAAATCCCTGTATTCACATAGAAGACCCCATTCATCAAGATTAGCCACTTCTTGCCATAAAGAGGAAGATGTTTATCATGGTAATCCCTCCATAGACATTCCACCTTCAGATCAAAGAGTCTGTGTCATGTCCTTATCACCCACAGCAGGCACATTACAACTGCTACTGCAACAAGAAGGCATGGCATTCCATTCCTCAGGCAGAAGAGTGGATATATCAGGATTGAGCTACATGAGCCCGTTGTTCTCTGCCTCAGGAGTTCCATAAGGAAACGAATGTTATTTGGCCCCAATCTTAAGAGGTCTCCTGGAGGTAATCATCTGATTCTGAGATACGAGATGACTGTGTTTATGTCTTACTTCAATGACTGAGTCCAAAATATTGGAGTGAAAACAAAATACATCAGAAGAGAAATTAAAGGCAGTTGGATAATGGTAAGAAGTCTTCACATGTAAACCGAATGGGGGCTCATGGAGGAAGACAAATAGGACTCCACAATGCAAGAACAATGGCAATTAGGCAAATTTGCTTTTAAAATCTTAGACAGCATAACCCCCCCTTTGATTCTCCTGTCTTGAGACCACTATCAACCACCACTAATTTAAACGGTGAAGGATGCATGTGTTTGAGTGCTTTATGTCTAATCAATCAATAATTCCAATTCTCCCAAATACCCACTTATCCCAACATTGTCATCCACTTCTGCAACTGAAGCAAACACCAATTTTTACTTCCCAACATCTCCCCCGACTCCAGTTTTTTCCTTTCCAGTCTCCACTGTTCAGACTTCTACCATGGAGGCCCTAAGAGCGTAAATCACATCATATATCCTCAGTTAAACACTCCACTGGCTTCCATGGCTTACCTGAAGGGCATACACCTTGCCATGGATTATGGAATGATTCCTGACAATCTAATCGCACTCTTTCCTTCCCTCAACCTGGCACTGTAGTTGTGAACTATAAAGAACAGTTCCTTGCAAAACCACAGTGTTCAAAGCCTGAGCCTGCAGTGTACATTTTACCAGCCGGGAGTACACTGCTACATACCCACTCCGTATCCACTGGCCTGCCCCAGACAAATTGTACATATGCTTCCGATCCCAAATACAAACATTACTTTCTACAGGTAAGCTTCCTTGATTTCCAAAATGGAGCCAAGCACACACTGTGGGCCCCAAAACATTCTATAACCACATATCATATAGCAGTGGCTTCTGTGTGTTTTCCAGTCTCCACCCATAAACTGTTTGCACTGTGGAAAGAATGACTTCATCCCGAGAAGCAAGTTAACTATTACATCAAGCAAACTGCCTGGCAGAAAACAGGTCTCCATAGTTTTTTCATTTAAATGCAAACTAAACAACATATATCTGTGAGGACAGAGAAAGAAAGACAGGTATAAAATGCACATTGTTTTTCAACTCAAACCAAATGTCAATTTGTTCGTTAGAATGAGCTGCTATTGCAAAAAGGTTTGAACCAAACCCCATTTTCACAACAAACCCCATTTTAGAACCTAAGAAATCCAAAAATCCAAATGGTAGAGTCTATAGCCTCTGTCTCCCATCTCACTCTGTAGCTGTCTTAGTTGCTTTTCTGTTTCCAGAAGAGACACAAAAACCAAGGCAGTTTATAGATCTGACTGGGGCTTCCAATTGCAGAGGGTAAGTTCATGCCCATCATGGTACTGGGGCACGGTAGCAGGCAGGCAGGTGTGGTGCTGGAGCAGTAGCCGAGAGCTCACATTGTAAGATACCCCCACAAAGCACAAAGAGAGCTAACCAAGAATTGTCATAGGCTTTTGAAACTTCAAAGCCTGCTTCCAGTGATGCCTCTCCTCCAATAATCCTATACCTCCTAATCCTTCCCAAACAGTTCCATCAATTGGATACAAAATATTCAAATATGGGAGCCTATGGGAGCCAGGGAATAGAATATGGTAATTTGAAAGAAAGTGACCTCCTATTGGCCCATATGTTTGAATACTGGGTTCCCAATTGGTGGAGCTGTTTGAATGGATTAGGAAGATTGTCCATGTTGGAGGAGAGTTGTCACTGGTGGTTCACACCATTCCCAGTGAGTGCTCTCTCATCTCTTTGTTTGGGCATTAGAGTGTAAGCTCTCAGCTACTCTCCAGTGCTATGCCTGTCTGCCTGATACCATGGCCCCACTAGGAAGTTCATAGACTCCCCTTCTGTAAGCCACCAGTAAACTGTTTCTTCTATAAGTTGCCTTGGTTGTGGTGTCTCTTCACAGCAATAGAAAAGTAAGACAGTACCACTAAGCTTACAGACACTCACAGTGGCATCTTGCTTTGATGTGAATCCAGACCATCTGGCTTACACACCAGGCACTTTGCCCACTGAGGCTTTACCCATCCTTGGCAATACTAACCAAAAAGATGTCTCGCTGCTCCTTCAGTGAACAGTGCTGAATACTACCCTTAAGAAAGGACCTCATTGCTTTTTTCTTCATTCTCCTGTCTAGGTTTGACCTAGTAATGCTTTTCCCTACCCGCCGGTCTTCCTCTTCCCTCTCTCCTGCCCCGCCATTCCCCTGGCCTTCATATAACATATTATTGTTAGACACAGAATGTTAACTTTGTAGCTAAGTCTAATGTCAATTTTACCTCCAAATATGTACGACTTGTCTGACATGATTTAGAATGGTAAATCTAATATTTAATTATTTAATTAAGTATTCAACTGTAGGGCTGACGAAATGGCTCCCTTCATAAAGGACTTGCTGAATGAGGGTGAGGACCTGAGTTTGAATCCCCAGGAATCACTTAAAGGTTGGACATGGTGGCCTGAGTCTGTAATCCCAGGACAAGGGACAGAGATAGGAGTATCTTCAAAGACAACTGGTCAGCAAGTGTAGCCCAGTCAGTGGTCTCCGAGATCAGTGAGAGACCACCCTCTATATACAAGCACATGTTTGTGCACACTTCCATACAAACATACACATAACACACACACACACACACACCCCTTTGATAATTCGCAATGCTTCTTTCTCACTAGTTTCATTACATTTCATGGCGTTGGACTTTGGACTTTATTTAGAGGTTTGAGTATTTAATGCTGGAAACCATCAACAGGATGAACAGGGAACTGAAGTTATTGGTGCCATGAGGTGACATTTCTGCAAATGCCAACATTCTCTCCTGTTGTCATTATGTGTTTAGCAAAGTGGGAAATCCGCCCCCCGCCCCCATGTGAGCATTCTCTGGTTCAGCAAACTCTGCTACTTTGAGGAAGGACCAATGTGGTGATCAGTGTCAGGAAATAGTGTACCAGTGGCTTTAGTTTCTTGAGCTCCTAAAAACAAACAGTGCCCTTTGTGTGACTTCACTTTAGCATTAAGATTCATTAAGGAGGTAGATGTTCATTGTTGCTGTAAATTAGAAATTATTTCCATGATATTGCCTATTGCATGTTCTCATTACTTTTATAAAAATATAGTTTTAATTATAGACAAGGGAAGTGAGTTTAGTTCTTGCTGCCTGGCTCAAAGCTAGATCATATCCAATAATAACAAAATATTAAGTAGAATGGAACAAAGTTTATAGAACACACCAACTTTTTTTATTCTTTCTAAAATTTTTATTCTTTACTTTTTTTTCTTGAAATGGGATGTCATGTGATCCAGGCTGGCTTTGAACTTGCTAGACTCCCAAGGGGTGGAATAATGAGCCTAGACAGTCATGCTCAGTATCATTATTTTTAGAAGTTTATGAAGCAAAGCAAGAAAGAATAAATAAAGTTCAGTCAACCCAGTTGTCTAATAAAGGATTCCTTGAAATAAAGCTTTGACATGCCATCATAATTAGTCAATTTGTATGTAAAACATTAGAACTAAGCCTTCTGTAACTCTATGTACTTTCTTCTTCTTATCACGTCTCATAGCCCTAGTATGATAAATTCATCATTGCTATTTCCTATTATGTTGTTGAGTATTATTTTTAACTGTGGCAGGAACTTTTCATATAAAATAATATGAAAGATTCAGCACTCTGGGGGAAAAAAAAGACCAAGAATTGCGTTTCAATCTCTAAATCATATTAAGATGTTGCTAAGCAAAGGCACTGCTGGAATGGACTCTTAAGTTGTGAGGGAAACCTTGGGCAGCCTGCCTATGACTCTGGAACATTACACATTATTTGGGGTTCAGATAATTAACTTAACACAGAGTTCAGCAATAACTATGATTTAACAATCCTTATGCTGTACCTATGTTTCCAGGAAATACAGTCATTTGATTCTCTTGACCAACTAACGGTCGCTGAAAGATCTCATTTGAGCATATGTCTTTGGATTGGTTGATTTTATGCATTTATATTTCTTATACTCCCTGGAAGTCTACTTAGCATTTCTATTTCCCATATTTTCTTAAACTTCCCCCTTCCTTTATTCCCTTGGTGAGAGAGATTATCCTTCCTCATATTTATTTTTTATTTTCTATAATTAGTGTTAATTACTGATAGAACACACCTGTTTGCCTCCCCTATAAGTTGTAAACCCATTCATTCATAGCTACATCACCCCTGTTTAAAGTGGGAGCTTCCTCACAAAGAAAAGTTACATGACTTACAGAAAAAAAATCTACCTCAAGAACTTTTCATTTTTAAATGAAAATTTTAAGCCTAGTGGGTTTCCCAGAGCTGGGGCAGGTAGCCCACTCTGTGTCCACACTAACTACCCTCTTAGTAACTTGGGCATCTTGGAAGCATATAAAATCCCATGTCTCAACCTTCTCCAACACTCTCTACCACACTTGGGCTCTAATTATCTCTGCATGTAAAGGTATCTGAATACCTTTAGAGAAGGGATGCTGTTGTTAAAAACAAACCCAAAGTGCTACACAAAGAAGCCAAACATAACTCCAAACTTGTCTCCTCTAGTCTTCTCTCCTACTCATGTGGCATTTGGATGTAAAATACTCTAATTCTAGACTTTGGAAAGATGTTTAAATTTGGTTTGGTCCTTCGTTATTTAAACAGAGAAATGTCACCAAGTTACTCATTCTGAATTGCTTTCTGTTAAATACTTCTGATTTCTTTTCTTGTTTAAATATTTTATTCTAGAGCAGATTGGCCAACTTTTTTAAAAGGACATATAGTAAATATTTTTGGCTTGTAGAACACATTCTTTGTCATAGCTACTCAGCTCTGTCATTCTGCCATGCTAGCAGGAACAAAGCCATAGATGATATATAAATAAATGAACAGAAATAGGTCACAGTGAAATTTTATAAAAATATATGTAGGCAAACTTTGCCTCGCTGTTCCTTTTTTCCAATATTTACCCTAGATTGTGTTTTTAAAGAATCATTTCATTATAAACTTTATAAAGCACTTACTTTATGCATCAAAATGATAATCCACTGGAAAAGTCTAGACCCAAATATTTTCTATTCCACACCCTGAAACAGTATTCTTGGGACTGAGGTGCAACTCAGTGACATGTTATACATGCTTATATATGACAGTGGTATGTAATATGCGTTTATACATGACAGTGGTATATAATATGTGCTTATATATGACAGTGGCATATCATATGTGCTTATATATTACAGTGGTATATAACATGTGCTTATATGGAAGAGTGGAATGTGTGTTTATGACAGTGATATATAATATGTGCTTATGTATGACAATGGTACATAATATGTGCTTATATTTGACAGTGGTACATAATATATACTTATATATGACAGTGGCATATAAAATTTGCTTTTATATAACAGTGGTATATAATATATTCCTATATATAAAACAGTGGTATATAATATGTGCTTATATATGACAGTGGCACATAATATGTGCTTAGAGTATGTGAGGCCCTAGACTCAATCTTCACTACCAAGAAGATTTGGGAAATATATGTTGAGTTTTTGAAGCTGTTTGAAATTTTCTTAGGCTTGGATCCTATATATATATATATATATATATATATATATATATATATATACCTTTTTTTTTAAGCTATTCTGTTTTACACTGCATGAAGCCTTTTCTTTAATTGTATGAGTATCTTTCTTTAGTTTTCTCACTAGGATAGCTTTTCCCATTAGAAATAATTCTCATTTAGATATTAATGCTTCTGCCCATATTTCCCAGAGCTCTTAGTTTTGTGTTATCTCACTATATTTATCCCCTTCCTAATGTCTCTCAGAAAGGCTTGATTATCTAATCTGGTAGTTTATTTACATTGTTGTCACCTGGCTACTTAACCCCCCCTACTGCATTCTTTATTGAAGACATCATACTTTTTGTGCTTTTTCTAGTAGAATTTATGCAAATGTATTTTCTGCTGCGAAAGCCCAATTCCCTGTCTGAGTCAGTTAGGAATTACTTATCCTGTTACAGGAAAAACTAGTTACATGTGGCTTACACAAATTAGCCTGTTTGTTTTATAGAAAAAGATTGATGGTAATTACAGCATCAACTCAAATGTTCAAAGTAGAGCCAGAAAGATGGCTCAGCCGTAAAGAGCTCTGGTTGCTTTTGCAGAGGGTCCAGGGTTGATTCTGAGCACCTACATGGTTCCCAGAACCCCATGGCAGCCCCAACAACCTGTAACTCTAGTCCAACAACTTCTTCTGGCCTCCTTAACCACTTCAAAAATATGGTGCAGACATACATGCAAACAAAAGATCCTCATACATAAAAAATAAATAAATAAAATGGAAGACAAGAGAGTGCAAACGAGGGTCAAAGGCCTCTTTGCCCAAACTACCCATTTCTCTCCAGTGGTAGTGAGGTAGTGACTCCTCCCCTCATCCTGTGGAAGACAGCAAGAAGCACAGAGAGGCAGAGGCACTACCTCTGTTGGACCAGCAGACGCTTCTCACAAGTCCTCAGGATTAGTTACGATTGAGCCACTCAGTCAAGCTCCATGACTCTCCTGAAGGCCAGTGTTTGGTTTTCTTATCTGGGCAGATGAAGGTAGTGCAAAGAGTGGTTAGAAACAGTACTGAGCGCGCCAGACTCTCTCATCTGGAGGTTTCTTTGCTAATTTAAAATCCTCTCTTTGGTCCATGAATTTGTTCACCTGATAATTAATCAGTCTTTAATATGTTGTAAAAGAGAGAAGAACCCGAGCTGTCATGGCACACAACCTTATTCCCAGCACTTGGGAGGCAGAGGCAGGCAAATCTCTTTAAGCTCAAGGCCAGCCTAGTTTACAGAATCAGTTCCAGGAGAACCAGGGCTACACAGAGAAACCCTGTCCCAGAAAACAAAAACAAAAAACAAAACAAACAAATATATGAAAAGAAGAAACAAAGGCAACAGCTAAAAATCCATATTTAAAGAGGGTGAGAATGGTAGGTGCCATTAAAAGAGTGGAAGGGAGAAAAAAAATAAGAGACATTATTTCATACTTACTAAATTTAGGATTAGCCCATAAATCCAATCTGGCTCAAAAATAACGTTGAAAATATTATTTTGTGCTGCAAAATTCAAATGAAGTAAAATTTCAGTATCCATGTGTTTACATATTGATTATGGACGCTTTTATACTGTACCAGCAAAGTTGAATAGTTGCAATAAGACTCTATGTAGCCCACAACCCAAAATGTTACTGCTTGGTTATTTTCCTCAAAAAAATGTGTGTGTGTGTGTGTGTGTGTGTGTGTGTGCGCGCGCGCGCCAGATTATGTTATTGCTAAAGTTTAAATATTACTTTAATTTAAAGAAAAAAACTCTCTATAGTATTTAGGCAGGCACAGGGCTAGCAAGATGGATGAGTGGGTCCGGGGCTTGCCACCACACCTGTTCTCCTGAGCTCAATCCCCGGACCCACACAGTAGACTGGAGCAGCACTGGTTAATCTTGACTGTCTGCTTGATGAGATCTAGAATGCTATAGGAGAAAGATGTCGGAGGAAACCTTCAAGGGATTGTCTATATTGGGCCATGTGGGGTGGAAAGATCCACCTACCGGGTACAGCACCGTTCCATCCCTGAGATCCTGGACAAAGTAAAAGCATAAGCAGAATTGAGAACAGTAGATGCCCCTTCCTCACTGAGGCTGCTGTGTGACCCACTGCCTCTAATCCCCACGGTTACAGCTTCTCTAACATGAAGGACTGCACTCTCAAACCGCAAACCAAAATAAAGCCTGCCTTCCTAAATATATGAGTCAGATACTTGTAGCAGAAGCCAGATAAGTAGCCAATGTAACTGAAATAGTTTTTAATGTTATGATGGTTTAGTTTTTTGTTTTGTTTTGTTTTGTTTTGTTTTGTTTTGTTTTGTTTTCAGTTTTTAACCGTGCCTTTTTCACATAGTGAGGAGGGCCAAGAGTGCTCAGATGGGCACAGGTTGCTCTGGAGAGGACCAAGAGAACAAGTTAGTCAGCACTAACCAACCCAGACAGGGACGGGGTGCTAACTCCATTCCTGCTTTGAGCAGGGATCCCAATCAGGAAGCTCGCTGACCGATCCCTGGCTCCCTCTTCCCACCATCATTATCACCAAGAAAAAGGGAGAGCCTAAAGGGTGAAGGGCATACAGGGAAGAAGGAAGGAAAATGAACAATGAATCAATAAATACATCCTCCAAAACTGGAGAGTCATTACCTATTCAAACAAGACTTCTTGTGTTATTGTTGGGTAGACTCCTGTTTTCAAGTTTCAGTATGAATTTAGATTGAATTCTAATTAAATTATTTAGTATTTCTTTCCACTTACCCAGGCCCTAGAAAATCCCCCTTTCCACCACTGAAGTGTTAAAAAAAAAAAAGAACCTGTTTGCACCCTCAGATGTAGGGTAAATAATTTTCAATAAATCACTTGAAGCTGTACACACTTACCCAGGAGATTGATAGACTGCACCATCCTCATTTGCCCTGCAGGAGGCTTCTGTCCAAGTTGTTTTCATCTACTTCATTTCTCCTTTCTTTCCGATGCTTGTCAGCATGCAGTGCACAGCATGCCAGGTTATCATGGTTCACTCCCATGATTCTGTCAGCGTGCCTGCGGTCTTGCATTTGGAATTTAAGACACCTTAGAAAGAGAGAAATCCAAAGGATACAGAGGTTCTATAAGCTGATCGCCAGCACATTGCTGTCCATTTTAACCATAAGACAGTACAAATTAACATCATTTTAAAACTTTATAGCCAGTCTCCTTACAACACAGCATAACTTAAGCTGGTCACTTAATTTTAGTTCTGCAGGTAGCATGAACTGTTCTCATGAATCAGAGCTGTTCGCATGATTGGTTTAAAAAGAGAGAACACCCAGTTCTCCTTTCAGGAAAGCAACTTTAGAGAATCCATCAACTAAAAGAACTGAGTAAGAGAAATCAGTTGCCTGGCAGTATATCAGTCTGAGTCTGGCCAGCTCTGAAGAGCAGTGACTGTGGAAAATTTAAATTTTCTTTAAAAAAATAAAAGTAGACCATGCATAAAAAAACTTTTAATGAGCAAACATAAACATGAGTTCCAATTAGTATGGGAAGGGAAGTTTTTATACATATAACATGAGCACCAGGAAGTTCATTATCTTCAACTTTTTCAAGGTCTATAAAATGGAGCTGGAATATTGTTTTTTTTTTTTTTTTTTTTTTTGGTGGAATGATTCCAAACCCAGTGAAGTATCTTTTGTCCTGTATGTGTATGTGGATTTTTTTTTCCACTTGATTATGTACACAAAATGTTAATACACCCTGGATAACAGCAGGAGAGAAAGTTCCTTTTGAAATGAAGAAAAGACTCTTAGAATGGTGTAGTACTTAAGCTCGGTCTTCCAGATAAGGTCCAGGCAGCACCCAGAGCTGTCAGATACACTAAAGCATGATGATGTCTGTGGATAAGCTGCCAGGAACAGGTCCTCCTTCCCTAACCCACCCCTGAAATTCTCATTCAATGTACAGATAAGAAGTCAGTAACTCAAGAACTCACATGGTGATGTCACTGGGACCAAACAGCCAGACTTCCTACTTTACACTTTCCAGTAATAGTTAAGACCAAGTGAAGTGATTTTTAAGGCACAATAAAGCCCAGGGAAAAAATAGCCTGCCATAATGATTACATTTGTAAGGATTAAAATTTAGTTCAAATCCTTTCAATAATGTTATTTGACCTCATATAGATGAAAACTACATCTCCGTTTCCTCTCCACTAAAAATGGGGGTGGATAGCAATGGGTATTTCACTGCAATGTCACAAATGTAAAAGAAGTAATATATATAATCTTCTTATTCCTGTTTCACAATTAAGAATTGTTACACGGAGCTGGAAAGTGAGGTTGCTCAGTAGTTAAGAGCACTGGCTGCTCTTCCACAGGACTTGAGTTCAATCCCAGCGCCCACAAGAGGGCGTTCACAACCATCTGTAACTCCCTGGCCTCCTTGGGTACCAGGCTTGCACATGCTACACAGACATACATGTAAGTAAAACACCCATACACATAAAAGAAAAATAAATCAGTCATCAAAAGAAGTTAAAAAGACAAAGCATGATACTAAAATTTTAATAAGAATGTGCTACATAGTATTTATTTATCATGCACATTATGATTTTTTGAAGTATATATACATAATAGTTAACACACATAACTAGTTAACAAGTGCATTAGCTCATATATTTCTCTTGTGGGGATAGTAATGAACATCAATTCTTTGCACTTTTTCAAGAATAAATGCATCATCATTAAATTTTAAAATATTTTATTTTTCCCCAAATAATACTTTATTACAATTTTTGTTTTCATGTTTTAAAAAATTCACTGATGATATTATCAGGTCTTTGCCAGGTTATACTTTCTAATAGAAAGAAATTATACACATGACCCTCTGCAAAGGGTAACAATAAGCATTACTGGAAAAAAAATAGAAATTTTGAAACGGAGAAAGCTACCTACGGCTGCCTTTGTTAAGAAGCTCATGTTTCTGAGAGATGTAAAAATTAACACACTATACAATGGGCAAAGAAGTCAGTCAAGTTATGCAACCTAGTGAAATGGTGTAGGGAGGGGCTGAGGTGGGGCTATCTGGGGCCAGTGACATCATGGAAATCAGACAAGTTGCTCCCCAAAGGATGGCTCACAAAACTCCCTCTCAGAACCAAGTCCTGATGGGCACTCTGTAGAGGTTGGTGTTGGCTATTAACTTGACTAGATTAAGGGATGTCTGGGATTGGTGTCTAGAGAAACACTTCCAGAGAGGGTTTGCATATGACCCAGTTACTAGAGAGAATGATCCATACCTTCCACTGGGCTAGTGGTCCATATGCAAAGTCAAAAGGACATGCCTGTAAGCTCCACATCTTCAGAGCGAATGTATATGCTGGCTGCTCCCACGCTCCTCCTCTACTATCAGAATTTGATTCCCTAGCCTTTCTATGCACTGTCCTAGGTACCTGTGGCTGTTGAGAGTATTTTCAGGCTAATAACTGGGTCAGAATTTCTCAGACATCCAGCTTTATGGGAAGAGTAACTAAAGCATCCTGTCTCACATGTGTGCAAAATGGCTATTGTTGGACTACTTAGACCCTTTCCATGTAAGCCAGTCCAATAAATCCTCCTCTATAACATACATAAATGCCTTCTATTGATGTATTATTTGCATGAACTAGTCCACTTTCCCACAGTCCTTCAATAATCCTATTCTTCTGCTATGGTCTGAGTCTGGAATGGTCCCCAAATGTCCATGTGATAAAAGCTTAATCTATGGGGCAACTTAGGACAGGAGACCCGATGGGAGAAAGGTCATTTGAGGAATATCTTCAAAGGTGATATTGGGCCCTACCCCTTTCTGTTTCTCTTTGCTTCTATCTGATGTGATGTGGACAATTTTCCTTCTCAATGCCATCTTACATGGTACCCTGACTCACTAGAGGCACAAAACAATAGGGCCAAACAATATAGACTAACACTTCTAAAACTCTGGGCCAAGTTAAGACCTTTTTCTTGCTGATTGCTTCAGTAATTTTAGGATAGAGATGGAAGGTTGGCTACCATTCCCTTCTTCCCTTCCATTACAAGACATCAGTCTTCCTCCTCAGAACCAGTTACCCCACATAGTCTTCTTGACATGGAAAGAGTATTGCATGTGTGAGTTCATAAATAACAAATGAACAAAACAATATCAAAATAAGATGGACTGGGCACCCAAATCTGAAAAGGTAGAGTATTATAAAAACTCTACTTAGAAGGGGTCACAGTGGGGAGAGAACAAGTGTGAGCAGAGCTCAATCATATGTGTAAAAATGTCACAACAGAACCCAGTATTTTGCACACAATTAAAATAAATAATTTAAAAGCTCCTCTGTGGCTATGCAGAGCCTTTATGAATGTTGATTTTTTGCAATCTCTTTAATTTTAGCTGAAAAGAACTTGGAAGCCACAGCATCAGCAACTGTTACCTCCAGGATGAGCTACTGTTTGGGGTAAAGGAACATTCATAGGTACGTACTTTGACACGTTTCTTGGTTCCTCCGGGTGCCATTGTGGCTTGGATATCCTGGAGCGTGTATGCTACTGTGAGGGTGAGACACAGGTGATTTTCCCTTGATCCATGGGATAGACCTCTATCCCCGTCTAGGTGATAAATATCTTTGATTGTGAGTTTTGGAGATGTGTACCTGACCCATAAAAGAAAGCCAAAGCACTGTTCCTCAGTCTTTCAGGCAGGAGAGTGAACTGGGAAGCATTTTCTGAAAAAGGCAGGGTCTCCACCATGTCAAGGCTGAAGATGAGTGGACAGCAGATTCTCTAACTCGTTAACCTTCTAAAGACTGCCAAATGAGTCAGCAGTGTTTCAGTGTACATGGGCATAGCGTAATTCATTTGTGAATGCATTTTATAAGATAGTTTGCCCTGAGCGTAAAGGAGACTGAACCAGGGTAAAGAGTCAGAAAGTGTCACTATAAAATGGAGTTTCCTGCGCACCACGGGTTGTTAGCATTTCACATTTTTGCTCCATTAAGCCGTATAACCCATATCACATGCTCGCAACACAGGGAGCGGAACTCGGCAAAATAGCTTAGGGTCCTAGCAGTCACGCGTGTTTCTAAGTTTGCGTTTGCATAGAAAATGAATCCAGAGCTCTGGTACTGCTATCAATCTGTCTAATTGCATCTAGAGCTTTGTTAGGGTGGTCAAAAAAGGGAGAGGCCAATATAAACTTTAAGCTCACATTTCTACCCACATCAACCAAGCAAGCAAGCAAACAGTGACGACTAAACCTAGAACCCCAGCATAGGAAGAAATATAAAGTATGGTACTACACTAGATCCACAGAAACATTTAATTTGGGTCCAGTGTTGCTGGAAATAAGGAGGGAACAGTGCTCACAGCACAAGTTATTTATAATTTGCCTTCAGAGGATTTATAATCCAGTGAAGGTCCTCATCCATGGAGAGCTACTGAGAGTGATCAAGTGTTGCATGAGTTTCTCTAAGAATTAAGTGATGTAAAATTCAGAAAAAGAAGTGTGTGTGTGTGTGTGTGTGTGTGTGTGTGTGTGTGTGTGTGTGTGTGTTGTAGAAATGTTTTAAAGGAGAAGGGACTCGAAGTCTGAATAAGAACAGAAATTTACATCAGGATGGAGAAGAGGTAGAAAGAGGTACTTCCTCAGCAACAGAGCTGACAGCAAGCAGCAACTTTGTTTCAGAATGCAGAGCTACTGACACTCAATTCTGTTTTCCTCCCCTGGAGCTCTCTCTGGGTTGTTCCTTAGAAAAGAGACAGTTTCAGAAGCAAGACTTAGAGAATCAAGTCTCATTTTAATTAGTTGTTAACTACACACCTGGAATAAAGTCCCTGTGTGTCTGTTTTCTCCTCTGTGGCATCGGAAGAGCATGTGGCTAAGCCTGTCCATCTTATAAAATAAGATGGGTCAGAGACCTGAGCACCTATAAGGGTGGGAGGAACCACACATGCATAGATAACTAGTGTTGCCATTCTCCGTGTCTGTCTTGCAATGTGTGAGAATGGGGGGATGAACTGAAGCTCAGATCACAGCTTCTTGTACTATAGGTTGCTTACAATACCATATGGAGTAACTGAGGTGAGGGTCATGAAAAATCTGGCAACAGGAAATATAGGCTTCTGAGCGTTCAACCAAAAATTATTTCAAAATCATATGTGTAATTAACCCAAAGCTGTTGGCAGATTTCCATGAAGCATCATACGAGTTCAATGTAGCCATCGCTCTGAACATCCAACATTCCCACTGCACAGTGCATGCCATCAGGCCATAAATGATGCAATGTTCACTTGAAACACCTCAGCTCAGATTTAAGATTACTATGTTCTGTGAATCATGGTATATTATTGTATGTACAAAATTTTCTCTTATTACAGAATATAATGGCTCAATTGTGAAAAACACACTTCCTAATTTTCTAATACCGTTCTCAGTATGTAAGTACCAAATCAGCGTATCTTCAAATTCTATTGCATTGGAATGTTTGCTTTAAAAAGTTGCTACTTGAGCTCTGACTTGGGTTTCATGTAATACATATACTTAATTATACTTAAATGAATTGGGGGCTGAAATTAGGACAAATTTTTCAACAATTTTTGTCATGGCCTCAAACATACATCTAACATATTTCACTACATATTTATTCAAAACAGTATTGTTAGTATTGAAAAGTATAAAATCTAAACAGTGAAAAACTCTAAAAACTGTTGAAGATGCTTTATATTCTATAGTGTAAAATATTCAGCTAATATTTAATTCTTTATGTAAAAATAAACAAGCATATCTAAGCTAATAGTATGCAAATATGCTTTTGTTTTTAATAAATGGTAAAAGTGTATTATAGCAAAATTGTTTTAAAATCAATTGGTGATTTATTCCTTATTTAATTGTCAATTTAATTTCTTTATGATTAATGTTTGGTTTGTTTGCCTTCTTTATATTCCTATACATCTAGAGTTGTGTAAAAAAAGATTCTCATAACAAAAAGACCTTTAGTGGAAAATGTTTATGAAGTCACATTATGACTTCTATTATCTTTAGGGTCACATAGCTGAATACTCAAAATATGTTTTCTGTCACTACAATTTTGGGTGTGGGAGCAGTAGAGTTATGAACCCCACTTATGCTGCCAATGAGGATAGGAATTGTACTTGTGATCTCACCCTAAAAATCAGGTGTTCATGTGTTTAGAGAGGATGATATATGGAAACATACAGAGTGGTATGAGGTGTATTACCAAAGTCATGAACAAATTCCTCTAGAATGGATTTGGATTCTACTAATCCCTCTAAGAAGTATATAGAACGTATTCTGGAATTATCCACTTGACTCTGGGAAGTTAAAGCAGCCATCTCTTATGCTGACCTCCACCAGTACTACCTTGGGCTAAGCAGTTGTGGTGGTTTGAATAAGAGTGGGCCCATGGGCTCATATCCTTGAATGTTTAGTCATTAGTGAGTGGCATTACTTGAGAGGGACTAGGAAATGTGGCCTTGTTGGAGTAGATGTGGCCTTGTTGGAGGAAGTGAGTCACTGGGAGAGAGATTTAAGGTTTCAAAAGCCCAAGCCATTCCCTGTAGATCTCAGCTGCTATTCAAGCTGCCCTGTCTTCCTGCCACCTGCTACCACCACCACTCTGCTGTCATGAACTCTAACCCTTTAGAACCATAACTCCAATAAATCCTTCCTTCTACAAGGTTGCCTTGGTCATGGTATTTTAACACAGTAACAGAATGAATAATACAAAAACCGATGAAAAAGTGAAAAATAATAGAATTCCCTTCATAATTTTCGGGAGAGACAAATGAGACAGTGTGGGTAAACACAGGCATAGGAAAGTCTTCAAAGAGGCAAGGAGAATTTCATAAAACACATTGTAATTGCTTCTCTCACAGCAGGAAAGAACTGCAACGAAAGCACACTCTCCCTGCTTTCTCATGGTTGTACGATGCTTAAAGGGCTTTACAAAGAAAACAACCACAAGTGCAGAGTCTAGATGTTATAGTAACAGGGAATTTAAGCACCCAAAGTCCAGCTCTTAATTGGCTGCATCTCAGAATTGTGGAAATATTGGCTCTTCTCCCTCACACACTGAAGGAAAGAAACAATCTTTGAGGTTCATATTTTCAGTTAGCGAAAATCCTTTATTCTGCTAGAATTATATACGGCTGGTTAGAGAGAGCATGCTACCAGCACAGGAACTGAGGAACTTCCAGTTTCCATGGTAACAGAGTGCCATATTCTGACCCCTTTAATCACCTGATTCTCTTAGGATAAAGAAAGGAGCAAGGAGACAAAAACCTTAAGCTGAAAACTGTAGCCATCTGTGAACTGAACGATGGCAGGTCAGCAAGTGTGGCCCCAGAGTAGACTCTACACAGTTACACGGCATGTCCTTATTGAGAACTGTTTTCTCAGTCAGAGCAATGGGTTAATATACATCAAGCAGGGTTTAGTTGAAATTATTTATTCTCCTCTCCCTTCCCCTGGTAAGTCACTACACAAAATGGGATCCTGGGGAAGGTGAGCCGTTTTCAGCCAAGCCACAGTTGAGAGAGAGATAAATGGGTGTCTGCAGAAATGAAATCTGATCTTTGTCGCCTTACTATGAACCTCTGCTTGGTTTCCAGGAAAGACACTGAACATCTTTTAAAAGATCAGAGCAGCAATTCTCAAAGCAAGGGCTTCTGTGCTCCTGCTGCAGGATCCCAGAGGCATTGTTAATCAGGGATCAGGGGTCAGGCCTGCAGGAGCTCCACGGGGTAGGTCTGGAATAGAGGCAGGGATGCTGTGTGGCAGCTCCCAGTGTTCATGGGCACCCTGGAGTTCTGAACCTCCTGCGAGAACCTGACAGTTACTAAAAAATATTAACTTGCACTAACTTTTCTTCAGTCTTCTTCTGTTGACATACAAAAGAGTATAAATGTGACAAACTCCATTTTCATATAGATGATCTATAGATGAGTATCTTATAAAGATAATCCATTTGGGAGCACAGTGAATTAAGGGGAAGGACTAAAAAACACCAAGGTGGGAGGGAATAAGAATCAACTTTGGAAAGTAATTCTAAAGTAAAAAAGACAAGTGTAAACTTTTGATTGATTTATTTTTCTTAATTCCCATATCACCGAACCAATTATAATAATAACTATCTAATTTAGCATAAAAGAGAGTCCCTTTTTATTCAAGCTAGTTCTGACATTAAAAGAGAGACACCTAAAGCTATTTTATTTCTCACCTTCCGAATTATTGTACAAGTTGCATTTAGACAGCATCCATTTTTTCCATGCGTTTCATATTCAAATATTTATTAAGTCTCTATTACACTGTTAATTAAAGCGCAGACAGTGATCTATTGGAGGTAAAGACATCAACCCTCAGGCCATGACACAGAGAAGAAACAAAGCTGAGTGAAATATCTACAATGTCAAACGGTAGAATGAGCAATAGAAAAATACAAAGCCAGAGGGGCTCGCAGTTTAAATAACTGGTGCACGCAGATCTCACAAATAAGACAGCATGAGATTGAAAAGCTGAACACAATGAGCACCTTACAAATACCTGGAGAGACAGAGAGTTTAAGGCAAAGGAATCAAATGAAAAACACAAATGCAGGAAAGCTGAGGCCAGGGGAGACTGGAGAGAAGATAGCCAAGGTAGAGGGAGTCACAAGGTCTGACTCTAGCGGCAGAAGAGTGTAGCCCGACCTTTTTTAATTTTATAATGTGTTCTCTCTCTCTCTCTCTCTCTCTCTCTCTCTCTCTCTCTCTCTCTCTCTCTCTCTCTCATTCTGTGTGTGTGTGAGAGAGAGAGACAGAGAGACAGAGACAGAGACAGAGACAGAGAGAGACAGAGAGAGAAAAGTGTGTATGGTGGTAGGGTGAGGTATCTTCTGTGTGAATGTGTGTGTGATTGTGTTTGATTGTGTGGTGTGTGTGTGTGTGTGGTGTGGCATGTGTGTATGAGTGTGTGTGGTGTGTGTGAATAGGGGAGGCGAGTGTGTTGTGTGTGAGTGTGTGTGGTCTGTGTATGTGTATGAGTGTATAAGTGGGAGTGTGCGTATGTAATGTGTGTGACTATGAGTGTGTGTGAGTGTGTGTGACTGTGTGGTGTGTGAGTGTAGTGTGTGAGTATGTGTGAGATGTGTGCATGACTGTATGAGTATATGTGAGAGTGTGAGTGTATGTGATGTGTGTGAGTGAATGTGACTGAGTGTATGAGAGTGTGAGTGTAGAGTGTGAGGGTGTGTGAGAGTGTATGTGGTATGTGTGAGGTGTGTGTATGAGTGTGGGGGTTGAGTATGTGTGAGTTTGGGAGGGTGAGTGTGTGTGTGTGTGTGTGTGTGTATGTGTGTGTGTGTGTTACACGCATATGTAGTGGTGATGAGACCATGTCTCACTAAGTGCAGCTAGGCTGGAAGACAACAAGCTCCAGCCATCTATCTTCTTGTCTTCCCATCCACCTCTCCAGCATAGAGATTACAGGTGTACACACAGACACACAGTCATGCTCAACTTTCCCCGAGGGTTCCAGGCGTGGAAACAGATCCTAATGCTTATGCTGTTCCCCGGCTTCCATAGCATGACCCTTGAATTTTATTTCAGTGAAATCTAGAGAAACTAGGGGAATGTTCTGAACAGAGACGTTCTATCAACTGACTTGTGCTCAGAGGCATCTGAGCTGCAAATAAACTGTAGGGGCTGGAGAGATGAACCAGCAATTAAAAGCACTGATTTCTCTCAAAGAGAAGCAGAGGTTGGTTACCAGCACCCACAGGATACCTCACAACCATCTGTAACTCCACTCCCTGAAGATCTGACTCTCTCTTCTGGCTTCCATGGATACTGCATGTAAGTGGTGCACAGACAGACACACAGCCATAGCACGCATACTCATAAAAATAAACAACATATCAAAAATAGAAAAGAGTTTAGGAGAGACAAAGATAGAAGGAGGGGAGGAACATTCTAGTATAGTAGACAAGTACTCTGCAAATGGAGGCTGTCCCTGAACTCCTGAATTTCTCCTCATCATCTCAAACATTAGTCCTTCCTAAAGAGTACTGAGTCATGATTATCACCCTTGCTACTAAAGGTGCATTTTGGAGGCTAGTTGCAGGTGCATCAGTCTTTGATCTTCTTCCTTATAAGAAAATGGAGCAATAATTTATACATCCCTCAATCTTCCCAACTTCTGTCCTCTATGGCATGAAAAATTGTGTGAACCTCTCCAGGCTGACATATTTTATCAGTTTATTAATTGTAGCAAGTACAACTCAAACGAAATTATCCTTGATGTTGAACTTTAGGGTTCTGGCTTTATAACAAAGAAAGATATAAAATTTCTCAAAGCAAAAGAAATTTCAGTGGAAAAACCTATGGCTTACATAATATAATAAATATAATATAGTGGTATAATACAAGCATATAATATTATACATAATATATTAGTAGTAAGTGACATAATGTTCAAATTAAACAAGAAATGGTTTGATAGCTCTAATGTTCAGCTCAATTTATATAAATCCCAGAAGCACCTATAGTCAGTACTGTGTCCACTTTGTCACTAGCTGTCTGACTGCACATTCTATACACCCATAAGTTTCTAGTCAGCGTTTCAAGTGAGAAAAAATATATAGCATTGTCATTAGTAGAAAAAAGAAAAGGCTTTGCATCTCCTAGGCAGCTACCCTCCTGCTGAGACTAGAAATGACCCCTTTATCTTCCCCACAGTTCACTGCTCACTTGCTTAGAACCTTAAGGAACCTCAAGGCTGATAAAGGAAGTGGAGAATATTACTGCTTCCACTGGGGATAGCCTTCTTCCGCTTTCCTGGTCCGTTCCACCTGCCTGGAAAGGCACTCTTAAAGAGATGGAGATTTAAACGTTGTGGGTCTCGCAGCTCGAAGAAATGGAGCCCTTTCACCCATGATTCTTTTCTCTCTCAAAAACCTGTAAGCTTTTCTCTCCCTGCTGCACTTCTACGTCCTGAACTCCGAGGAAGTCGTTCTAAAAATACAACCGCCTCAATACAATGCCATCACAGCACGCCAAATTCTATAGTGAATTGTTTTAAACAACGCTGACTGTATCTAGGAATAATGAGTTTTATGAACGTATTTAAAAACTGAAGAAATATCAGGACACTGGAAGCAAGAAACGTTTTAACAAGCCTAAGAGGAAAAACTACTTTTTCACCAAAATGTATAACATTAACTTGAAAAAACCACCCACTCTCTTGTGTCAGTTAACTGAACTGAATTCTTTTTAGCAATGCTAAAAGAAGCCATTGATTGCAAAGTAAACAGAGGCTCAAAGACTGTTGGAGAGTTCAGAGTTCAGAATAGCTCTAGGACCCTTTGTCACCCTGGCCTGTGAGTGAGAGCTCTGGGGTGAGGGTGGGGGGAGGGGGGGACACTTTCTTTTTTTTCCCCACTTTTTATTAGGTATTTACTTCATTTACATTTCAAATGCTATCCTGAAAGTCCCCTATACCCTACCCCCTACCCCCCCCAAGCCCCATTCCCCTACCAACCCACTCCCACTTCTTGGCCCTGGTGTTCCCCTGTACTGGGGCATATAAAGTTTGCAAGACCAAGGAGCCTCTCTTCCCAATGATGGCCGACTAGGTCATCTTCTGCTACATATGCAGCTAGAGACAGAGCTCTGGGGTTACTGGTTAGTTCCTATTGTTGACATTTTCTTTCAGAGACTGTAATGTGAGTACATGATTCTTGGTGATTCTATAGTGATCCTGTCCTCCAAAATAACTTTAGATTGTATTGCTTCTGAAACTAAGAGCAAGCCTAAGACAATAGAATAAATATTATGGCACCCCAAAATATGGCTATTAGGATTATTTTGTGTTAAACTTCAAAAACAGCTGGTGAAAGGGGGTCACTCAGACCTCTCCTTTTCCGGTACCACCCATTCCATCTGCAGACACCAAACCCAAACACTCTTGCTGATGCCATAAAGCACTTGCTGGCAGGAGCCTGGTATAGCTGTCCCCTAAGAGGCTCTGTCAGAGCCTGACCAATTCAGAGGGGGATACTCACAGACAATCCTCAGACTGAGCACAGGGACCCCAATGGGAGAGTTAGGGGAAGAACTGAAGGGGCTGAAGGGGATTGTAATCCCATAGAAAGAACAACAGTATGAACTAACTGGACCCCGTAAAGATCCCAGGGACTAAACCACCAACCGAAGAGTACACATGGAGAGACCCATGGCTCCAGCTGCATATGTAGCAGAGGATTGCCTAATCTGGTATCAGTGGGAGGGGAGGTCCTTGGTTCTGTGGAGGCTCGGTGCCCCAGCATAGGGGAATGCTAGGATGGTGAGGTGGGAGTAGGTGGGTGGATGGGGTAGCACCCCCAAAGAGGCGGGGGGGGGGGATGGGATAGGTAGTTTGCTGAGGGAAACTGGAAACGGGGATAGCATTTAAATGTAAATAAATACGATAACCAATAAAAATAAAGTAAAATAAACAAATAAATATTTTGTCACTTGTGATGAAGATTTGAGGCAGAAAGGTATCTCTATGAATGTACATCATTTAAATACTTTTTTCTTCTTCAGTCTCCACACATTAGATTTTTCCACCGTCACCATGCGTTATTCAACATTCTATACAGTAGTGCATGAAAAAAAAATCTGTGTGCACTTTTCTCAAGTCACTTTCAGTCTCCGACCCAACGAGATATCCTAAGACGAAACAATTAAAACATTTCTTAATCCCCTGTAAGAATAAAGTCCCCAAAATCAGAGACTAATTGTGTCTAACGTCGAAATTAACTTAAAAGAAACCAAAGACAAGCAACCGGGATCACTTCAGCACGCAGCTAGATGAGGATCAAGAACAAATTGCTGAGGGAGATTGCTGCTTCCAACTCCGGGTTTTGAAGACTTGATAAAGAAAATGTTCTTATCAGTAGGAATGGCAACAGCTTGTTCTTAATTCTCTTTAAAAGTATTGCCTTTGAAAATTACTCTTTTGTTTAATGCTATTTTATATAAAGCACATACACTGAATTGGAAAGTTTCATTGCTAAAACAGAAAAATCAAGCAGTCAGAGTCCTTCTGTGATCTCAGACAAAATCCCCGGGAAAGGAGAGAGCTCTGCGATGTCAGCCCTTGGCTCCAACTCTTGAGAGTTAAAAATAATATGAAATGAATCTAGGTTTGTTGGTTCATGCCTTATAGTGCCAGCGCTGAGATGGCTGAGGCAACTTTCTCTAGCCAGCCCAAACTGTAAGAGTACTAGTAATATGGGAAAGTCTAGAGTTTATCAGTGGTCTATTTGCCTGGCAGGTACAAAGCACTGGGATCAATCCAAGAATACAATAGACAGACAGATAGATAGATAGATAGATAGATAGATAGATAGATAGATAGATAGATACATACATACATACATACATACATACATACATACATACATGCATACATGTATACATAAACAGATACATAGATAGACAAATACATAGGTAGAATACAAAATTTTAAAATGTAAAAATAAGTAATTGTCAGTATAATAATACCACTTGTTCTTAATCTTTGGCATAAGAGTGTTTTCAAAGCCAGACAGTGGTGGTGCATGTCTTTAATCCCAGTACTTGGGAGGCAGAGGCAGGCAGATTTCTGAGTTCAAGGCCAGCCTGGTCTACAGAGTGAGTTCCAGGACAGCCAGGGCTACACAGAGAAACCCTGTCAAAAAAAAAAAAGAGTGTTTTTCAAAGCATGAGTCCATCTGAAGTTTGTACTGCCAGAGAAAGTACTTTTTATGTATTATGACTCGTTCACCTTTCGTTTTCAAGGTCACCGTGATCTGGTACTTATGGATGAGGAGTAGGAAAGCTCATCTTTGTGACTTATGAAGGACAACATGTTCATGGGACACTACAAGATCCCTAGCAAGTATCTAGAAAACTAGGTCCCATCACATCAACCTAAAGACTTCATGAGTAGCTTTTCATTTAAATGAATGAATAGAGGGATGATGGCAGCTAACAGAAGCCAAAGCTCCCAATATTTATCTGCTATCTATTCCTGCTCTGCCCCAGTTACTGCACTTTGACTGTATCATCCTGCAGTGTATGATTTTCTCTACTGCAACAGTACTTAGAATCAATAAAGAAATTAAAACTCTTAAATTTTCAATCAAAATGTGGCTTCCTTTCTATAATGATTGCTTCATCATACTGAGAACAGACCCATAGTCTTACACATTCTAGGCATGCATACCACCAATGAGCTATACCCTCACCCTTTTTATTGATTTTATTTTGACACAAGGTCTCAACAAACTGCTGCAGAACAGCATGAACTTGTTATGTAGCCTGGGTAGGCCCTGAAATTTTGCTCCTCATGCCTTGGCATCCCAAGTAGCTGGGATAATCACATCATTTTTCATAACTAACCACTTTGAGTTTACCATTGTTCAAGACTTTTCCTGTGCTTCTCATAATAGCTTTATTTGTCCCTACCTGTCTGCCCATGGTCTGAGATTGTTTCATGCAAGACAGTTTTAACAACAGTTAACAAAATCATGGAGGTAGGTGTATTGGCACATGCTTATAATCTCAGTCCTTAGGAGGCTGAGGCAGGAACTTGTCAGCATCAGTTCAGTACAGGAAATTCTAGGCAGGATGTCCAAGCTGAGAACCTATGTCAAGAGAAAGAGAGAAAAAGAGAAAGAGAGAAAGAGAAGGAAAGGAAGGAAGGAAGGAAGGAAGGAAGGAAGGAAGGAAGGAAGGAAGGAAGGAAGGAANGAAAGAAAGAAAGAAAGAAAGAAAGAAAGAAAGAAAGAAAGAAAGAAAGAAAGAAAGAAAGAAAGAAAGAAAGAGGGAGGGAGGGAGAGAGGGAGGGAGGGAGGAGGGAGGGAGGGAGAGGGAGGAAACTGGTTTCTCTTAAATTCTGTAGAAGATGAACTTACACAGATGCTGTTTCCAAAGAGCTGGGAACAACAGCAGTGATGAAATGTTGGAGCAGGGTGAGCACAGATCCTGCTAGGTCTGCACATCACCCAGTAATCACATGAACCAAAGTGTAAGATGACCATAGACCTTTGGTGACAGACCTCATTATCCTAAAGAGCAGTTCAGCAGCAGAGGGCAATTCATCTCGTTCAGCAAATAGAAAATGTCCACCTTTAACAGCCATCGGTTTTATAGCTTATCCATAACCTTAACACTCACGAAAAAAATAATAATAAATGTAACATGAGTTTCTTTAAATCCAGGTGATTATTTGTAGTAGACATGTTATTATCCAAGTAAGTGCTTGGAATGTTTATCTGAATAAGTTAGAATCCTCTGGAACTCATGCTGCCCCTTGACCAACAACTGGAAACCCACTCTCTCCCCCTGCACCAGTTCTAAAGAGCTATCAGATTCGGACTGTCTCCCCAAAATGAGGAGTTTTTACCTTAAAGGTACACGTGTCCATTCTTCACGCTGGAGAAAGCAAACTTAGGGGAGCTAAGCAGCAGTGTGAAGGCAAATGGCATGTCCCTGCTTGACAGCAGAAATGGTCTCTACCCTTCTAGTCTTCATGGAAACATAGAATGATGGAGGGTCAGGAATGACTAAACCTGCAGGGACATTTAGAGTTAATGTACTTATATCAAGGTTCTCATTTTCAACTTAAAGGTAGCATAAATATTTAGGAGCCAGATCAAGAATGATGAATGACAAGGAGAAAGTAGAGAACTTATCCGGTAGAGAAGACACCACTCCGAATCCTGGAATCAGGGAGGTGTTCATGCTTTCTGTGAAACTGGGGAAGCCATTCGACTCCTCCACTCCACAACCTCATCATTCTCATTAGGAGGGGCTTCACAGTAACACAGGGAGGATTCTGTGAGATTGTGCGTAAAGTATTTCTCAGACTACTTTGCCAAGCATGAGTGAAATACTAGTTATCATTACGATGCTTAAAATTTTGATCTCTATTCCTTCCCCCAATAACTACTGCTGATGTTTAATGTATAGTTTTTCCGCTTGTTTTCCATATGAATCATTGCATATATTTTTCTGCCATGGGGGGTGGTAGTATGTATAATGGCTGTGGCTTAATTTCTTTAAAAGTCTCATGAACATATTATGAACGGCTTTTGCTGTCCACAAACACTTACGAAACTCAAAATGAACCCATAGCAATGCCTTTTATGTCTATAGATATTTCTATTGCCGATAACACTACTACCAACATTTAAGATGTGCACTGATTCTCACTGAGATGAACAGTGAACAGCCTTGCTTTCAAACACTCTGAGACAATTCTCACTGGGTTAAATTCCTAGAAATGAAATTCCTGGGTCAAGCAAAGGATGTATGTACCCCCTGTTTTTTCTAAAGCTTTCTTGACATGTTTTGACAAATTCCTTTCTGAAAAAGACTCCTGCAGAGGATTTTTGAGCTTTTTTTTTTTTTAACTAAAACTTTATCCATCCTGAGGATTGTAATTTCACCTGCAAATAGAACAACATGACCAAAGTAATAGCAGTGAGATGTTCCATTGCTATTGCTGTAAAACGAACCTTACAGTTTGTGTCTGTGCATTGAGAGCATTTTGTCAGCTTTTTTTTTTTTAATTGTTATTCATTTTCTTCTGTTTGTTTCTTTGTTTGCTTTGTCCTGTTCTGGTTTGTTTGCTTTTGTTTTATCTAATTTTATTTTGTTGTTTTTATCCTAAGAAGAGAAGGAAACGGTGTGACTCTGGGAAGGTCAGGAAGCCAGGAGGAGTGGGGAGGACTTGCAAGAGGGAAGACCGGGCTCAGAATTTATTTTCAATAATAATTAAAAAGTATCCTCCTAATTGCTGATTTTCTGATGAAGTTTATTCCAGAACAGGGTTCCACCACTATGACCTATTAAATATAATTTGCTGGAGATCTTTAATTTGGGATAAGCAACTTTATTGGGCCCAATACTTCAATCATATGTGGTGAAATTCATGAGAAATGGAGCTAATTAATTTAGGACTGTATTCATGCAACGAATAGATGGATCTCCATTATTGCCACTGCGGAACCGTATTCTGTCTCCACCTCAACCCAGGACAGAGAGTTTGAGGCTAAACGTCATCGTTCAGCTGGGGAACAGCCTTGTCTTTGACAGTTTGGGCTTTGACAGGCCCATGAATCAGAGCCCCACCCGCTGTGTTTGTGCAGCTCACAAGTTAAGAAGTGTTTGTATAGATGAACACTTCTAATCAATTTCTGATGGGGAACATTAACTTGGATCCTAATTAAGCAAAATGCTATTTTTTAAAAGAGAACTCAATTCTTCTCATTAGCCAACCTGCATTCTAGAGTTTAGACTCTGTGGTGATTATAATTATTATTATATTTTAGATTCTGAGAATTGTTCTCCTCTAAGCATGGATATCATAGCCACAGTTTTGCAAATTGGTCCAGGAAGCCTAAAACATTTACTGCCTATGTGTTTCCAGAAATGTTGCTATACCTTCTTTGTGATTTTATATATATATATATATATATATATATATATATATATATATTTCTCATATACACATATATATGTATATATGAGAAATTCCGAGCTATATAGATGGCTCAGTGGTTAAGAGGGAGCATATTGCTCTTGCAGAGGACCCCAGGTTGTTTCCCAGTACCCATGATGGTAGGCTCAAAACTGCCAATAATTTCAGCTGCAAGGGAGTCCAGCACCCTCCTCTGACCTCATCAAGTACCTGAACTCATACACTCATGCTCACACACTTGCACGCACACATACACACACACACACACACACACACACACACAATTAAAAGTAAAATAAAGCAAATATGAAAAATGTTTAACAACTTAAAGTATCTCATTTAATATCTTGGAATAACAAATTTGACAAGGCTATTCTTGGATTCTATTGATCAGGAGTTTTTAAACCTTGAGGTTTTTTTTGTCTTGTTTTGTTTTTGTTGTTTGTTTGAATGTAAATCTTGGGGAAACTGAGAGTCAGAACCGGCTCCCAGGGGCACACAATCCTTCCATTTTTATGGCCTCTTTTTTCATGGTGGGTTCCAAGTAAATTGTCATGTTTTAGATCATTAGCCCTACCTTGGAAAAACTAAGAAGCAGTGGAAGCCACTTCCTGACACAGCCTGGGGCATCCTCTCTATAGGGTCCTCTTCCTTACCTTTACCCAAGGGCTGCCAGCTGGAGACTTTACCACAGACCCCACCCCCACCCCCAGTCTACCTGCTTTCAAACAAAACTGACCCTTTTTTTTTTTTTTTTTTAGTTTTTCGAGACAGGGTTTCTCTGTGTAGCCTTGGCTGTCCTGGAACTCACTCTGTAGACCAGGCTGAAGCCAGAAATCCACCTGCCTCTGCCTCCCAAGTGCTGGGATTAAAGGCGTGCGCCGCCACCACCGCCCGGCCTGACCCATTTTTTCAAAAGGTCCTAACTCCAATTATTGAAACATGGCTCTCAACCAACCCAAATGAATCTAAACTGGTACTGACTATCTCTTCTTCTCTCAGAAAAAAAAAGTAACCCTCATTCATATAAATTACTCCACACTTAAAACTGTTAAACATGTGTTCCCACAATAACAGGGAAAGGATAATTTTGGCATTTTAAGACCATGTAAGCATAGATGGAAAACAGAGGACTAAATCCCCTTCGGTTTTGAACCTACATACCCCAAAGCTGTTATTTCAGCCCACTACACATGCAATGAAATGGTCCAGAGTGAAGGGATCTACATGGGACTAAGGGCTGGGTTGTTTTGTTGTTAACTGTGACTTCCTGGGTGATGGTGCATCCACAGAAGATCTAATATAACTGACTCTTCTTCTCCCTTCCTGAGACATATTGCTACACATCCTGACAGACCCCCATACCCACAGCTCTTTTGCCCTTAGGTCAAGTTTGGCACCAAAGTTCAAATGAGCAAGAAAACAGTCTGTACTTTACTGGGCATGTGCAATAAAAAAAAAATCAACAACAAGATAATATTTTAGTTTTATAACAAGAGCTCTGGGCACCAGAATGGAATTCCTATAAACAGTTTTATCAAAATTATCATCTAAAATGAATAACTTAAAATAATGAGAACACAATCAATGGCGTTTTCATCATTATAAATGTCAAGGGACATAACTCAGAGGCAAAGCATTAGCCTAATTAAGTGAGACTGTAGGTTCTATGCCCTGCACTGAAAATACAGAGAGAGGAGTAGGTGATGATATGGTGCAAACATGGAGGTAGACAGGGAATTGTGATAGTCACAGTAGCTGCTCTTCAAGTCCTTCATAGGCATGAGCAAGACCAACAAGCTCAACTGACTTGCAGGGACCACAACTCATCTACAAACCAGGCTCAGATTTAACACCCATGCAGACGTCAAGTGCTTCCTCCCTGCATTTTGCAGGTGTGTTTGGCCCCATTGCTTGACTCACAAAGCTGGTTCACAGCACCCTGGAATTGGAATGTTTCGGCCCAGGAGCAATGTACTTACATTCTGCTGCCTCGTAGACCTATACAATGACAGAAGAGTCCCAGAAAGATTCCAAAAGGAAGGGTTCCAGTCTCAGTCATCACTGAAGAGGAGGGTAATCTTGTAAAGCACTGGGTGGGTATGAAGGCTGCTGAGGTAGCTCAGAGAGTAAGGCCCACTGCACAAAAATGAGGACCTGTGTGGAAAAGCACAAAGCCCTGAGCTCCTGTGATTCCCTAGGTTAGGCTAGAAGAATCCCTGCAGCTTGTAGGTGAGCCAGTCGTCAGGGAGTTCAGGGTTAGTGAAAGACCAAAACTCTTAAGTGTGATGGTTACAGAGGAAGATGCCATCATCATCATCATCATCATCATCATCATCATCATCAGAGAATGGTGCCCTGCACATGCATTCACACACACATGCCACACATATGTATGTGTACACACACTCACAAAATCCAAACGCTAAAACTATCTAGTACTTCTATGGGTAAATTTAATTCCTCTTGTCTTTAAAATCACTTAGAATTAAAACTAGAAAAATTCAGCTTCTGTATACACTGACCTAAATAAAAGACAACAAAGAAATGGTCTTAACCTCTAGCTGAGGTGAACTTAACTACACCAAAAAGAGGAAGGGACTAAGGGTCTGGTGGCTCCAGGTTCCCCCCATGGTGACACACTCCACATTGTGAGTAAGTACTGGGATAAATGGTGGATGTAGCAAGACCGTGGCAACTGAGCCATGGAAGCCACCATAGTCCCAGGTGAGCCTGACCAGAACATCAAATGGGCAAGAGGAAAAATATTACGTTGTCTGAAAACATATAGAGAAGCCAAGTCAAAAGACAAAGGAAAGATGGCGCAGAGGTAACAAGCACTTACTGCTCTTGCAGGGGACCCAGGTTTGGTTTCTAACACCCACATAGGGGTTCACAATCCATAACTGCAGTTCCAGGAGATATAGCACCATCTCTGACCTCTTTGAGCACCAGGCACTCATGGGGTTCACATACATGCAAGCAAAACTCTCATACACATAAAATAAAATAAATATGTCTAACAAAACGTTTTTAAAGACTTACACAGGTTGTTTTACTGCAGAAGTCTGGCACACTGCTGGGGACCTTTATGCCGAGACAGCAACGTGACTGTTTGAATAGAGCATTCTTTGTTCTTAGTTCGAAGTTATTACCATGTTTAGCTTGCCCATTTTCCCTGGCTTGCTGTTGGAATGAACTTATCTTTATTCTTCTTCTGGAATGAGATTTATGGGAGCTCATTGCTGGGAGAGTTTGTTTTGTGTGTCTTGGGTCCACACACACACACATACACACACACACACACACACACACACACACACTTGTGAGCATCATGTAGCAGCAGCATAAGGGATGCCTTATTAGGTAGGAGTGCAGGAAGTGGAAACACGGCAGCCTTAGGAAGGTTTAGACTTTAAATTTACAGTATAAGTAAGAGCACTGAGCCCCTGCTAGCCAGCTCCTGCTTGCTGGTGCCTCCTGGCTGCTCTCACTCAAAAGAAGTTTGCTCAGTGTGGAAAATTACAAACAGCTTGCAGACATTACTAAACACACGTGCCTGGAATGTGTGTTTAAAATGAAAGGCAAATAGGATATTGGAGAAGGGATTAAAGCAGTCAGTAAAACAAAGTCTTTGATAAATACATATAAAGAGACAGTGAGGAAGACATAATTGAGGAAAGAAGAAAAAGAATGCCCTATGCAGAAATAATACTTAGAGATCCAGGAAGACTGCATCCACAAAATATTGAGCCAATGGGGAATATGTACAGGGATCGACATGCTAAGGAATATTAATCACTGTTAAGGCCTTGGGTATTCCTGCTTACCAACCCAATCTTGTAAGATCATCATTAAGTCTAGCTTCTACCACACCCCACATCTCCACTTCTATTCCTTGGATTTGGTGGGGCCATTTGTTTTCTCAAAGGTGGCAATGGGCTCTCTAAGCCTCACTACTGTACTGGTGTTCACTAAGAGCTGGACTAAGGAAGGAGGAAACGTTGACATATTTTTTACATGCCTTCTATGATATGGAGAGAGGCATAGTCTGTGCATTAAAGAATCAGAGAATTCAGGATTCAGAACTGGATACTTTATGAAATAAACTGTACCTTATTTGATGACATTAATCTAGCAAGGTCTGCAAGATGGCTCATCAGGTAAAGGCCCATGCCATGAAGGACTGGCTCCCTGAATCAGATACGTGGAACTCGCTACAGAGGGTGAGAAACATAACTAGGAAGTTTTCCTCTGAGCTCCATGTGCATTCAGTGGGGCACTCATCCCCCTACACGCACAATGATAATGGTAACAATAACTAATAAACAAGTTAAAACAAACAGTCATGCAAATGAGGTACTTTAACAGCTAATTCTAACCAATCACCACCTAACTTTCCTCATCTAGATTATAATGCTGGTATTATTTTGTTCCACATATTTTGTAAAGTCAATATGACTATGCAATTATATAAATTATTAAGAGAAGTTCTGATGAACATAAAGTTCTATGGAAATATTAGAATTGTGTTGTGGTTACATTTAATCATGTCTCTTCCCAAAAAAAAAAAAAAAAAAAAAAAAAAAAAGGTAGTATAAGAAAAAACTCTACAGCATTTTGAGATTACTTGTGCATATCTGAAAAACACTATAACTACAAAGAAACTGAATATACCAAAGAGAACCTAAAATGAAAACACATCTCTCAGTTGGGCATACTTGAGGTGACACATTATTTAATAAGTACATCTGAATCCAAGCAGAGATCCTCAATAATCTTGCTAAGCATCAGAGCTTTAAATGAAAATATCATGGGGGTGCTTCAATAATACCCTTACTAAAAGTAAGAATTTGCAATTCTAGGGCAAGAATGAGGCCATAAAAATAGTGACAGTTTGGGCTGGAGAGTTGGCTCAATGGCTAAGAGCACTGGCTGCTCTTACAGAGGTCCTGAGTTCAATTTCCAGTTACCACATGGTGGCTCATAACCATCTTGAATGAGATCTGGTGCCCTCTTCTGGCCTGCAGGTGTATGTGCAGATAGAATACTGTATACATGATGAATAAATAAATAAATCTTTAAAAGAAAAAAAAAAATGACAGATTCCAGGCATAGTGATATATGCCTTCAGTTCCAAAACTTAAGAGTCTAACTCAGGAAAATCAAAAGTTCAAGGCTAGATTAGAATTCACTGTAAGACTGAAAAAAAAAAAAGTTAATTAAAATAAATACGTTAAATTAAATTAGTTAAAACTGTTTGTAATCGGCAATCATTTTACAACCTTGTGACCACAAAGTGTAAACCATTCGTGGCCCCCAAGTATTATTCAGGGGATTTTGAAATTATAAAATAATATAAGCTAAGGCACTTACAAGACACACCTACTACTTGACCACATATGTTTCACGTAGTCACATTTAATTCTGTGGGATGGGAATTATTATCCTTATTTTACAGAAAGAGAAACTGTGGTACAAAGACACATGACCTGGGTAACAGTGGATACGATTAAGACCTCTCCACTTTGATTCCAAAACCATTCTGCCCACAACATATCTGTTCTTGTCTAAATAAATATATGGTTGTTTCCAAGTAAATAGGCCAAAAATTATAAAACTCAAAACAAATACAAAGAAATGTCCTAGAAAAGAGGAACACAGGTGACAAGAATAAATGTTGTGATGAGCCTTAGCACAGGAAAACCTGGACCAGCATTCACTTGCTGGGTGCAAGGCATAATGTACTGTAATCCCACAGAGCAGGTCAAGATGGAAAAATCATAGACCAAGCACAAGCAAAGGAAACTTAACTAATGATATCTTATCCAGAAGGAGTAACCAGCTTTCAGGATAAGAAAGGAATCATAGTGACCAAGGGTCAACATACGTTGTTGAGCTGGATGTTGTTTTAGTGACATAACAGCAAACTCTTTCTTGTCACATCTTGAGTGTGACACAAGCTTGAATAGCTTCCAGCTTACTGGTGACAGTTAGCTCATCTTTGACAGTGAATGTTATCTCAGCTTTTACAATGAATGTTTCTTACAAAGATTTCAAAAGTTTAGCTTTGAGTAGAGGTGATTTGAACTGTGAGGCTCATATCGTGACAATGAGTAGATTGTTTGCTTTTGTTCTAACACGATGGGCTGTCCCCTGTCTTTTTGATGATACCCAGGACTGGTATCCTAGCTGCCAGGTACCCTAGCTGCCAGGAGTGCATCAAGCCCTCTGGCACAGAAAGAAAGTGCATTAAATTCCTGAGTTAGAGTGTCTAAGCCTGTCTTCAGAAAGCTACCATTTCCCTTTACTTCCAAGTGTGCTTACAGAGCAACTTAGATCAAACATAAACTACTCATATAGCCCTCGATTATCTGAACCTGGCCTAGAAATTCATAGATTGAAAACAAATATTCCTAACAAAAATAAGATGACGAAAAAATTTAAAAATTAAAAGAAATGTTCTAGTGACATGAGATTAAATTCCAAAGCTTAAGTGACTGAAAATGCGCAAATTTTTAGTAAGAAAACGTTCTATAGTTTTCCCAGAGTCCTGTTGGCAATTATGCATATAGAGAAAATGTTTTAAAAGAAAACGATTTTTTACTGGAGTTATCACTTAGTACGTATAGCAGTTATAATAGATAGCAAATGAACAAACGATATAACAATTTAAAGTCATGGAAACACTTCATGGCAGATACCTATTAACTGATCAACGATAACCCTGCACTAAAAAACACAAATGTTATATTTAATGAAAATTTCTCCATTATACATTTTATACATTATACATTCATACATTACCTATTTTTATACCTGATCTTGAAATAGGAACTGCAAGTTCTGTATTTTAAAAACCAGGTTGAGGGATGATCTAGTTTCTTTGCACCCGCTGAGTCCCGTTCAGAAAGCGTTTTTAACTCCACACGTTCTGTGCAGGTGTGTCACAAGACATTAATTTCAGCTCTGAAAAATAAAACAGTTTGGGAAAGACACTTTCCGGTCTTAATCCACCAGCAGACAAACACGATTTTCATAACGCCTTGCCCTGAGCCTCAATCCACCAGCATCTCTTCAGTGGATGAAGAAGAGTCCAGTTCCTGATTTTTGAGTGGATGCCTTAAATCTGTGTCCAGTATCACTGACAGAAGCAGAACAGCCACTTATGGATTCCATCTGAAAATCATGGTCACGTGACTTATACAAGAATAAAAACTTATTCTCTTCTTCAAAATACACATCTACTCCCCAAATCGAGTCATATGTATCTCAAGGAAGACCAGGGACCATCTTCCGTACTCCTTTTAAGTGGTTGGGTCCCCAACACAGGTTGTCATGTCCCGGGGGTTCCAGCCACCCCACATCCCTCCCTCTCACCCATCACCTGCAGTGTACTGCAAAAATCTGGAAATACATTGTTGTAAGGATTGAAGTTACTAACACCTGTAATAAACTAATCAGGGACAGTTGGAAACATGTCACCTTTCCCTAGAACTTCCACCTTCCTTAATTACAAGCTCTTTCCTTTTCCCCAATCATTTCTACTAACACTTAGGACATGTGCCAATTGGAAAATTGAAAGTCAGGTAATAACAAATTTTGAATGATAATTGAAACCAAAGTCCCAGCTGGTGTTTTATCATTTGTGGTAGTTTGGAGGAGAATGGCCCCTCTAGGCTCATATGTTTGAATATTTGGCCCCCGGTTGGTGAAATTGTTTGGGAAGGATTGGGAGGTGTGGTCTTGTGGATGAGGTATGTCACTGGAAGTGGACTTGAGGTGTCAAAGGGCTTATGAGGTCCCTGGGGTGGGCTCTTCCTCATGCTTGCAGTTTGAGATGGGAGCTCTTAGATGACCCTGCCACCATGCATTCACTCAAGGACTCTACACCTCTGGATCTCTTTTCTCATTTAAACACTGTCTTTCATAAGTTGTCTTGGTTGTGGTGTTTTAGCACAGCAATAGAAAAGTAATATATCATTTAAAGCACTCAAACACATGTTCATTTTTTAAAAACACTTACATTTAAGACTCACCAACTTAAAATAATAATAATCCTACAGAAATACCTCCTACAAACAGAAAAAAATATCTTATATGCCTGTGTATTTATTTCCTACAGAATTTGATGCATATGTAGCAAAAACTGAGATGACTGTGAATAGTAATTGACTTTTCAAATAGGAATAGTTTACTTGTTTACATTTCCCTTCTCTATGTAGAATAATAATCTACATGATAATAGTCATAGTAATAATCATGCTGTCAGGAACCCCTCACCCCTAGGGTTCACACATATTACAGTCCTCTCGATAGCACTAATTTAAAAAGTTTCTTCTCATGTTAAGGGGCAAAATAATGGATTCCAGCTGTGGAAGAAAGACAAAATATGACCAGAAGGAAATACCAAGGCTTAATAGTTAAATGCTGCTCTGACTGGTCCCATGCCTCCCAAAATGAATTTTTCCATTTGTGCTCAATCTCTACATTTTATATGTCCCAGTTTTCTGCTGTGATATCTATTAGTGTCTCTCTCTCTCTCTCTCTCTCTCTCTCTCTCTCTCTCTCTCTCTCTCTC
>NC_034593.1:123487092-123511710 GCF_900095145.1 Mus pahari | reverse complement strand
TCTCTCTCTCTCTCTCTCACACACACACACACACACACACACACACACACACACACACACACATGGCATAATGTCCCCAAGAGCAAAATGAACTCTGACTCTTTTTTTTTAATTTCCTAGGCCTATAAGGGATTATTAAATACATTTTGTTAAGCAAATGTGTTCAGTCACAGAAGAAACTCAAAATTCTTTCTCTCATTATCTACAATGATATCAAGGAACAATTTATCTAGTTTTTAAAAGAAGCAAACTTTGAACAATTAATTTTAGAACTATTTTAAACAGAAGAATGCAATTATTCTAACACTAACCTAAATGTCATGCTTAAGCACTGGTGAGGCCAGATCTTAAAAAAATAAAATAAAATAAAAAAGTCAAGTGTCTATTTAAAAAAAATCAAGTAAAAACTTGACAACCAGGTGATGGTTGCTAAGAAACTGCAGAGCTTTATGAACACATGCTGTATGAAATGTGACCTAAATTCATCTCTTACATTAGGCATCTTCCTTAGAATTATCTAAGAAGTCTGTTTCTGTCTGGTTTGTCCAAGTGTACAAGTTATTTCCTAGCTTAGACTGCTCTTGGCATTCAGCACTTATTGTTTTATATGTAGAATATTATTTCAGCACCATTAGCTGTTCTGAACCATTGTATGTTTATGTGACAGACTGAGGCCCCTTTAACTCCAAAGCATTTTGGGGGCACCAAATGTTACTTCCTACAGTCATCAATGAAAACCATTCATCACACCTGATATTCTAGCATATTCTAAATGCAAAGATTAAAACATCTTCAAAGGTCCCTATGTAGTTCAAATGTAAATGAAAATGAAATGGAGAAATTCTGGGACTTTTAGTCACCACTATTGAAATATGATGAAGATTTTGCTATACACTGTAAAGTAAGAAGTTGCCTTCATAACTTGCCCATGGAGACCTGAGACCTCTGAAAGAATGTGTTAAAATAAAGAGTTGGGGTTGTGTTTGACATAAATATTTACATAATTATCAGCTGTAAAATGAAAGAGAGGAAGCTTAATTTAAAGTAAAAGAAAGCCAAGAGACTGAGAAGATGGGTTAGTTGCTACAATGTTGCCACACAAGCACAAGGACCTGAGGTTTAAATCCCAATATCCTAGTAGAAATGTGCCTGGCCTCCCAGTGTACATCTGTAACTACAACAGATATGAATACAACAGAATATATAAAGATAGAGGATTCCAGAGGCTTGTTGGCCAGCCAGCCTGGATGAATTGGTAAATTACAACTTCGAAATTTCAGTAAAAGATCCTCCTTCAAAAGCAAAGTAAAGAGCAACTGAGCAAGACACCCAACGTTGATCTCTAACCTATGCAAAAACATGTAAACATATACACATTCACACACACAAACACACACACACATAAATCATAGTAAGATAAGCTTAAATCAAATTTATTAACAGCAGAGAAGAAAATATTTATGAAGACATTAGTAAAGTGAAAGTGAATAACTCAGAAAACTGGAGGAATTGCCAGAACCTACAGAGAGAGAGAGAGAGAGAGAGAGAGAGAGAGAGAGAGAGAGAATGAGAATGGCAGGGACTAAAACAGAAATCAATGTAATGACTCTCTATTGGATCCCCACATTTCTTGTGCTTCCTCTGGGATCAGTCTTGTTTTCTCCAGTTTCTCTCTGTTCCTGAGATGCAGCTCTGCAGTCCTGCACAGGAGGCTCCTGCTCCATGCCTCTTTGGAAAGTTCCACAGATGTGGTCAGGAAACGATGATCAACACAGCCCACAGGACTTTCCTAGCTTGAGAAAGGGAAGCTGCAGAACCACTCTCAGGAGTCATTGCACATGAAGCAACCTAATTGTCACAGGAAGTGTGAAGCAGCTGCAGGAAGGGCAGAGGTCAAGGTGAACAGGAAAATAATCAACAGAAATCCATGACTCCAACTGTGCTGAACAAGGATCTTGAAGGAGTCTGATTTCTTCTCAGTTTCAGGGCAACTCATTGTTCATCTTAAGAAATGTTGTCAGTACTACATCTTTCATCTTAAATGGTTGAGGGATCATTAGGCCTAAGACTTATCTAAACACAAGAAAAACAGAGAAAAGACACTGTGCTGGTTTGAATGATAAATGCCCTCATAGTCTCCTGTGATTGGTTGTGCTATTAAAGCAGTTCAGGAAGTGTGGCCATGCTGAAGGGCCTACTCACTATGAACAGACTCTGGAGACTTAAATCTCTCCCTACTCCTAGCTTACCTGGTTTTGTTTTTGTTTTTTTGTTTTTTTAATTAGGTATTTGCTTCATTTACATTTCAAATTCTATCCCCAAAGTCCCCTATACCCTCCCCCAACCCCCGCTCTCCTACCCACCTACTCCCACTTCTTGGCCCTGGTGTTCCCCTGTACTGGGGCATATAAAGTTTGCAAGACCAAGGGGCCTCTCTTCCCAATGATGGCTGACTAGGCCATCTGCTACATATGCAGCTAGAGACACGAGCTCTGGGGGTACTGGTTAGTTCATATTGCTGTTCCACCTATAGNGTTGCAGACACCTTCAGCTCCTTGGGTACTTTCTCTAGCTCCTCTATTGGGGGCCCTGTGTTCCATCTGATAGCTGACTGTGAGCATCCACTTCTGTGTTTGCCAGGCACTGGCATAGCCTCACACGAGACAGCTATATTAGGGTCCCTTCAGCAAAATCTTGCTGGTATATGCCATAGTGTCTGCGTTTGCTGATTATGGGATGGACCCCTTGGTGGAGCAGTTTCTACTTTGTGCTTGCTGTTGCCTTCAGCTTCCTGTTCCTGTTGAAATTCCTACTCCTTGTCGCCATTTCTCCACTCCACCTTCATGGATTCTGGTCCTTTGGAACCTTAAGCACAAATCAATAAAGGCACTTTCCAAGTTTTTTTTTTTTTTTTTTTTTTTTTTTTGGACATATTCTTTATTTACATTTCAAAGGTTTTCCCCTTTCTAGGTCTCCCCTTGGAAACCCCCTATCCCATCCCCCTCCCCCTACCTCTATGAGGGTGCTCCCCTACCTACCCACTCCCATCTTCCCACGCTGGCATTCCCCTACACTGGGGCATCGAACCCAGAATTCGAACGAAGAACTGAGCTGGAATTTTGAATCTGTAGATTGCTTTATTGAATGGCTGAGAAGCACCTAAAGAAATGTTGAACATCATTTGTCATCAGAGAAATGCAAATCAAAACAACCCTGAGATTCCACCTCACACCAATCAGAATGGCTAAGATCAAAAATTCAGGTGACAGAAGATGAGGAGAGGATGTGGAGAAAGAGGAACACTCCTCCATTGTTGGTGGGACTGCAAGCTAGTACAACCACTCTGGAAATCTGTTTGGCAGTTACTCAGGAAATTGGACATAGTACTACCTGATGACCCAGCAATACCACTCCTGTGCATATACCCAAAATATTCTCCAACATGTAATAAGGACACATGCTCCACTATGTTCATAGCAGCCTTATTTATAATAGCTAGAAACTGGAAAGAAGCCAGATGTCCTTCAACAGAGGAATGGATACAGAAAATGTGGTACATTTACACAATGGAGTACTACTCAGCTATCAAAAACAATGAATTTATGAAATTCTTAGGCAAATGGATCGAACTAGAAAATATCATCTTGAGTGAGGTAACCCAACCACAAAAGAAAGCACATGGTATGCATTCACTGATAAGTGGATATTAGCCCAAAAGCTTGGAATATCCAAGATACAATTCACAGACCACATGAAGCTCAAGAAGAAGGAAGACCAAAGTGTGGGTGCTTCAGTCCTTCTTAGAAGGGAAAACAAAATACTCATGGGAGCAAATACGGAGACAAAGTGTAGAGCAGAGACTGAAGGAAAGGCCATCCAGAGACTGCCCCACCTGGGGATCCATCCCATATACAGTCACCAAACATAGACACTATTGTGGATGCCAAGAAGTACATGCTAACTGGAGCCTGATATAGCTGTCTCCTGAGAGGCTCTGACAGAGCCTGAAATACAAAGGCAGATGTTCAAAGCCAACCATTAGATTGAGCATGGGGTCCCCAATGGAGAAGTTAGAGAAAGGACTGAAGAAGCTGAAGGGGTTTGCAACCCCATAAGAAGAACAACAATATCAACCAACCATATCCCCAGAGCTCTCAGAGACCAAACTACCAACCAAGGAGTACACATAGAGGTACCCATGGCTCCAGCTGCATATGTAGCAGAAGATGGCCTTGTTGGACATCAATGGGAGGAGAGGCCCTTGGTCCTGTGAAGGCTCGATGCCCCAGTGTAGGGAAATGCAAGGAGTGGGTGGATGGGTGGGGGAACACCCTCATAGAAGCAGGGAGAGAGGGATGGGATAGGGGATTTTGGGAGGGGGCACCAGGAAAGGGGATAACATTTGAAAGGTAAATAAAGATAATATCCAATAAAAAACTCCTAATTAAAAAAAAATACAGAACAGTGGATAACAGAGCTTTATTTATCATGATTAATATTATTTTGGTCTAATATGTGACTGACTAATATCATCACATGCTACTTGTATCATGTATTGACATACTACCGCTCAGCTTTAGACTGACATATCAATACAATTTCTGAAACAATGGACAGACTATATTTACTCACCAGCCCTTTAGAAGGAAGCAAGCGCCATGGTGAGCTCTCTAGGGCTGGCAGTGGTGGGTGTTTCATGTAGGAGCTCTCCTGGTATGCTGATGGGTGGGATCAGCAGCAGCTGTGGAAGGACTACAGTTAAACTCTAACAAGATGTGACCTGACAGCACGCATTCTTCCTAGTCCCTCTCAGCTCCATCCTGGCCTAGTATTCCAAATAGAATCCATTTCATTGGATTGCTAGAGGCACTGAATTTTGAAGTGCATATTTGGAGTAAATAAAAGTGGTTTATTACTTTGATTTAATTGTGTAGCATCCTTCAGAACCTGCTTTAGAGGTCAGAACTGTTTAACACTTCCAGATGAAACTAGGGATGACGGAGGATTCCTCTGATGCAGGTTGTAAACATATTCACAAGTCGACCCAGAATATACAAAATAGAGATTTGGTTTTGATTTTTTTTTTGAGGGGGGGGTGGGGTTCGAGACAGGATTTCTCTGCATAGCCCTGGCTGTCCTGGAACTCACTCTGTAGGCCAGGCTAGACTCGAACTCAGAAATCTGCCTGCCTCTGCCTCCCAAGTGCTGGGATTAAAGACGTGTGACACCACCACCTGGAGAGATTTGGTTTTGATTAATTGGTTTAATTAAATGATTTAATTAGTTATTCATTATTTATTTATTCTAATAAAAATATTTTCAAGTTATTATCTACAAACATCATATAACATTTCAGATCCAAGTTTTCCTATACAAAATAAAGATGGCATACAAATGTTTTAGGATTTATTGCTAATTTCTTCTGATAGCAGTTGATGTCACAGTCCTGGACATTCAGACGAAATCAGGGGATTTCTTTTTAATCCATAAGTAATTTTTTTGATGTTTTCTCAAATTTTACACTATCTATGAAAAACAACATCTTCAAGGCCAACAAATAGCACTCATAATAGACGGAGCCAGAACAACGATGAGTACAGACGTGTACAGATGATACTGGATGTAACTGTAGATCTTTTGTCATGGAGGGGAAGGGGCCAATGAGGAAAGAGCTATCCTCTGTCCCCGAGGTTCTCTTGAGATTGACGGCTGCTGGGAAGACAAGAGGGTGTTTCATCAGTTGTGTAGCCACCAATAAGAAACCTCTGCTTCTGTAACTAAGTCCCCACCCACGCTCACCCACGCTCCTGAGGGCAACGCTAATTAAACTCATTGGGTCACCAAAAAAATAAGGTGTGAAAGTCGAGGAAGAACAAGTTGGAAAAGAAATACCTGGGGTCAGCAGCAGTGAGAAGGGAATAATGGGGGACACAATCAGAGCACTCTATGTGTGTATGTGCGCGCGTGTGCATGAGCGAGAGAGAGAGAGAGAGAGAGAGAGAGAGAGAGAGAGAGAGAGAGCGAGCAAAGGTCAAAGGCATATGTGTGAAAAATGACAAAATGAAACCGATTGCTACACATCGTTAATACATGCTAGTAAAAAGAAAACCGCTGTAATCCTGGTCACGGGCTGGAGTGCCCGTGTAAGTGAAGCGCTTACTGCATAAACATGTGTGCCTGAGGTCAGGTCCCAGCAACCCCAGGAAAAGCCAAGCGAAGAGGCCCATGGCTGCAATCTCAGAGCTAAAGAGGCAAAGACAAGACGATCTCTGGGAATCGCTGGCCAGACAGTCTAGCTGAGTCGGTGAGCTCCAGGTTTAGTAAGAGACTCTTGTCTCCAAAACAGTGGGTTTGGAGAGGACTGAGAGAGATGATGAACATTAACCTCTGACCCATCCACGCACCCAGAACCAGCTGAATGCATGCAAACTGTTTAGAGCCAATCACACACAGAGCAGAAGGATGGCCAATCACACACGGAGCAGAAGGATGGCCAATCACACACAGAGCAGAAGGATGGCCAATCACACACGGAGCAGAAGGATGGCCAATCACACACAGAGCAGAAGGATGGCCAATCACACACAGAGCAGAAGGATGGCCAATCACACACAGCCATTCTTTACTTTTCCTAATGACAAAATCTTGATTTTTTTTTTTTCTCATAGAAGCGCATCCATCTGAATGCAGAATTGCCTAGTTTCTCTTTTTGACTGGTATATACATGTGACTCATTCTGGTCAGTGGATATAAGTGGATATGGTTGAATCTTACTTCTCAAATATTGTTCAGAAAGGAGTGGATGAAGATACAAGTGTGAACCTTTGCCTCCCTTCCTAGCCAGTCCTCCTTCCTGCTATGTGGAGTTTTGAGTTCAAAGCCAGATCTCCAGGAGCCATCTTAAGATATGAAGCATCTTGGAAGTGAGAGCCACAGTTTGAGACTTCCGTTTGTCAGCACAGCAGACAAACAGTAGTTGTCTGGGTTCCTAGAGCTATTGGGCCTCATGGCCTCATGGGCCCCATGTTGCACCTCACAGCTCTTCTACCAAACTAAGAGAAGACCTTTTAGTTCTTATCCATCAAATCCTCAATATGGAGATTCTACCATTTTCTTACAACATCTAAGAGCCACCTTCATAACACCATGTTCTTCCCACCTGCAGAATGCCATTAGAAACTGTTAAAATATGGTGGGAGGGAATATGCCTTGTAATTAACAGAATGATATTTGGAGTTTCCAGTTTATCCAGTTTCTTTCACTTTAATTTTAGTAGCAGAGTCTTTGGTTCTGGAACCACAGAGAAATTTAGTCTTCAACTAGGAAATCAAATGGTCATGAGAATATGCTTTGTGCAACCTTAACACGGATAGGAAGCTGACAGAAAATCAACTACAGGAATTTCGACCAGTGGTGTTGAAAGAAAACCAAGTATCCATTAAGAATGATCTGTGGTATCGTAGCCAAGGGGATCATGTGAGAACCTCTTGTACTACAACAGATCTTTCCTAAACACAGAAATTGTCTGGAAATCATGGTAACTTCCTGATAAAATCAAAAAGAGACCTAAAGGAAGAAAATGCTGAGAAGAGTTAGGAGAAGCGGGCCATTGAAATGTAGGAAACCAGAAATACCCGATAGTGCCTAGAGTCTCGCTGAACAACTAGAAATCATTGTGGCCATACATAGCCTCCAGAGACATCCAACACTGAGCTCACACACTGGCCACATTCCACTGCTGCTGCGGCAAGAAACCAGGACAGAAGAGCAATTGGCAGCTAAGTAAATATGAGTTCTCCTCACTAGCTCTGAGCCATGATACAGCCACACATCCCAACTTGTACAAGTAACTGAAAGGAACTATTTTCATTAAACGGATTTAGGTTATTATTTAGATATTAGAAGAGGGAGGTACCTCTAGAGACTTCTGATGAATTATCATTAATGTCAGGTATCTTCAGTCAGGAAAAATAACAGATACTTTATAAAAACTGCTTAAGACTGATTGAACCTGTTTACACTTTACCCATAAGTGGACTTGGCCATCTATTATCTCTTCCACGTGAATTTGCAGTTCCAGCCACAATGGAAGCCACACCCTAAAACCATGGCTCTATCAGCTGGCTACCTATCAGCACCTCTATAGTAGAAGCTCGCCTGCTTTGTGAGCTTCAGTTTTCTGAGGTGATTTGTGACACAGCATTACCATGGTAACAGAGTCTTCTACAGTACCCAATAAGTGCCAGGAATTAGTACATATTCTTTAAAGTTTAGCAATGAGGACATATATGTATTCCAATATATTATACAGTATTTTTTATTTATTCTGGTAGCATCTCTAAAATCTAATGATTGTGCTGTCTTAGTAAAATAGTGGTTGTAGGTTCTCCAATATCCATTACTGAGTGGCTAAGTTCCCCATAGTAGGCATGATTTCCCTCTTGTTGAGTAAATATTAAGTCTAACTAGAGAGCTGCTATCAAAGTGAGCCAAACAAGCCAGAAAAAGAGAAAGTAAGCAATGCCCCTCCACGTGTAAGCAGTGTCCCTCCTCGTGTTTTGCTTGAGTTCCTACTTGAGTAACAGTTTTAACTTCCCTCAATGATGGTTTGTAATCTTCAATATGAAATAAATCCTTTCTTTTTCAAAAAACTAAGATTATATAGCAAATGCTCCATAGGAAGTATGTTGGCAGGATTATGCTCACTTGAAGAAAGTTAATCAGGATAATTTAAATGCCATCCCGACTTTCCCTCTGCCTCCAACAAGCAATTGCCTCTTGTCTTTAAGTCATCGTCACCCAAAGTCCTTCATACTCCATGGTAAAGGGAAACGATGGAGAGCCGGCTCCACAGGAAGCAGCCCAAAGAGTCAACAGACAATCCTCATGTGCAGTGAGAATCACTAAACTATCTTTATTCCATAAGTCATTTCATTAAACATACATACAATCTATACTTTTTAATGTTATGTATATGAGTGTACTGTAGCTGTCTTCAGACACACCAGAAGAGAGCATCGGATCCCATTACAGATGGTTGTGAGCCACCCTGTGGTTGCTGGGAATTGAACTCAGGACCTCTGGAAGAGCAGGCAGTGCTCTTAACTGCTGAGCCATATCTCCAGCCCACAGCATCTACTTTTAAAAAGCAAAGATTATTAAGCACCGAAACAAAAAGTTATACTAATATAGATTGTGTTTATTGAAATGAAAAATTAGTCTTTGTAGGATTTGTTTGCTAGATATTTTTAAAATAATCAATACAACATCGATTCCCTACTTTCCTCTCTCCTCATAACACCAGGCACACGATGTCACTCAAAATAAAGACAAATTAAGAGAAAAAATAACTGACACCGTACATGGTTTCAAAAGCTTTTACTGTTTGGTCAAATAATATTTTTTGTCAGTCATAGAGTGAGAATACACATAGACATATATGTTAAAGTTTATCAAATCTGCAGTGTTATTACATGAAAATGTGTTTGGGCTTATAGGAAAACATAATTCCTGAGATAACTTGTCTTCTATTAATAATTCTTATCACTGTCAAATCATCTTTTTTTAAGTTACTTGGGAGTGTGAATTGAGATTAGAATGTTCAATTCAGACTGATCATCTACAACCTGCTCAAACACTCAGCGAGCTGTGTGTTTTACGAAAGGTAGAAAAATAAGCAGAGTATGCTGAGGTTTTCCATCCAACGGTACATCATATGGGAACAAAGCACGCAGCACATAAAAGAAGCCGTTTCTGACTGTCAATCACCCCTAATGAGCACATGCTTCCTCCACCATCAATCTCTGACACAGCCCAGCCCAGCTGTTATTTTGCATTTATTGAAATTCTCCCTGCTAAATAATTATACTCATCTTTAAAAAGTAAATTGCTCAAAATTACATTCAATTTCTCTCTCCCACCCAACATATTCTCCACCATGACAAAGCAATCCCAGAGCATGACAAGACTGACCAGTCTCGCGTACTCCTCAGAGGCATTTCTGGTAGCTGGAACCACCGCATAAATCATAGCAAAGCAATTCTGGTCTTCTGCATAGAGTGTTCAAACTTATAACTCAGGGACCAAGTCCTAAAACCAAGCCTTGCTGGGCTAGCAAGCCTTTCATCCATTCCTAATTCATGTTACTTTGTATTAGCTTTCAAAACAATCCTAAAGGTCGCCAACTGAGACATAAAGCTGAACAAACGCTGTGTACGATCTTTCAGGGATTCATTAAGGCATTGGGATAAGTCCTGCATGCACTGGAGCTGTTTTGATTTTCTTCCGCATTTGATGCACCTGCCTCTAAAAGCAGTCAAACACATTAATTGGAAGAAAAACTCTGAAAACACTTGAGGTTTTTTTTTTTTTTTTTTTTTTAACCCAAGCAAGTTCTAAAACCTTACATGGCCCAGGTTGTGTTTTTCTCTGTATCTGTATGTCTGCTTGTGAATGCATGTGTTTGCTTCATGATAATTTTCTAATATGCATAAAATATTGAAAACCAGGTATTCACCAAAGGCCCCGTACACCAGCCATTTCAGACTGAAACTGAAAACCTTTTAAGGAAAAATTTTAACAACAAATTTCACCTATTCTACATATCTGAAACCAGTCATTAGATTACTTAGCCTGTAGTTGAAAATAAAAAAAAATCTCTTTTAACTAAATAGGATATACTTTTTTAAAAAGAATCCCTATGGAGATGTTTCTGTGTTGTTGTTTATTAAATGCCTTTCTGCGTTGACGTCATATTCCACTTCCGGCTACTGCAATTCGATGTCTCCAGCGTACAAGGTGATGAGCAGGATGGCAGTGAATCCGGTTAACATCCCTGCGTTCTGGATCATGAAGAAGGTGAAATCCGTTTGTCTTCCAGTTACTTTTTCTCTCAGCATGTCGTTCATCTCTGGAAACTAGAAGATACATTATTAAATGGCTGTCGCCATCTTGTGGTGAATCCCGAAATGCTAGTCTGGGGTTTTTGCACAGGAGATGAGCATTTCTTTCATTTGGGACTGGATCTTACCAATGTTTTTGCTTGAGGTCTGGTATTGAGGAGCCCTAGTATTCTGCGGCATCCACAGTAAAACTATTGAAAGGTCACACAGCCAGATAAAATGTGCCTGGCTTGATGCGTTCTCCCCTCAACTCTCTTCTCATATACAGTTGTCTATACCTCAAATTTTAAGGAATTCAACCCTGTAGGTTTCACCCTCAGGCACACATTTCTGTTTACTTCGGTTAGCCTATACTATACTATACTGTATTCTGCTTCATCTCACATTGATATGCTATTGTTCCTCTTATCTCATAGTATTTTTAAGTATGCCATGTTTTACTTTGTTGTTTCTTACTTAGCCCAGGCTGCCCTACAACACTCTGTAACTAATGACGATCTTGGACTTATAATCACCCTGCCTTGTGCCACCACAGTGTTGGTGAAGTGTTGGGGTTCTTCCCGTTAGATGGTGACATTTTTTGTTTGCTTAAATTCTGGCTTTGGTCCTCTGAAGAGAAACACTCATGGAAGCGGCTTCCCTGCCCATCTCATAATTTTCTGGACTGACTGGAGGGGAAAAACCATTTGTGTAGCTGACTGAACCAGTTCTTTGAAGTAGCTTTCTTTACTGTTCTGGTTTCTCCATTGTGCTTGCTCTTTCCTCCCAGAACGACAAGATTTTTAATAAATTGTGTATTGGTCCAGTGTTGAAGATTATATACTTAAATTATAGTGAGAACAGATAAAATCCTAGGTGTTTTCAGTAAATAAATAAGTAAATAAATGTGTTCATTCTCAGCCACAGCACCCACTGCAAAGGTTACACAAGGGGACATGTATGTCCTGTTTTAGAAACACAATTTGTATGATGTGTTACCCTGGATGCAGCTATGCCAGGGATCTCAGACTCCAGAGGCAGGTCAGAGAACTGGCGTGAAGTCCTGACTGGGATAAAGTTGGTGACATCTCCAACATGAGGAAACTACTATGTCACATAAGACATCACCTGTTTCGCTTCCATAAAGGTACCAACTGTGACAGAACTTTTTTGTGTCATGGGAAGAAATGGCCATCTGGAATAAAGACAATGTGCGAGGTAATTCTGTAAAAATGTAAGTACTGTGGGGTTCTAAGAGCTAAATCCTTCCTTTTTCAAGGGTCTTTGATGAACAGCAAACTGGGCCAGACACAGTTTGGAGCTTGTAATATAGAGGAAAGATGTTATTAAATTTCTAAATATAACCCAAATACACTTTGATTTTTATACTCCGACACTTCATTTTCTAGAAAACTGTCCAAGGTATGGTTGAAAACACACAGGGTATTTTTCTACACACACACACACACACACACACACACACACACACACACTAAACCTACAGACATAAATAATACTGACTCAAATAAATATTTATTGTCCAATATTAATTTCTACTTAATTTAGTGCAATATTTTTAGCTTAACTTCAAACGCTTTCACTGTGGATCACTTTGAATTAAAAAAAAAAATCATTTAGTCTACCAAGTTATTTATTCTTCTAAATGTGACATCCTTATGCAAGGGATGGGTCAGGTCTACAAGTACCCACTATAAGAGAAACAGGTTTAATTCATCACACAGTAAAAGGAGTCTTTAGAAAACAGCCCCCATAAGATCAGTCATCATCAACGACAGCCATTCCAAGCTCCTGTTAGCGCAGGTTACTCACAAAGTGAGAGACGCTGGGCTAGGAAAGGTCTGGATTCCCAGCCTTGAAGACCCTGAAGCCAGTGGGAGGCCGAAGGCTGCCTTTCAGCTCCTAACCCAGACGCTCATTTGTAAAAGTCAAAGTAATACAAAATAAAACACTGGAATCCCTTACCATATCTGCCAGAGAGATGTAGAGGAACATGCCTCCAGCAAGTGCAAATATAATATTGGGAGCAAAATTGTTGCCCACCAAAATGCCGAAAGCCAGCCCGACGTAGCAGGAACATGCGGAGAGGAAGTTGAACAGCAAGGCTTGCCGGGTGCTCATTCCTGCATTGAGCAAGATCACAAAGTCCCCTGGAAGAAGAGAATATCAAGTGAGTTGTGCCTCCTTCTCTTTGGGGATGATGATGATGGTGATGGTGATGATGATGATGATGATGATGATGATGATGATGATGATGATGATGATAAAACAACTTCCAACAACAGATCATTCATCTCAGCGTATGATTAGGATTTGCCCAGTCTAATATCCAATCGCCCCTTGCCCTGTGCCTGAGAGGCTCACCTAACTCATGAGGAAACTCCTCACACAGGATGGCGATGGACGTACTGAGTCCCTGAAGAAGAGACAAAGTACAAGATGCCCCAATCGCCAAGCCATCGATGAAGTTGTGGAGGGCATCGCAGAGCGTGATCATCCAGGCAATTGTCCCTATTTCTGACAGTTTGGGCCCCTTCAAACAGGTGCATGAGCTTGACTCTGCCTTTCCATCCTGTAAAAACAGCAGAAAAAAAATCAAACCTGATATCCAATATTGCTAGAACCATTCAGGAAATCCAGAGAACGAAGAGACAGGTTACGTCCCAGGGGAGACGAATTGTTCCAACTAAAAGTAACTGGTAGTGTATGAGAAACCCTAACAATATATCACAGAGGGGGGGAATGCTTACAATAGGGACAGCAAAAGTGAATCAATTGACACACCTCAAATGAGCCATGTAGCAGACATTTTAGATTGGTGGCCTTTTAAATCAATCCTTTGACTTGCATTGACAAATTCTTACAACTGCCTTCCTAAGATATAACAGATATTAACCTAGGAGTTTGATATATTTGCACATCTAAAAGTTATTCAAAGACTAAATGAAAGTCATCTTCATATCACCATTTAAATATGGCATCAATTATTAAAGCGCAATGACATCAGGAAATGTTCATTCCACTTCCCATGTCACTTTGTGACCATTAGCAGAATAATCTGTCAGTTTCTGAAGGGACTATACGACGATCCTCATTCATTCCTCAACAACTCGCCAAGTTCCCTGCGTTCTGGTTACTGTTCCAGGTGCTCTAGATCTCTGTGAGTCTTAGATATTCTATGAAGTGTGATGGGGACAGGCTTGCCTTGACACTAACATTGACCTCATTTTTAAATAGCAAGAAAAATAGCAAAATCCTCCGGCAGGATTTTCAAGTGAGAATTTTTGTGAGAATTTCAAGTTCCATAAAAATCAACAGTTTTTAAAGACCCCAGTGATAAACACCTGTTTTTTCTGCTCTTTGCAGAAGAAGGTCATACAATGTAAACTTGACTGTGAATAGAAAGCAGTTTGCACCTAGTTAGAGAACATTTTGTTCCTGATTCTTCTCCCCATCTCTAAGTGTCTAGCCGGAGTATTTGTTGAGCAGCTGCAATTTCTCAAATGCTATGCACACTGTTACAGGAAAGTCAAGTCTCTATCTTTGAGAGGTGTATCTGTATTAGAGAAACGAAGAAGAAATTTTACAGGCTGAGTTGTTTTAAGCTGTGCAGTATATACCCAACAGAAGGGCTCCTTTCAGAGTGTCTGTCTGAGAGCGTTAACATTTACTCTAATGTTGTTTCTTTGCCTAAGACACTGTGGTATCCTATGTTCACAACTGAGTATAGGTCTTAGAATACATCCTTTTAACTGTCTACACGGTGGAAATCTGAGTCTTTGGAGGAATGTTTTTCATTTAAACACGTAGTCAAAAGTCATCCAGAACAAATAGTCTTTACAACAGTGTTTCTCTTCCTAATGATGCAACCCTATAATATACAGTTCCTCTTGACAGTGTCCTTTGCCTTACAGAAGCTTTGCAATTTTATAAGGTCCCATTTGTCAATTCTTGATCTTAGAGCATAAGTAAGTCATTGATGTTCTGTTCAGGAACTTTTCCCCTGTGCCCATGTCCTCAAGGCCCTTCCTCACTTTCTTTTCTATTAGTTTCAGTGTATCTGGTTTTATGTGGAGGTCCTTGATCCACTTAGACTTGAGCTTTGTACATGGAGATAAGAATGGATTGATTTGCATTCTTCTACATGCTAACCACCAGGTGAACCAGCACCATTTGGTGAAAATGCTGTCTTTTTTTTTTTCCAATATATGGTTTTAGCTCCTTTGTCAAAGACCAACTGACCATAGGTATGTGGGTTCATTTCTAGGACTTCAATTCTATTCCATTGGTCTAGCTGCCTTTCACTGTACCTTGCAGTTTTTATCACAATTGCTCTGTAGTACAGCTTGAGGTCAAGGCATGGTGATTCCACCAAAAATTCTTTTATTGTTGAGAGTAGTTTTCACTATCCTAGGTTTTTTGTTATTCCAGATGAATCTGCAAATTGCTCTTTCTAACTCTATGAAGAGTTGAGTTGGTATTTTGATGGGGATTACATTGTTTTCAGCAAGATGGCCATTTTTACTATATTAATTCTGCCAATCTATGAGCATGGAAGATCTTTCTACCTTCTGAGATCTTCTTGGATTTTTTTCTTCCGAGACTTGAAGTTCTTGTCATATAGATCTTTCGCTTAATTAGTTAGAGTCATACCAAGGTATTTTTTAATATTTGTGACGATTGTGAAGGGTGTCATTTCCCTACTTTCTTTCTCAGCCTGTTTATCCTTTGAGTAGAAGAAGGCCACTGATTTGTTTGGATTAATTTTATATCCAGCTACTTTGCTGAAGCTGTTTATCAGGTTTAAGAGCTCACTGGTGGAATTTTTGGAGTCACTTAAGTGTACTATCATATCATCTTCAAATAGTGATATTTTGACTTCTTCCTTTCCAATTTGTATCCCCTCACCTCCTTTTGTCGTCTAATTGCTAAGTTTAGGACTTCGAGTACTATATTGAATAGGTAGGGAGAAAGTGGGCAGCCTTGTCTAGTCCCAGATTTTAATGGGATTGCTTCAAGTTTCTCTCCATTTAGTTTGATGTTGGCTACTGGTTTGCTGTATATTGCTTTTACTATGTTTAGGTAGGGGCCTTGAATTCCTGATCTGTCCAAGACTTTTATCATAAAGGGATGTTAGATTTTAAGGGCAACCAACAGATTGGGAAAAGATCTTTACCAACCCTACATCTGATAGAGGGCTAATATCCAATATACAAAGTACACAAGAAGTTAGATTCCTGAGAACCAAATAACCCTATTAAAAATGGGGTACAGAGCTAAAGAAAGAATCCTCAACTCAGGAATACTGAATGGTTGAGAAGCACCTAAAGAAATGTTCAACATCCTTAGTCATCAGAGAAATGCAAATCAAAACAACCTTGAGATTCCATCTCACACCAGTCAGAATGGCTAAAATCAAAAACTCAGGTAACAACAGATGCTGGCAAGATTATGGAGAAAGAAGAACACTCCTCCATTGCTGGTGGGATTGCAAGCTGGTACAACCACTCAGGAAATCAGTTTGGCAGTTACTCGGGAAATTGGACATAGTACTACCTGAGGACCCAGCAATACCACTCCTGGGTATATACCCAGAAGATGCTCCAACATGTATGCAATAAGGACACATGCTCTTCCATGTTCATAGCTGCCTTATTTAGAATAGCCAGAAGCTGGAAAGAAGCCAGATGTCCCTCAACAGAGGAATGGATACAGAAAATGTGATACATTTACACAATGAAGTACTACCAGCTATTAAATACAATGAATTTATGAAATTCTTATGCAAATGTATTGAACTAGAAAATATCATCCTGAGTGAGGTAACCCAATCACAAAAGAACACACATGATATGCACTCACTGGTAAGTAGATATTAGCCCAGAAGCTCAGAATACCCAAGATACAATTCATAGACCACATGAAGTTCAAGAAGAAGGAAGACCAAATGTGGATACTCAGTCCTCCTTAGAAGGAGGAATAAAATACCCATAGGAGGAGTTACAGAGACTAAGTGTGGAGCAGAGACTGAAGGAAAGGCATCCAGGGATTGCCCTTCCTGGGGATCTATCCCATATACAGTCACCAAACCCAGACACTATTATGGATGCCAACAAGTAATTACTGACAGGAGCCTGATATAGCTGTCTCCTGAGGGGCTCTACCAGTGCCTGACAAATACAGAGGTATATTCTCTCAGCTAACCATTGGACTGAGCACAGGGTCCCAAATGGAGGAACTAGAGAAAGGACCCAAGGAGCTGAAGGGATTTGCAGCCATGTAGGAGGAACAACAATATGAACCAACCAGTACCCCCAGAGCTCCCAGGGACTAAACCACCAACCAAAGAGTCCATATGGAGGAACCCATGGCTCCAGCTGCATATGTAGCAGAGGGTAGCCTTGTCAGTCATCAATGGGAGTAGAGGCCCTTGGTCCTGTGAAATCTCTGTACCAGTGTAGGGAATGCCAGGACTAGGAAGTGTGAGTGGGTGGGTTGGTGAGCAGGGGGAGGGTGGAGAGGATAGGGGGTTTTTGGAGGGGAAACCAGGAAAAGGGGTAACATCTGAAATATAAATAAAGAAACTCTCTAATAGAAAAAGAAAAATATATATTCAGTTCCTCATGTTCCCAACCATAAAATTATTTTGTTGCTAGTTCATAACCCTAATTTTGCTAGTGTTGTGAACTGTGATGTAAATATATTATTTTCCAATGGTCTTAGATGACCCTTGTGAAAGGATCATTTAACCCCCACAACAGGGTCATGACCCACAGATTGAGAACTGCTGCTCTACAAGGAAAGGGTCATTTGTAGTCACCATCTTTGTCCTTGCTGTTGTTGTTATGAAGCAGTAATCACAAAGTCAAATGACTTGAGTAAGTCCCACACCCTGCTTTAAAGCACCTTATATATTTAATTTACCTCCAAAAAAAAATCTGAAGTAAGAAAAACTCTTATCATTTCTGTAGAGTGGAAGAAATTAAATTGGAAAAGTTAGTGAATTTGCCCAGAGGTAAAGTCAAAGCTGGGCGTCTCCTTTAGCACAGTGGTGACTGACTGATGGCTAAAATGGGAGGGCAGTCTCTTCTGTGGTGAACCCTGGAAGTGCTTCCTATTGAGAATTCTTCCTGAACTCTTACTCAACACTAGAAGCAAGGACAAAATAAGCCTTGAATCTCCTGTAAAGTCTCAGGGTCACCTGCACAAAGAGACTGCCATCTTCTCTTTAGATGAGGTCTTTCGATTTTGTACCTGTATTTTAAGTGCATGATGTAATGAATGTTAATGAACTTCAGTGAAAGTGGCCGGCCAGTGAGTCAGGAAGCAGTGACTGCTGACCTGTAACAAAGGGCACCATGGCATGGGGAAAACCCCAGAGAAACTGAGCTGGGTGTGGTAAAACACAGTGCCCAGTTACACTTGATAGGACAGAGCTGAATTCCAGCAATTGCTTCACTTCCCCACTTGGCTTACCTAACCACTCCTGTGCTTATAATTTCCTTATTTTCTTGTGATGATTTAGGGAAAAAATATGCAAGATCCAGCCTTGAAAACCTATGTGCAAGGTGAATCTGCAAACACCTTTGTCTCTACAAAACAAATGGCACTGATATACCCGGTATGATCCTCTTGCCTGCAAGCACAGACCTCGCTGGCTTTGTTTATTCCACTTCCTTTGAGCTCTGTGTGCTCAGGTCTCAAATTAGACCATTGAGAAAGTTAGGGGCCATACGTCTTTAATTGCCTTGGAACAAACCAAAGTCACCCAGGAGGCAAACAACTGCAGTTCTTTCATAATTCACCCAGAATAAATCACTAAGGAGAGACCACTGAAAAAGCTAGTCACACTAGTGGATTTTTTCCTCCCCTGATCTTCATTTTTAAACTTTTGCTTAGTGCTACAGTTTCAAACCTGCCTGCTATCATTTGCTTGCTTGGTTCCTTGTCTGATTTTATTCTTCAAGATGACATTGCAATCCTCAGCCATGATAAGGCTAAGGCCTAGTTTTAAAAAACTGCGAGCCCAGGATCTACAGATGTTTTCAGGGTGGGGGTGGGGTACTGAGCAGATTGATACCTTGAGCTTCAGCAAGACTCTTTTTACCCACAAATCTTTTATTTAATTTTTTAAATTGGAAACAGATTCGTCTTTCATCCTAGCCAGAGTTTCCCTTCCCTCTACTCCCCCTAGTCATTCCCTAGCCCCCCTCTCTCCCAAGTTAACTCCCCCTCCCTTTTCCTTAAGAAAGGAGCAGCCATCCAAGAGACAACCACCAAACATGACTATCCAAGATACCATAAGACAAGGCCTTCATATCAAGATGGACCAAGGCAACCTAATAGGAGAAAAAGAGTCTCAAGACTTGGCAAAATAGATAGAGACATACCTGCTCCTACTGTTAGTCCCCCACACACACACCCCAAAATACCAAGCTACACAATGGTGACATGTGCAGAGGACCCTGCAGGCCCCATGCTTGTAGCTTCAGTCTCTGTGAGCCCCATGAGCCCTGCTTAGCTAAGTCAGTAGGCTGTGTTCTCCTGGTGTCCTTGACCCCTCTGCTTAATGCCTGTTGATTGATTGATTGATTGATTGACTGACTGATTGATTGATATAAATGAGATCAGACAAAATGTAGAGTGATGTGAATGAGGGTAGGAAGAATATCACTCCCTGAAATTATGAATGCAGATGGGAGACTAAGGAGACACCACTGGACACAAGCTGAAGAGGAGGAAGAAGTCTTAATAGTGTAAAATGCACTTATCAGGTGGGTCCCTAGGAGAACAGCTTCAATAATGCACAGGAAGTTGAAAAGGGAGAAGAGGCATGGACGGGCAAGGCAAGGAGGGAGAAGACAAGTGTGGAGGAAAGTGAGGAGGAAAGAGGGGGATAAGGAGGAGGAAGACAGAGGTGACAGATAAAAGAGGAAGGCAAGAGACTAAAAGGGTAGCAGGAAGGGAGAAGGAGATGAGTAGAGGACAAAGAGCTCATGGCTGACTTCCAGAAGAATACAGATCACATAAATATGGCTCTCCCCTTCATGAAAGACTTAGAAATTTCCTATTATTTTCACATGTAAACATGTCCAAAACACAATGTGAGAATAAAAATAATAAAATTGTGTTTTGCAAAAAGGTGGACACCTTTCTATAAAGTCCTTAATAGTCTAAGAACAAATATATTTGGAATATATATATATATATATATATATACTCATCATAGTGCTCTTTGGGAGAAAATGCTGTGGATACTTTTTGTTAAAAAAAGTCTTTATATTTTCTAGATATTCTGTACATTTTTATGATATATATCAGATTATACATATATATATGAAAAAGAAAAAAGTGGAGCCATGGTTGGGGGTAGAGACATGAAGGGGGAGAATACCAAACAGGAATTGTAGGTCCTTGAAGATTTGAAAGACCCTACTGCTAACTAGAAGAGTTCTGGCAGCAGGCTGTCTGCAAGGCTTGCTTTGCTTGAAGGAAAGAGTGACTGTCCCACTAGAGCAACCCTAGTTTGATTTATGTTTCTGGATAGCACACCTGACATGAGCCAGGATCCACAAGCAGGTTTCTATGGTTTCTATTGCCTGTACAGTTTATTGGTGAGAAGACAAAGACAAACAACCATTCTACAGAAAGGTTAAATTTTATATTCCTGTGCTACAAAATAATTTGCAGAGGAAGCCCTGGTATGAGGTCAAAAAGGAATGTAGCAACCTACAGAAAATTACATTGGTAACAAAAGGGTCTAGATGTCAAGAAATGAAAACTATGTAAGTAAAGGTAAAATAAAAATGTGTCTGTGAATGGGAATTAATATAACATGAGTAACAAAATGGAGTTGAAAGACATCAACTTTAAACAAAGGGTGGTTTAAGAAAAGCAGCTTGAGCCAGGTGTTGTGCACACCTCTAAGCCCTGCAAGCAGGAGGCAGAGGCAAGCACATCTCTCTGAGTTCAAGGCCAGCCTAGTCTACATAAAGAGTTCCAGGCAAGCTAGGGTGACATAGTGACTGTCTCAAAAAGTTTAAAAAGAAAACAGAAAAAAAAAATTGAAGGACATAAGCCAGTGCTGTAGGAGAATGATTTGGCCCTCTCTAATTCATTCTTCTTCCCAAGGTGTCCCTGAACACATCTCCTTTCTCTGCATGGATCATTTGCCTGTTTACTTAGCCTCTTGAAGACAGGTGACCAAGTCACCTTGTAAAAGCTGCCAGTAACCTCACAACTCCAGCTCTGGTAAAGGTCTGATCTCATAAGTTAACATGAACCAGAAAGTTACAGACTCTAGGAGGGAAAGTGAAAAGAAATGTTGTCATATACATCCACAGTACTTCACAATTTATATATAAAGCAGATCTGCTGCTGGCATCTGTATCTTCCCCTGGTCATTACAACACCCTCAAGACTGAAACCACACACATTCCAGTATTTTCATTTTGAAGACACAGAGAATGACCATCTGAGATTAGAAGCAAGATGCTCAAAAAAAAAAAAATCACATAGCAGTTATTGGGTCAGACTACTTAATAATTCATTGAGTACAGTATCTGTTCCACAGCAAGAACTGTGTTAAGTGAAGTTGTAAATATAAATAAAAGAATCCTCATTTTGTTGCAATTCATAGCCCAGAAAGGAGCATTTAGAATTAACACTATGTACTGGCTAATTTTGTGTCAACTTGACACAGCTGGAGTTATCACAGAGAAAGGAGCTTCAGTTGGAGAAATGCCTCCATGAGATCCAGTTGCAAGGCATTTCCTCAATTAGTGATCAAGGGGGAGAGGCTCCTTGTGGGTAGGACCATCTCTGGGCTGGTAGTCTTGGATTCTATAGGAAAGCAGGCTGAGCAAGCCAGGGGAAGCAAGCCAGTAAAGAACATCCCTCCAATGGCTTCTGCATCAGCTCCTGCTTTCTGACCTGCTTGAGTTCCAGTCCTGCATCCTTTGGTGAACAACAGCAGTATGGAAATGTAAGCCGAATAAACCCTTTCCTCCCCAACTTGCTTCTTGGTCATGATGTTTGTGCAGGAATAGAAACCCTGACTAAGACACACTACAAGCATGTGATAAATAGCTCAGAAATGACTCAACTCCTCTTCTGCATCCTCCTCCTCTCTCTGAATATGACTCCTGAAATGTCTGGGGGTTTTTTGTTTTGGTTTGGTTTTTGTTTGTTTATTTNTTTTTTTTTTGGTTTGTTTTGTATTTCCACTTGAGACTTGCCACTGGGGAATCCCTACAGAAAGGAAAACAGGAGATGTCAGGTTTTTATGCTTCCAGTTTCTTTGTGTACTCTGCCCACCTCAAGCTGTCTGTATCCTTCACATGAAGACCACAGTCTCTCTTACGACAACTCTCCTCTCAGGCTCCAGCAGGCCTCTTGGATGTTTATTAACTTCGTTGTGCCACTATTTCCTACTGGAAATCATTGTAGCTGGAAATACCACAGGAAATCAGATCCCCACCCCCCACCCCCCTCAAAAGGAAATGTTAATTTGTTTTTTTCATAAGATTCCAAGTTGAGAGGAAATAGGAGAGCTACAGATCAGTTATATTACATTTCCAAGGGAAGAAAAGAATACGGTCTCTGCGAAGTTCAAGTTCTGGTACATCCTGACTCTTGGTCCTGATGACTTGACAGAACCAGTGACTTTGGAAGAGACAATAGCATTCAGAGATACAAAAGACCTGGCCAACTCTGGTCCAGCCATCATACACAGACTGCTAGGATTTCAGAGTAAAACAATATCCTCTTTGGCATTAGATGTTGGTTGGTGGGTCCTTACAGAAACTCATCTCTGACCATAGGAAACCAAGTAGATGCAGGATTATGTGTAACTGTGATCTGATCCAGCAAAGTTTAAAGTTTGATATTTACAACATCATTCCATTTTTAAACTGTACACCTAAAGAAAAGGTCCACTCGGGTCTTGAAGATGCATGCACATGAGCTACAGTTGCAGATGATTCAGTCTTATGACATCTCACCCTAATTAGTTCTTTTCCCTCAAAATAAACCTTCAAAAGGGGCTCCTAACAGCCAACTCACTGTGTTAGAGCTTTAAGTGTGTCAGCACCAGCCAGCTCACTGTGTTAGAGCTTTAAGTGTGTCAGCACCAGCCAGTCTTGCAAGTTTATTCACAGTTGACCTGAGACACAGTGATAAAGGGAAATCCTCCAAGTTAGAAGGACTTTGGATGCAATGTCTGATTCTCTACTCCCTACAAAGGAATGGGTCTCAGGTCTCATGCTACATTAACCTGGGTAGAACTTTTAAAAGACAAAACTGGAAAATTGGTAGTGAAGATGTCTGTAATGAAGTATTGAGGGTGGGGCTCTTAGCAAACCCATGGTACAAGGCTAATTCTCTTTGCCTAAATCTCATAAAGGAGAACACAGAAGACAGACTCCACAATAAAGTGAACAAAATCTGATTACAATGGTCGCTCTGTGTCTTTCAATAGCTGTCTTGATATTTGCTTAATGAGTCCACATAGAAAATGCCAAAATAGTAGGGAAAGAGATTATTCATGGCTTCAACACCCTCTTCCTCTACAGAGGTGATCTGGCTTTCCAGAGTTCAAGAAAGGCCCAACCTGTGGAAAGCCAAAATGGCATGAAGCTCCCCTGCCCAAGAACAACATGGCCCAGCTAGCTGTGTATGACTAGTGCATACCCTAGCCCCCTCTCATTGTGAGGGGTACTCACTCATTAGACTCACTTCTTTGAAACATGCCTTCTTTGCCGCCAATACTTGTGCAAGTAGTATCTTTTAGAGGTTTAGATAGCGCACCAAGGTCATCTGTAAGAATGGCCTCCATACTGGTTTCCAGCAAAAGAAGGAACACAATCAATTCATTCATACAATGCATAGATTGGGTCACTTAGTCCCCACAGAAGCATCCAGATGGAACCATGATGAAAAGTTCAGCTAGAATGCAAGCCAAGGGACCAGCACAGTTAACATGTTGTCCATAGAGTATGGAAAAATGCCTCATGTCAGCAGATTCATTCATATATATGTATATGTATATGTATATGTATATATATATACACATATATATGTATATATATGTATATACATATATTTACATATATATACATATATGTGTGTACATATACATATATAATATTGTATAATATAGTAATATATATATATATATATATATATATATATATATATATATTTAACTCTACCACAGAGAATTCATAGCTTCAGGAATGATTGTAGTATGCTACAAAGTCCAGTTATCCTAAGTTAAGGGCCCTCCCCCATGGGGTTCACATGACTGAATTTTGGGCTCACAAAAAATTGGCAACAGTGAATGATTTTTGTATGTCCTATGACTCAAATCAAAATCAGGTGAGAAATGAATCATAGGTGTTTTTACAGTGTTCCCATGCTTTGATCACATGACAGCCTTGATTCTGAACTCTTGTGTTCTCAGCACCATTCATGCTATCATACTATGATATTTGTCACGCCAGTGAACAATATTTCTGCTTTTATAGAAACATTAATAGTTTAATTATGGAAAACAAAGAATTTTAATATTTTTTTTCTTTATTGTTTGTTTGTTTTTCCAATTTTTATTAGGTATTTACTTCATTTACATTTTAAATGCTATCCCCAAAGTCCCCTATACCTTCCCCCCCACACCGCTCCCCTACCCACCCACTCCCCCTTCTTGGCCCTGGTATTCCCC
>NC_034593.1:123479375-123487081 GCF_900095145.1 Mus pahari | reverse complement strand
TTCTGTTGCTTCTGTTCTTATGCTTGCCTCCTGCCATCTGATTATCTCTAGTGCTTGATGCCCTCAATATATCTGATTGGAGCCTGTCTTTCCTATAATCCTAGTTGATTTCAGGACTTCTCAGAGTCCAGATTTCTCTGTGATTCTTTGATTGTGGGTTCCTGTGAACCTAAGATTCAGGGTGTGTCTGAGTTCTTGGCAGTCAAGCTCCTCTGAGACACTCAAATACTAGTGTGACCCAGCTCCTTTTATCCTGGAATCCTGTTGTCTTAAGATCCTGGGAGTGTTACAGTACATGGAAGTGATGTCTCCTTTGAGGACCATGGAGTTGTCTGGTCTGTTTGAAACCAAGGTAANCCTGAACTGATTAAAAGGAACCTGAGCCTCTGGTCAGGAAAGGCTCTGGTGTCCTTGTTCCTGCTGTCACTGGCCCATCACTATTGGATTGGAGCAGCTGTTGTGTTCCACTCACCAGTAATCCTAAGATCACTTGGGCAATCCACTAGGGACCGTGGGGGTGCCCACCGAATCCACGCCCTAGGTGACCTGGTGCTGGCGCAGACTGGAAGGGATTTGTGCCCTTGGTCAGGCCAGTTGTCTGCTGCCCTAGTGCTGTCTCAGGTCCCATGTGCAATTGGATTGGAGCAGAAGTTGTCTTCACTCACCAGTTATCCTAAGATTGCTTGGGCAGTCCGCTAGGGACTATGGGGGTGTCCACCGAATCTGCGCCTTCTTAATATTTTTTTCTACTGTCACTCCTCAGTATATTTTGGTTCGTGTTATATTCAAGTGTTTGATTTGTAATTGCTATTTGAATTGCTGATTGTAGTTTTCACAATAAATCATTTCGTGAATTTTGGTTTGGGATTAGCAAAAACAACCCACAAAAGTCTGAAATCGCATTAAATGTGTTCCTGACATTTTTTTACAAAGGTACATATATTAAGTAATGTATTTGGCATTTGCAATCATAAAATCAAAATATTAATCAACTCTGATAAATGTTGAAGATGATCTATGCCATACAGTATCAAACACTCAGCTAAGATCGGATACTTAATGCAAAAATAAGCAAGCACATCCATCGCACAGACAAGAACACTTGCTCTTATCTTTAATGAGTGGTGAAATTATACCTGCCCAAAAGATGTCTGAAAATATTTTTATGAATTATTATCAGTAAATGCTTTGTCTGCATGATTATTTTATATACCTGTATTTCTAACATCACATAAAAAAAAAATTCCCATGGAAAAAGAGTCACAGAAAACAGCCCTGGTTATAAGATGCACACCTTCAGCTCTGGCTATAAGTGAGAGCAGCCAGTCTTAAATTAAAATTCAAAGGATTCTTACTACCCGTTGAACTTGGTGAAAGGCCTACTGCTTAAGGGACTCATGATTCCATTAGAAACATCATTTTCTACTTTCCTCCTGGGTGGAAGCCAGCAGGTAGATGAAGTCACTACACTAGTTTCAGGGAGAATTAATATCCTGATACAGAAATGAGGCAGCAATCATCCTTAGAACGCAGGGAATTTGGAGAGACTGCTCTCAATACTCCCTTCCCAGCAGTCTTTGCTCAAGGGAAAACATTCCAATAAAAACAAGGCCACCAAGGTCTCAGTTCTTAAAGAAATGAAGGTTTGGGATGCCAGAACTAGAAATGGTCCCTGCCAGATGAGGTGATGGCAGACACTGTGGTAAACATGGATGTACACTGGAAAGGGGGAGCTAGAGCTATCATCCTACAGTGATACCCAGGTAGGAGAGTGATGGGCAGTTAAAGTTAGTGCTTCTCACCTGCCTCCTTTCCGCTCCCTCCTTCCCCACCCTATACGAAGAACACTAGTGGTTGTCAGCAGATCAGTTGAAGGCTACAGTGATCTTTATATGACGTCATACAGAGAGATAGAGGGAGTTGGAGGCGTTCTATCCATCTGCTGTACTGTTCAACCACATGAAGAATATAGGCTCACAGAAGGAAAGAAGGTAGAAACTCACAGGTCTCGTTCACTTACCCAATTCAGATACTCTGCATGTCTGTTTTACCCCAGCCCTGTGCCCCATGACACCTGTATGGTTGTCATGCCTCTAGTTTCCACTTGGCTCCGTAGAAGGAGTTCACACATACAATCAGAGGGAAAGGTGAGACAAGGTGAGAATGCTTTTCCCCTGGCTCCCTCCTTGAGAAGCAATAGGGCTTAGCTATGTATGTCCCTAATTAACAATCACTGCTTCCCTTACAATGGACTCTTCAGATTAGAGCCTTCCACCTCCAGAAACTTCCTGCTTCTCTGGTTCTTAGACTAACTTCTGTAGACCTACTAACGCCTCTATCTCAGCCTCCTGCTCCTGTGCCTCCCTACGCAGGCCACTTCCTCCATCCCCAAGTTCTGTGAATTGTCTCTCTCCCTTCTGTTTATTATTATTTATCTTCATTTAAATGCATCATCTCTTTTTGGAGAGGGAGGTCTAACTCCATGCCCAGCATCGAGCTCACAAATAGCATATGCACCATTACACGCATTTTAATGAAAAAGTAAAACCATGTTAAATAGGCACAAAAGATTATAAAGTATGAAAGGCATTCTAAAAATATATAATATTCATACCTTTTGTTGGTATGGCTAGGGTTTCTAGTGATTTCAATGTTTGTATTTTACAGGTAAGGGGTCCTTCCTCGGCTCATTGTCACCAAAGTGAAACTTTACATAAGACAGGAGAAATTAATTCTGTTATTAACACATATAGCCAACTAGAATTCAAATGCATTAAGTTGACAGGCATTTGGTTCCATGAAAATCTCAGAGCTACTTCTACAACTCCTTATTGTAATGAAAATAACTGTTAATGAGAAAATAACAATTTTGAGAAACTTGAAATTGTTTTCTTTGTCTCCAGTCCTTCTGTGGAATGTGAGTCAAGTTGTTTGGGGGGGTCTTAGTTTAAATAATCAAGTAGAAATGATTGTCATTCATGTTCCACTTGGAACAAAAGCACTTTACTACTTTGAAAAAAAAAACAAATTTAAGAGAAACTTTAAAGGTTTTCAAGAAATCTGCTACTATTTGCCCATAGAATTTAAATGACATGCTAATTAAATATGTACAGTCACCCTGATAGACTACTTCCAGCTCTCTGGAAAGCTGCCTCTTGTTGTTACATAAGCCAATGATGTTGATCTTCTGATGCATTCAGGAAGCGTGGTACCACATCCTATAAACCTGTATAAGGTACTCTCCAGCCTATACAAGTCTCACAGTCACTGAAGACTCTCAAAGGGACTTTCAAGAGATACCAGAGATTCGTTATGTTTTAAAATAAGCTGGAAAAAAATCAGCTGCTAGTATCTTGAAAAGTAACATTTCTAAAATACAGAAATGCCTTCAGTGCTCAGCAGGAAGGTTTCATGGGTATCAGGAGGAAGGGACCTGGTCCTGCCCCTGCCTGTTGTATGCACAGCATTTACTATGTATTATGTTAAGAACTGAAATATAAAGGATCCCACCCAGTGCAATAAAAATGATTGATTGATTGATTGATTGATTGATTGAATAGATGGCCCTGGGAAAAAAAGTGGCAGGTCTTTCTGCTGGCAGTAGAGATTAGCCTTTTAGAACGTGGAGCTTGGGCATGGTGGTAAGAGGTAAAGAATGACAGATGGATGAGGAGGCTGAGAGCCAGTGGTAACTGCAACCATTGTGGCAGAACAAGCCACTAGAACCACAGTGGGGTGTTAGGAAACAGGCTGGCTGCCAGGGGAGGAGATGTGAGCCACACAGAGGCAGAATAAAAAGGCCTTCTCTGTGAGAGATAACCAGAAAGCAGTCTGTATTTCAATATTCAGGAAAACAGGAAATGTCTGGATTGTAAGTGGAAGGTGTAAGGGGTGGGAACCACATTAATGGGGGCGGGGCTATAAAGATGCACTGGACACTATGAGAAAAGAGATTTCTATAGTGAGAAATTTAAGGTGGAAGACTCAGAAGAGCACACAGCACAGAACATTGGTAGGAACAGTTCATAGGGCCCTGCACTTCCTCCAATCCCAGGACCGATGTATGGCCATTCACTCCTCATAACAATCTTAGGCACACACTATTCCCATCTTACAAAAGAGCACGCTGAGGAATGGGGAGGTCGAGGAATGTGACATACCTCTAGAAATGAGACAGGATCTGAATCCTATACCCAGCGAGCTAAGTCTTATCTCTAGGGAAGGTGGAGCCTTAGGACCCGGGCTTCATCTCTCTCCAGCAAGTATCTAGCATAATAGACATTCCATGAATATTTGTTGGCTGGATAAACAAAAGCATACTCACAGCAAAAGAATATTTTCTCTCAGAACACACCCGCAAATTGTCACCCCATGAACCATCCACTCGAATCCTTCCAAAGAATACAACATAGAATAAACGTGCAGGAAACTTTCCCTGTTCAGCTTCTCTTTGTAATACAAGACTCAGAAAGAGCAAAGCATGTGTCCTATGTTTGCCCATTCCTTGTCTTCAAAACCTAGAAACCAGATTAAATGCTCTTGACAGGTGGGGACTCTCTTTGTTTATTTAAAACCCAGTACCTAGAAGTGTTCAATAACTAAACAAACTAAAGGAAGATTGTTTTGCAGGCATCAAATGAGAAAGCAATATACTGAACTCTGAGTCCAAACAACATATCCCAGAGACTCCCTGGGATGAAGTAGGCTTTCCTGACAGTGGTCCTGCCTTCCTTTGTAAGACACATACTTTTTCTTTTTTCTTTTTCTTTTTCTTTTTTTTTTTTTTTAGATTATTTGGAGAGGATCTTTAAGGTAGTAGGAGAAAAGGCTTATCACCTGTCAAATGCTTATTACTAGAAAAGCTTCTGAATCATGAGAGATAAAGGATGCCAAATTTCTAACTGCAAAATTTAAAAAAAAAAAAAAATTAGAAGTGAGGACTTGACCAGTACCATACAGTTTAAAAAACATAAAAAACACTTAAAAACAAAACAAACAAACAAACAAAAAAAAACAGTGAAGTCAAACTATCTGACTCAGATACCTGCACAATAAAAGGTCAACAGCCACGGGACAGCAACCTGTTTTGTTACCGTTGTTGTTGTTGTTGCTGCTGCTGCTGCTACTGCTGCTGTTGTTGTTATTTTGTAGTGCCAAACAGTTCATCGTTTGTATTATGTTGGGGATACAGGTTTTCCTGACATCATTTGTCTCAAGAGTCCTGAGGTTTTCTGGGTCCAGGGATTATTTTATTGCTATTTCCTGGCCTCCATCGGGGCAATGTCATTGACTCAAGTGCATCTGTCCTTGAATAGATTATTGTGTTCCGAGGCCTGCTGATACTTTATAGATGCTTAAAGTAACTCTTACCTCTGTGAGAAAGACCATCAGGGGGCTTTGGCATCTGCCCCACACATTCTGTTGTTCCAACTACAAGCATGAGTGAAGATTACAGTTTCCTTCTTGGCTGACTCTTCTAATTTTGTCATATTAATAAAGAGTAATTTGAGAACCAGCATCTTGCTTAGATCATGAGGTTAGTTAGAATATAATAATATTTTAAAGATACTTTGAAGAGTTTCCATCTAGAATTTTCTCTGCTGTCATTGTGTAGCAGCATCCACTCTGTTCTTAGCTTCTCAGATCATCTTTGTGTTTCTGAGTTCAGTCCTACCTAGAGACGTGTCATTGGGTGTTAGCTCAGTCAAAAGGCCTCTCTACAGGATTTCCCGAGACAGTGCCATCTCATAGTTGAGAGGTAAGCTTAAATGTGTCCTCTTCAACAAGACCTCCTCTGATCACCCAAATCAATGTGGTCACTTGGACACCACCTCACAACATTTTGTTTCTGTGCCCAGCATTGCAGTCCTATGATGCCACACTGTGTGCCCCGCCAAGAGCATAAAGATTGTATGGCTGGTTATCTCTTGGCAGTGGTATCTCTGGTTTATAAAGCAGAGTCCGGCACATGGAGGTGATCATATAATCACATGATAGTGCCTGAATAGCAGAATGACGGTCTGAAGACCAGTTCCTACACTTGCATGTAGCTTCTGTGATGAAGCATGAAGCAAGATAGCATGTAGGAGATAAAATGTTTCTGCCATGTAGCACATTAGTCTAGAAACTCAATTTAAGGTTGATATTATTGTTTTCACATAAGAGTCCAAGATTATGGAGTCTGGGCTAAAGCTAAGCCAGAAGATACACAAAGTCCGAACCATTTCTGCAAACATGGCGTCTACCCAATGAGCAAATTATGATTTTATTTTCCAACTGCAACAGAACTTCCAGATTTGAGTTTTGCTTTGAAATCTAGAAAACTATGAACGATGTTTGATCTCTCATTTCAGCTTTTCCAAAGGCATTTTATAATCTAGCAATAAAGGATGACAAACTAGAAAGTATCAAATCACAGTCCAAAGGCTTAAGGAACGAACCCTCGTAGGTAATCTTTAATTACTAGTGCTTTCTCCACTAGTAAATGTTTCCAACTTCTACCCTTTTCCACTGAAGGGTTCATGAAGTCATGTTCATTAAGCTCTTTGATATTACTAAGTAAAAGATTTGATAACAAAATACAATCTTTTTTTTTTCAATCTTCTGACCCCTGCTGACAGAAAGAATTAAGCTCACACTCTGGTCTCTCTACTGATTAGAACTCAGAACTTACAATGCTTCTTAATAAAGGACCACTGATAAGCATGTTGGACAAAGTCAAAGGCCAGAGACTTGCTTAACATAAATGATGAGTCATTAATTTAATAAGGCTTATCCTCTCAGAAGAACTGGAATTCTCTATCTAAGGAAACAGAAATACAGTATGATCAAAGTACCAGCCAACCAATGATCTGATTCCAACCTGAAGGTTCATTTGTTATGAATCGACACAAAAATTGTGCTTCAAATGACTACAATTATGTTTTATTATCTTTATCAGTAAAGTAATTATCATTATAAAAATGATAATTTTCAAAATCTAGATGTTTGCCTCAGACTAAATAAACATCATTATAGACAGATGAATATCAGTAGGTGTTGTGTAGTAATATGTGTACATGCATTATGGGTGTGGGAGGATGCTTGTGTGTAAGACTTTACTGTGTAACATGATGCCAGACTCAAAATCATTGTTCTAGTTTGGAATCTTTATATTAGATATCGACATATATGCCATGAATTAATTAAAGCATTGAACAAATTCTGCCTCCCAAGAGCCTTGTCAAGAAACATGGATGCCATTCATGGAACCACAAAGCCCTCTGGCTTAGGGAAACTGTCCATCATGCGACCCACTAAGCAAATGTAAACTCACCAGGTCCTGGTTCGGTATTCCCAAGCTGCAGGATGTGGCATGTAAAGAACAGAGCACAAAATAAGTAGTTTTGAAGGCATAACTAGCAGAAGTAAAAAGGAAATAAGGAATAAAGGCAGGCAGAGAGGGAGGATGGAAGGAAGGAAGGAAGGAAGGAAGGAAGGAAGGAAGGAAGGAAGGAAGGAAAACAGAGAGGGAGGGAGGGAGGGAGGAAGGAAGGAAGGAATTCAGGCAAGCAGAGAGGGAGGGAGAGAGAGAGAGGGAGGGAGGGAGGGGACAGGGAGGCAGACAGAGAAGGAAGAGAAGGATGCAGGTAGTCAGAGAGGGAGGGAGGAGAGAGGGAGGAAGGAAGGGAGGGAGGCATGCAGGCAGATAGGGAGGGAGGGAGAGA
>NC_034593.1:123477394-123479065 GCF_900095145.1 Mus pahari | reverse complement strand
GGAGGGAGGGAGGGAGGGAGGGAGGAAAGGAGGGAAGGAGGGAGGGAGAGAGGGAGGAAGGGAGGAAGGAAGACAGGAAGGAAAGGAGGAAGGAAGGAAGGAAGGAAGGAAGGAAGGAAGGAAGGAAGGAAGGAAGGAAGGAACCTACTTTAGCAAGACTGACAATTACAAGATAGATGCCTTTTATAATGTAATTTTTAAAAATCAAACAAGAAAGCTGATGCTAAAGACCCTCCATCGGTGGGATACACAGTAAGTGTTCTGTGTCTTGTACTGATTTGCAACTGGGCTCTCAACATGGTACAAATTAGGCAACTCTTCTTGTATCCATAATAATTTACTCAAGCCTCTCACTCCTCTCCTTGTTTTCCAAATAAAAAATGTTTGGCATTAATTTTCAACTTTTTATCAATCCCCATGCATAATAGAGCAACATAACAATTCTTCATTATACTAATGGGGGAAAAATTAACTTGACATCAAGCCTAATTGAGTAAAACCTCACTAATTCTTCTAAATAGGGATAAGTCTTGCTTGATTAGTGAAAGCAATTTTGTATAGAACGTGTTTAGATAAATGCACTCACTGATTTCACAACGTACACTAACAAACGAGGCTGCAACAGCAAGCACCAGTGTGGGTGGACCCCTAATAAAACCCACCACCATCTATGGGGAGTGCTGTGGCTTGTCAATTACAGAAGAGAAAGTCCTTATATTGGCATTCTTTTTTAAATCTTAAAAAATAGATTAAATTAAATTAAAACTTTAGAATCGTGTATTAAAAAAAAAAACACCTCAAAGACAGTTTTTTATAGATATTGCCAAGATATTCTACAGCCTAGCCTATAGCCAAAAGAAACAAATTGGAATTAATTGATGAGCCCCATGAAAGAGTCAAAATTAACAAGGGTTCATTCCACAGGCAACACTCCATGCACTGCCAGCTTTGTTCCTGAAGGTCTTCTGTAATCAGAACTTAGACAACATTTCCATTAGGAAGCTGTGTGGAGCATGGGGAGCCCGAAGCTGGGAAGCAAGACCCCAGGTTGTAGCAAGATCTCAGGTTGACTTGACCACTGAGGAACCTAAGATACTTCTTTTCACAGGCAGGATTTGACCTCTGGATGCTCAGAACTATTACAAAGTGTAAATAGTGGCGACTGTGAAGTAGACCTCCTTGCTCATCTAATACAGTGTGATCAGCCCTGAAATCATACATACACAAACTGCACTGACTCAATAGGTGATATTCATATGTGTGTTTATATATGTACAATAATAGTCAAAGAAAAAGAAGTCATCGATTTGAGAGTGAATAAAGGTGGAATATCGAGAGGGTTGGAGAGAAGGGACTTGGGAAGTGTTAAAGGGGAGAACTGATGTAACTGTATTTTAATTTAAAAATTTTTTAAGGCAAAAGTCCTTCAATGCAGCCCTTCTATGCGCTCTTTATTATTATTATTTTTTTCTTTATTTACATTTCAAATGCTATCCCGAAAGTTCCTTATACCCCGCCCCCCGCCCCTGCTCCCCTACCCACCCACTCCCACTACTTGGCCCTGGCCTTCCCTTGTGCTGGGTCATATAAAGTTTACAAGACCAAGGGGCCTCTCTTCCCAATGATGGCCGATTAGGCCATCTTCTGCTACATATGCAGCTAGAGACACGC
>NC_034593.1:123463712-123476444 GCF_900095145.1 Mus pahari | reverse complement strand
CGATATTCCTCAGTTGAGAATTCTTTGTTTAGCTCTGTACCCCATTTTTTAATGGGGTTATTTGAATTTCTGGAGTCCAACTTCTTGAGCTCTTTGTATATATTGGATATTAGTCCTCTATCAGATTTAGGATTGAACCAATTCTTAGCACAGACAACCATAGGAAATTAATTGACTTCCGTTTTGTAAATAATAGGACATTCAAATTATATGATTTTAAATAGTAAACAGAGGCAAAGGGCACAGCTCCTCCCTGTAATCCCAGCACTTGGAATTTAAAAACAGGAAGATCATGAATTCTAGCGGGAGAGACCCAGCCTCAAAAAATATTGTTTCAGTTTTAAAATTAGTGAATAGTTGCTATGTGGCAGGTGACATGGGGGAGGACCAAAAAAATGACAGCGTTGATATTATATCAATTTGGGACACATTAGGAATCCCAGATCCTTTTTTTCTAAGCCAGAGTGTCCAGGGACCCCCGCCATGATTGAAGATCTTTTTCCTTTGGGAAAGCTGAATCCAAGAGCCACATTCATGGCAAAGCAAACAGGGCTGAAAGGAGCTCCTTGCTGAAGACTGATAAGTAGTCATAGTCCTTTTAGTGTCCAGTATCCTCCAAGTCCAGATAGCCAGGAATATGCTTCAGCCTTTTCACCCTCCGGGCCAAAGGGAAGAAAGAATGACCCACTCCCCACTCAAAAAACAAACAAAAGAAGCCAAACTGAGAACAAGCTCCACATAGTCTCATCTAGAGCTTCCAGGTCAGTCAGAGAGGGTGATAGAGCAAGAGAGAGCACAAGGGAGGTAGATGAGGTAGATGGCAAGCTAGTAAGAGAGACACTCAGGGAGAGATTACAGTTCTCTGTAACATTTGTAACATTTTTGAATGTTACCTACCAAAGGGCAGAAAGTGTGTCCCTTCATCTCTCTGACACATTCCCAGTACTTAGCAGAGTTCAGGGGACACATTAGATACTTGGGGAATAATTTCTAGGTGATTTGATGTATTTAAAGCTGTAAGACTCTCACAGAGATCCAAGGATCTCAAGAATACTTCTTACATGCGGAGTATCACTATATATCAGATGCTAATATAGTCCGCTCCCTGACATCACCTACACTGTGGACAAATTCCACTTCATTGTATCTTATGTTAAACATTATATGCACAGTAATTGACTTCTGTAAATGGCAGAGTAATTTTTTTTTTCCTCTTACTATAAAATCGGTAGGAGATGGCTACACACTGCAGAGCTATGAACTAGATGGTCCCTCTAGTGGCCTAGAAGTGAAACACAAGTCACGAAGGCCTAACATTCCTAAGGATAAAGAAAGATCTAGAGATAAAGGCAGCTATTTCCAAGCTGTACGGCCTAAAGGAAGAAAAGTTCCCCATAGAGAGGTTAGCGTGACCCCTCCGTATCAGAGAAATCAACCTCTAGAGTAGGATGTGGCACATCATGTAATGAGAACCAAGTAACTGAACGTGTGAACACCCCACATGTCACGTGCGCTGCTGTGTTTTACATTTACTAGGTGCCAAGAAATCTCAGTGTTTGTCTAAACACCTAACAGTTAGAAATGAAACTGTCAACTCCTAACAGCTTACGGTGATAAATACAGGTTTTGATGATAACAATTTTTAAATTGTCCAAAGCTATAGGTATACAATGGGACACAAAATGCCATATACTAAATTTCAATCATCTTGCATATCTGATTATTCTGTGATAAGCCAGAACTGGTTGGCTAAATTAGAAAATATCACATTCTTTAGCCACACACTTTAATTACTGTATATTTCTTTCATTTTTCTTACATTTCACAAAAAAAAACAAAAATTATAATTTGTAAATCTAGATTACTATATAATTTGTGTTCTAATCAATATTTTATCAACTTAAAGTACTTTTATTAACTCATAATTTTAATAGTTTCTTCCTATTTTCAATTTTGAAAAAAGAAAATTAACTGTTGAAACACTAGCATCCAACAGTTTCAATTCAGTTCTTGAACTCACACTCAAGTGAATGAGTTTTAAATACTGTGTTCCGTCATTTTAATGGGGCCATCTAGAATAAATTATTTTGTGATATTCAATATCAGAAAACACTCTTTTAGTAAGGCAGCTATAGCTTTCCCTACAGCACCCGTTGCCTCATGAAGCAACTCCAAGCCTTCGACTTTGTTCCGTAAATTCTTTTTATATTTCTGTATAATCTAAAGCACATTGGAAATAGCAGTATGCTGGCCAGTTTGCTTACACTTTTGTTCTTCTATGATTATTCCTTCAGCAGAATATTCACAAAACAATCCCCAGAAGAAATCAATGTCAATAGTGTTTAGGTAGCTCATGACACCTGACCCACGGGGGACATAGCTTCTCCAACAGATACAGAATTCAACAGATAAAGAGTTCCTGGAAGTATGGTCTAGAGCTCTAACCTTGTTTTCTCTGCTCATGGATTCATTGTTGATGTTGGTATGAAAATCCAATAATTTCTATTTCAAAACTGGAGGAATCATGTCATGGGTATGCCATGCTAATACTCGAGACTCTCATACCATTAACATTCCAGTTTTCCTCTGCAAGACAGAATTGACTACTCTACACATTGTCAAATAGTCTCTTCTTAGATGCCTTCATGCTGGCTCTTCTTATGACCTAACCCTCCACTGACCTCTTGAGAGAATCCTTCCTGATTGTTCTGTTGAAAGAATCTCCCACATGTGACTGTCAGTCACGAGGGTTGATTTTTATCGAAATACGTATTGCTTCCTCATAGTTTCTGGTTTCACTCTTTCTACTATTTCCACTACATAGACTAGAAAGTAAGAGAATGTGTTTGCCTCAAAACCCCCTGTGCCTATCAAGTACTCAATATTTACTGAAAAAAATGAAGGAAAATCTGCACAAGTCCAGTACAAGTAATCTTTTCAGTGATATATTTAAACTATGTAAAGCAGGGCCCACCTTTGTCATGGTACTTAGATTTACTGGAAACATCCTGAGGCAAAGCCAATTCTAAAGCAAAAATCTTAATACCTTAATTAACCCCAGCTTTTGAACAATTTGGCTAGTTAAAAAATAAAATGTTGGGGGTGGGGAGCAGCAAGATGGCTCAGGAGGTAAAGGTGCTGGCCTGATGACAAGGTTTCAATTCCCAGAACCTACATCATGGAAGAAGAGATCAACTCAACTCCCATAATTTGTTCTCTGTTACTGTGGTCACTAGCCCTTTAAATTTCTTTGTTTGTTTGTAGATATGGTTTCTCTGTGTAGCTCTGGCTGTCCTGGAACTTATTCTATAGACTAGGCTGGCCTCGAACTCACAGAGATCCACCTGAGTCAGCCCCCCAAGTACAGAGATGAAAGCTATGCACTACCACCACCCGCTCCTTAAAATCGTTTTAAATTCTAAACTCTTTGTTATCAATGTGTCATATAATAGAACCTGAAGATTCCAATGCTCAGGTCTGGACCAGGGTTACAGTCCTCTGTGGAAGAGTGGCTTTGCTTGACCTGGTCTTGCTCATTTCTAGGGTACCCAGAATAACCTTCCTCAGGATAAGAATTCAAATGGTATGCCATCAGATAACTGAAGGAACCTTTATCCCATTTGAGAGTTTTTTTTTTTGGGGGGGGGGGGGCTGAGGATTAGAGTTAGCAGTTACACCACTCTGGTACAGCCCTCCTTCTTTTACTTCACATTTTGTTTTGAGATGGGATTTCACAAAGCCAGACTGGCCTTGAGCTCATTGGAGCCTAAACTGGCCTTCACCTTGCAATTTTCCTGCCTAAGCCTCTTAAGGATTGAGCTTATAGACCTGTGTCCCCATGACTGGTGTAAAAGATTCATTCATCAGTGTTTAAGCTGGCAGCTTAGTTGACTGGTTCTTTGGAATCATCACACAGTTTCAGCCATGATTTCACAAGGACCCTGTATGGTACCCTGCATAATCATGCCCTTAGAAAACAATACTCTTGAGCTAATCCATCTCTCCTCTCCTAGTAGGAAAAAGAGTATTGAATGGAGCACCAATGTTGTCATCTTGTTTTTAACGTTGTGAAGAAGGAAGACCAGCAAAATGTGTCAGAATGCAGCATCAAACAGCCCCTGTGTTAGACAAGCTTCAACCATTACGGTGCTTAACCCTGGTTTATGAGGATCTGGTCTGTGTCTGAATGGTAGATGGCTTACCATATTTGATCCTCATAAACTAGGATTAAGCACAGTTATGGTTAGGCTACCTAGAGATATGGACCAAGCCAAGGACCTTCTGATAGTTGGATTATGTTAATATTATATGCACATAAAAATGTTCATTTTTAAATACTACAGGAAATCACCTATTCGGATATTAGGGCGTTCTCTGGTAAATCTTAATTAAAACCATCATTCATTATACTGCCTGAGATAACTTCCAGTTAGTTTAATATTAACACAAAGCTACTTCAAACACACCTGAGAATCTCCCTGCATCCAGCACGAGAATATGATCAGGCATATTTTATTTCCAAGAAGAAACTCAAGTGTCCTTGGTTTGTTGTTGGTTTGTTGTTCCCCCACACACACGCCAACAATGGCTTTCAACTATTTCTTTTCTACTTTTGTATTTCTCTTGCTTGTTTTTCCTTCTCGTCTCGACTGCTCACTTATCTAGTATGCTTGACTTCGTAGTTTGTGGATCTGCATTTACCGGATGAGTCACACCGAAGATGTATCCTCTCCATCTGCCTGATGATAATTACAGTGCACACCAGTAGCTCTGTCCTCCCAGCACCCCTTTTTAATCATCTGTCTGCTCCATCTGTATTCTATATTGGGTTGGTTAACATCTCTAAGCCCTTGCATCCTAATTAAAAATGTATTTGTCCTTTAGTTTATGGGGTGGTAAGATAATTAGTCTATTGTTAAAGGCACGGACCTGGAACACTCAATAAAATGTCAATTGTGAGAACGATGTAAAATTATCTATTTAGACATCTCCATTTTCTTTTTTAAAATCTTAGTTAAAAGCATCATATGTGGCACCACAATAAATAACTTCCTGCTAGTCTAGCCCTCGTGTTCCTTCAAAGCCCAACAAGGAGTCTGACCACCATCTAAACACTTCGTTCAGTCTAAAATGACTGCCTAAGAGAAAGCAGACCAAGAGGGTGCTAACAAGGGATTGGGGGTTTAAAAACAAGAAGTTGGTTCCATCCTAGAAACTGAAATTATGTTAAGTCTCAGGAGCTGTCCTCGGCTGTTTCCCACTTGTGGAAAGGGGATAGTCCAAGTGTCAGGTACAAAGTGATGCTGAGGCGCTTATGAAGAAGGGGATTAGAAGGTGATGCTGATGGTGCTGATGGTCCTGATGGTGCCAGCGGTTCTGTCCCAGAAGCCTGGCTCTCCCATACAAGATACCAGTTTTCTTTCCGACAATTAATCCTTTGGCCATGGATAATTTGACTTTGATTTCTATCACTTGAAATGAAAATGGTCATAATACATAGAGAACAACCTCTACTTTCAGTAGTTTTTATATTAAAAAATGATGAGATAAAATCAGTAATTGCCTAGCATATTGCCTGGTGTGAAATACTTGCTTTAAAAAAAATCGTACCCATTCATATTCTTCAGACAGTGCAAATATAAATTTTAAGTCAGTTAATTAATAAGCACAGCTTTTGAAACCTTCAAATCTTCTTGCAATTTCAAAATCACTCAGAGGATCTTTTGGTTTGGGGATCTTGAAAGAACTGAAGTGGGAGACATGTCCTGAGTTAATTTTGCTAGAGGTATTGTGTAAGTCTAACAGGAGACTCTTGTACAGTTAAGCAACCTTGGAGAACAATGAATCCACAGTTTCTTCACTTCAGTGGGCTTAAGCATCCAGAGGGAGAACAGAAAGAATGTGAAGTGGCTTATCCAATGAAGATGGGCAGGTTTAACATATGCGCACAGGAAATACTGACCCCCCCCCCGCATTCTTTGCTACCTTTGTGGTGAAAATTACACAGGAGAGTAAGAGAAAAATGCACTCAGCGTGACATACCTGGAGGGATACAACGCTGACAGTGTCGAAGTGGATGTGTCCGTTAGGTTCAGTGACAGCAGGGTTGGCATAGCATGTCACACCGTTGACCGCAGGTAATGGTAACGTTTTGGGTTGGTGGGTTTTTTCTTTAGAACCGAAGTCATCATTGCTGAAGTGGGTGTGGTCATTCTACATGTAAATAAAGCAAGTAGGTTATAGGAAGAAAAAAAAAAAAGTTGATTCGTGTAGATAGGAAAATTGTGCATTGTTTTTCATTTATAAAAGAAAGTTTTTACATCTACTCTATCTGCAGTGTAATCTCTTTAAAGTACTAACATTTCTTTTTTAAAGAGATTCTTATGTACTAGATTCCATGGTTTCTGCTTTCTCTGTGATAGGGGACATATATGTTGTTGTTTAATCAATACAAAGGGATACAAATTATCCACTTCTATCACTTTGCATTGAACTGGAGTTAACAGTTTCAAATTTTATATAAGTCAGGTATTTTTCTTATACTTGTCAATATACTGACTTTTATTCTCTTCATGTTTGCTAGTATAACAGTCAGACTGTTCACATAATTCACAATTCTTGCCTTTGTTAGGGAACCTGGAAAAGCAAGCTATCAAATGACTTCAGTCAAGCCCTTTACCTGGCCGTATGTTTTCAGCAGCATCTTAAGTGTTCTCTCAACAAAGAAAAGCATGTAAAATCCACCAAACACAGCAACTGCTTTCTCAACATAATTGTCAATTTTGGGATTAAATCCAAATGCCTAAGGAGGGGGAGACAGGACAAGTAAGTTAAAACCAAACAGTTTAATTGACTCCTGGAAAACAATACTGTAATTTCATAGTATACAATTTTCCTGAAGTCCTAAGTCCACCCTCAAATGCTCTGAAACGTAAGTAACCAGACCACACACGATGCATTGAAACCTTCCTACTAGCAGTCACCCCAGAGTAAAAGCCACCAGAGCTTGCAGATTCCTCTCTAGAACATCCTCAGCAATATTTGCCTTAAGTGAGTCACAAATGCACAAGATACTAAATGCACATACGTAGAGCACAACATTGTCCTAAACACATAAGACAAATGTATTTAGAATTTAAAAAACAAATGTGCATTGTGGCTCTCACTAGTCACTAGCCAATGTGTGGTCAAGTCAGCTAATCTCCTTAGATTTTTCAGCTTTCTTCTTGGCATGTGAAGGTTTTCAATAAATATTTCTCTTGGGTTCTTTCTACACGAATACTAACAAAAACTATAACTCTGAGAATGTATGCTTCATTTTTACATACATAAGACTTTTAATCTTAAAAACTAGAAAAAGCCTTTGTCATTTTGTAAAACTTAAAAGGGGGTGCCCAGTCTGCATGCTGCCTTCTCTTTATTTGGGGCTCGTCTCTTGCTCCTTCCATGTGCAGAACGCAGAAGGAGATGCGGCTCCGGTGTATGTGGATTTCTCTCGTTTGGCTTTAGGACTTACTCTCTTTCTTTCCCTCTTGCTTTCCTTTCACTAGCTCTTTTCCCGATATGGCCATAACAGATAGGAAATAAAAGCATGCATATTTCATATTGATTAAGTAAAAAACAATGCGCGATAACGACTGCAGTCACTATCAAGTAATACACTTTAATCAAAGGGGAAAAACAAACTGTTCTTCATTCACTGACCCCATGACTGATTTTCTCCTCTCAGTCAATTGAAAAAAAAAAGTGGGGGAGGGGGCCTATCAATAGAACACACAGTTAACTCTCATCTTATTCAGCTATAGTAAAGACAGAAGGGAATTCTGTAGTCTAGCTTCAATAAAATTTAGACATTAGAAAGCCTAAAGAAATGAAACTGCAGAAAAAATAAATTTTGCCAAATAAAAGGCAGGATGAAGTATTGAGTTCTTTGGGGTATCCTACCGCTGTCTAAGCATGCGTGTCCTGGTGGCTGCCCCCTGAGAAGAATAATTTTGTCTCTCACTCTAACACTCCGTAAAGCATGAGACAATCTTTGCCACTTACTGTGTTTCTGATAGCTCTTATCCAAAGCCTTCTAAACCCATCATAAAATGCTGTAGGGATTATGCAGGCTAAAATGCAGAACGTGCTAAAATGTTTAAAAGGAGCAATTATTCACAGAAACGCATAGCCCACCCCCTTACCTCTGGAATAAGCTGGAAAATGGCATTTGAGAAAAGGGTCCCAATAGCGAGCCCCACAAAATAAGTCAAAATCTTGGGGAAATAAGACTTCTTTATCAAGGGGGTTAAAATCAATCCCAGGAGAGAGGCCAGATTGATAATTGTCACTGACAGGAATCCATAGCCCCAGACTATAGGAAAGGGGGGAAAAGAGTAAAAATTAGTTACAACCAAGGAGTCAAATGCACAGTAACTGCAGCACAGCACATGGGCCTTGAAACATTTCATCTTTAAAGGCTTCAACAAACACCTTCTTCAAAACTAAAAATTCTCATTGAGATTTATACAGAAATTTGAGATCATACATACATACAGTAGACAGAACATTAATAGAAAGCATGTTTGTAGGGTCTGGAATCTAGCTTAGTTGGTGTAACACTGAATTTATCATGCAGTAGGCCCTGAGTCCAGTCCCCAGCATTTCATAAACTAAGTATGGTGGTTCATGCCTGTAATCTCAGCACTTGGGAGGTGGAATTGGGAGGATCACCATTTCAAAGTCATCTTTGTCTGCATTGCAAGTTCAAGGCTAGCCTGGGCTATGTGAAATCATGTCACCAAAGGATAGGAACTAGGAAGGTATGCTTGTAATTTAAGTGGACCTGTGCTACTCAGATCAATGAGTGCAGAGCTGGCAGGGAACTGGAGAATATCTGAAGAAGGACAGATGATCTGCCCTGTACAGTGTACAGGCTCCAGCTACCTCACATCATCTGCAGCTCAAGGCTGACTTTATAATGTAGCCTTTAGCACCAGACCTTTAGTCCCAGCCGCTGGAAGGCAAAGGGAGGTCGATCTCTCTGAATTCGAGGCCAGCCTAGACAGTGACTCACTTGCAGAAACTCAGGACAGCCAGGGTCCTGTTACACAGAGAAATCCTGACTCAAAAAAAAAAAAAAAAAAAAAAAAAAAAAAGCAAGGAAAACAAGTCTTGTCTTTTAGAAGAAGATAAAGGCACTGAGAATCAAGGGAAAGATGACGTAAGCTGCTGCCCAGGTGAGTTGGGATGATGTCACTTCAAACTGCCAATCATCATGCCAGCACTTGGTTTCTCATAACCATTTGTCTGAAGACCCCTGAGATCACCTTTAAAAGAAAATCTTCTCATTATAAATGCAAACAGCTCCTCAGCTCTCCCCAGCTGGGCCTCCCAGAATCTGGAGTCAGCCGGTGCCTGCCTGCTGTGAGAATATAGATAATGACCACATGGGGTTGGAGGGGGCAGCTGTATTGCACAACTCACCTTGCCAGGCCCAGAGGAAGACTGGCTGATGCTGGCAACGCCTAGAGGTGGTTCATCTCTCACTCAGACGCCAATGACTACTCAGTAAATGTTGCTGGCAGGGGGGTGGGGGGAGGGAGAATAACAAACACTGTCCTAGTTTGATGCTCATTGGATTGTAGGTTTGCCTTAAGAGCAGAGTGAAGCGTGCACAGGATAGTCCACTGTAGCAGTGTGGTCTGAGACGTCCCAGACACACAGACATAAATTTCAAAACTAATTTTTAAATATAAACATCGGGGAATAAAAAAAAGAGCTGGAGTGATGGATTGAAATTAAAAAGCACTCGCTGTTCTTGTGGAGGACTCTGGTTTGGTTGCCAGCACCCATACGGGAGCTTAGAACTGTCTGTAACTCAGTCTCAGGGTGTCCTTTCCTGAGTACTTAGGGTACCAGGCATATACACGGTTCACATATGTACATACAGGCACAGTTTTTACAAAAGTAAAAGAAATAGCATTGTTCCTGAATATACCACTCTCAACATATGCTGTTTATTATTATTATTATTATTATTATTATTATTATTATTATTTCCAAAATGCTGAGTAAGCAGACTTCTTCTTCCTGTCTTTGGCTCACTGTTATGCTGTGAGCAGAATAGACTTAGAGGTACAAAGCTCTCTGTCCCCCTTAGGCAGTGCATCTATGGAAACTGCTTTGAGGGAGCAGACATCAGATAGATCCCTGATAGACAGACAGACAGACAGACAGACAGACAGACAGACAGAGAAAGAAATTCTGGATAGAATTATATGCTTTTCACTTAACTATTTAATATGGACAACTTCATGATTCTTCTCCCTCTTTAAGACAAAGACTTAGTGGACTCTACTCACCCACATACCAGAAGAAACCATTCATTGAGACTTTAAACCTTGGGGTGAGGGAGCATCCTGAGGCAAGAACTAATTAGCTCCCCCCTTTTTAAACTGTCTTGTGCCTTGAGCTAGCTCAGTCCAGCCAGTTCTGAGGGACAAAGGAACCCGTTCTACCCACAAACATAAAAGTTTTGGTTCTGCCAGACAAACTCAGATTCTAGATCGCCTCCCCAGTGGTTGCATCTGTCTCTTTGCATGGTGTGTGTGTGTGTGTGTGTGTGTGTGTGTGTGTGTGTGTGTGTGCTTGAGCAAGAGAGTCCAGGTGTGTGTGCATGTTTGTGCATGCCGATCTATGTGTGCATACAGGTATGTACGTATGTGTGCATGAGTGTGCATGTGCATGTGTGTGTGTATGTGTGTGCATGTGTGTGCATGTATGTGTGTGTGCGTGTGTGTGTGTGTGTGTGTGTGTGTGTGATGCTTCCAATAAAACATGGCCAAGTGTTCAGATGTTCAGATCCCTCAAGTCATGCCTTCTTATTCTTTCAATAAGCAGAGAAAGCGAATCTGTTCCTGCAATCCTAGATGAACTCACTGTGCAGTATCAATTTCATCTCTCTGGAGCTCACAGCTTCATCATTGGTTGTACTATGTTGGACAGTATAATCTTCAAAGCTGCTTCAAGGAAGAGTCTCTGATGCTTACATCTTATTTGAATTAAGTATTACTGTGTGAACTCTTCCAGAAATGAAGCAATTTTGGACCTTTCAGTTACTACTAAGATATGATTAATTTCTCTCCCAAAGAAGTAAACATCGTTGGTTTTTACTGCATATATCATTGTGGTTTTATAAGGGAAATGAAAGGCAACTTCAAAAAATTGACAATAGACCTCTGAGATTACTTTATCGTCCCACTAAAATGTCAATATAAACATATCCAGAACTTTTTGTGTCATGGCTCCTTAAATCAGATTTATTTGGAGTTATTTTAGTCTCTTGAATAACCTTAAATTCAACTCACAAGCAGTGAGAACTTGTATTCAGAATCTACTACATGTGGTTATTTTTAATTTCCTTGTGAGAAATTAACATTCCAGAAGGACCAGGGAAGACCCTGAACCTATAGCCATATGTATAAGAAGATATACAGATAGATCTGCAGATATGAATGCTTGCTGCACAGCCATGAAGATCTTAGTTCAAGTCTAGCACCCATATCAAAAGCTCATGTGTCCACACATAGCTATAACACCAGTGTTTCAAGTGACAGGAGAATGGCTGAGATTTGATGGCTGCCAACCTAAGCTTGGGGTCAGTGAGAGCCCCTGTCTCAAGTGAACGGAGAGTGATAGATCACGACCACTGACATCATCCTCTGATCCCCAAATGTGTATAAGGTCACTCCACCCCATACGTGTTTATATTCCCCATGCATATACCCAGACACACATAGACTCATATGCGCACACAAAAAGATCAAAGCCATAATCCTCTCAAGCTGTGCCCCAGTCACTTACACACGTTGGTTCATTTCGGTGCTACCCACAATTCTCCAATAAAGGAGCTGTGATTACACCTGCCTTACAAATGGAGTAACTCAGGCAAAAAAGATGCTGAGCAACTGCTCAAGACCACACATCTGCACTAAATAAAACTATGAAGTATCGCATCAAAGGGTGATCCACTGACAAACTAAACAAATTAGCAGAGACAAGGACTCCACTCTCTTTGCTGGGTTCTCTGTCCAAATACTTGGTGCCTTTCTGATCTCGAAATTGAGAACTGTTGACTTTTCTACTTTATGGCTTTGCAGTGTTGACCCTAGAGTTCTCTCTCACTTCCTGCGTCCTACTTTCTGTCCTTGGCTCCCGGCTCCACCTGACATAAAATAACCTGAGCAGCTAGAATTAGAAAACACCTCTGCCTTAGTCAGGGTTTCTATTCCTGAACAAAATATCACGACCAAGAAGCAAGTTGGGGAGGAAAGGGTTTATTCAGCTTACATTTCTACATTGCTGTTCATCACTGAAAGAAGTCAGGACTGGAACTCAAATCAAGCAGGTCAGGGAGCAGGAGGTGATGCAGAGGCCATGGAGGGATGTTCTTTACTGGCTTGCTTCCTCTGGCTTGCTCAGCCTGCTCTCTTATAGAAAGAACCCGACTATCAGCCCAGGAATGGCACCACCACAAGGGGCCCTCCCCCCTTGATCACTAATTGAGAAAATGCCCCACAGCTGGATCTCATAGAAGCATTTCCCCAACTGAAGCTCCTTTCTCTGTGATAACTCCAGCCTGTGTAAAGTTGACACACAAAACCAGCCAGTTCTCAGTTCTCTCTCTCTCTCTCTCTCTCTCTCTCTCTCTCTCTCTCACACACACACACACACACACACACACACACA
>NC_034593.1:123450549-123463679 GCF_900095145.1 Mus pahari | reverse complement strand
ACACACACACACACACACACACACATCTATCTGTCTATATCACCTATCTATCTATATCATATATCTATATCATCTATCATCTATCTGTGTCATCTATCTTCTATCAACTATCTATATTGTCTATCATCTATCTATATCATCTATCTAGCTATCATCTATCATCCAGCTATAATCTATCATCTATTTATGTGTCATCTATCTATCACCTATCTATATCATCTATCTAGCTATCATCTATCATCTAGCTATAATCTATCTAGCAATCATCTATATACATCATCTATCTATTATCTATCATCTATCTATCTGTGTCATCAATCTATCAATCTATCATCTATCATTTAGCTAACTATCATCTATCTATCTATTGTCTATCTATCATCTATCATCTACCTATCATCTATCTATCATGTATCTATCATCTATTATCTAACCAAGCTACACGTGGCACAAAGCACTGTCTAGAAGATGAGAACGCTGCTGCCGCGTGGTCGCTTTTAAAACATCCACCAGGAAACTCACTTAAACATTGGACCACTTCCTCTCTGGCCCTGTCAGAGCAGTACACAAGTGACAGCCAGCGCACAGCAAGTGTCTGCCATGCCAGGTACTGTCAGCCATCAGTGTCTTCTATCCCATTGATCTATCTATCTATCCATCTATCTATTATCTATCAGCTATCTCTCTATCATCTATTTATCATCTCACTTGCTTGCTTGCTCTCTCACTCTTTCATGCTCTCTCACACTCTCACTCTTGCAACAAGTGTTCCTCTGTAGCCTAGACTGGTCTTGAACACATGGGCTCCTCCTATCTCAGGCTAGGATTACAGGCCTAAACCTCCTCATCCAGTTTTAGAAATACTTTTGAATCCCAGTAACTTTGTTCTACTGAAGTTGGTTCCTGAAACCGCGGGCCTTGGACAATACTGAGCCAATATTGTCCTAGGTACTTTATGAGTGTTGTCATTTAATCCTGGTGACAACACTGTGAGAAAGGAGCTATATTGGATGAGGAAACTGAGGTAAAAGGGGTCAAAGCATGTTTCCAGAATGGCCAGAAAATCATGGAGTTGAACTGCGATGTCTGTGCTTTTATTGGTCTGTATTGCTAGTAATTGATAGTATATTAAAAACTTCATTGCATTTATTTTCAAATGTGAAGTATAGGGCTGGCAAGATGGCTCAGTGGGTAAGAGCACTGACTGATTTTCCGAAGGTCCTGAGTTCAAATCCCAGCAACCATATGGTGGCTCACAACTATCTGTAATGGGATCTGACACCCTCTTCTGTTGCATCTGAAGTCAGCTACAGTGTACTTATGTTTAATAATAAATAAATCTTTGGGCCGGAACAAGCAGGGACTGAGCAAGCCGAGTTGACCGGAGCAAGCAGAGGTCCTAAAAATTCAATTCCCAACAACCACATGAAGGCTCACAACGACCTGTACAGCTACAGTGTACTCACATACATTAAATAAATAAATAAATCTTTCAAGTATAAAGTATCACGATGTAAAGGTCTTATAGAAATATAAACACACTCTAGCAAACATTTGTAATTCCCGTGTCCTCTTCCATATACAAATGTTAAAGGTTAGTAACGCCATGCTTTAAGGGTTCAGCTAGAAGCACGGTAGTTTCTTTCCTACGCCTTCTATCACAAGTGCAGACAAACTGACAAGTTTTAAAACAACAGGACAGGCAAAAGGTGATGGCGACTGACTCATCTAGTCAGCCAAATAGTAAATAAATAACCTGGTATGTACATCATGCGATTTAAAATCAAGAAATGGTTGCATATTGACATATAAAATGACATTTATGACATGAAGGTAGACATCTAGGGCCCTGTTTCTCAACCTATGGGTCGCGCCTCCCTTGTGGGTCCGTATATAGGATATTCTGTCAGGTATTTCCGTTACGATTCATAACAGTAGCAAGCAAACTCACGAAGTAGCAATGAAATAATTTTATGGCTGGGGTCACAACAACACGGGGAACTGGATTAAAGTGTCACAGTATTGGGAAAGGTGAGGACCATTGCTCTTACCAGAACAAAGAAGACTTTGAGGGAAAAAGAGGGAGAGGGGGAGGGGAGGGAGGCTTGGGGTAAATACGGTCAACGCATTATTGTGTATTTGCATGAACATTTCATATGTAACAGAACACAATGTTTGATGAATCTATACAATAAAAATTATATGAATAAATAAAAATAGTACTAAGGGCAGTCTTGATCCCACAAGCAGAAGCGCATTGCACACAGTCTGTATGAGTTCCTGATACTCTTATCTAAAAACTTGCTAAATCTTATTTTATCAGGGGGGTTCTCACAACTTAATTAAGAGTGATACAGGAGAAAAGGGTGTGTGAGAGCTCTATCTCCCGCTGCCTCTCAGACTCCCCTATGGAATGAGAAAGCGGCTTCCGGGTACCTTCGGAAAGACTGGGCTTTGCGGGGTGCTTCGGCAGATCCTCGCAGGGATGGAAGTTCAACTGCTGTAAGATCGCGGGGCAGATGGCAGAGAAGTTCGAGCTGGTGATCTGGGTGACATTTGAGAAACCATGAAGAGAAAAGATGTCGTCTGCTGACAAGCACTGAAACAGAGCAAACAGAGGCACGCGGTAGTCATGCCGTCAGTCAGCACTCATGAGGGAACACTAAACCTTAGACTACAGTCTAGAGAAACACGCCGTATTCGGTCCAGGCACGCAGCGCTTTGTCTGAACCAGAACTCACTACAGAAATGAAAGGACCAGTCCGTTCCTCTTTAAATCCAGAAACAAACAAAATAGCAAAAGAATTACTCAATCAACTGCCTACATAACATAAACAAAATAAGATATAAAAAATGGCTTAGACGTTGAGAAAGACTTCAAAAAATAATAATAAGAGCTGGGCTGTGGCTATAACTCCAGGTAGGGGAAAGGTGCCTAGCATACACGAAGTCTGGCTACCCAAGTACCATAAAACACAAAATGAGTACAAATGGCACAGAGGTACTATTTGAACACAGGGCTCTGAGACGATTTTTTTTTATTATTATTATCTCAATTTACCTTTTTAGCTCTTTAAATAGATATTTTGTGGGTGCTATCAGAGTAGCTTTCCAGCATTCTTTGTCGATGGCTACTTGGTTCCTTACAGTTTCATAGTTTAAAAATATATCCATCAATATGGCAATAAAAGTTCTAATACGTAAAAATTGTTTCAAGTAATATCTTAGCACAAACTATTATTTACTAAATTACTCTAAATGCTGGTGGTTAGGGTTTCTATATTATAAAGAGTTTTGTGGATAGTGCTGGGCCACTTAGAAATTCATTAACTTTTTAATGAGGCAAAGAATCTGCATTAGAAAAAGAAATCTCTGCAAAAAAAAAAAAAATTTTAAAGGGTCATTTACCCTCAAGTGCATTTTCACTGTAAAATGGATGAAACATTAATAAATCAATGTCACACAAATTAGAAACTGAGAAATACCCATTCCCTCAAACAGAAGCCTGTCTTTAATAAAAATCAACTGACAGATGATGTTTTTGTCTATTTCATCAATACTCTAACCCCACTAAAATCTTAGTTTTGTACCATAAACTGAACTGTGTTCCTCAAAATTCATGTCAAACCCTAATCCACAGTGTGGTGATATATGGAGGTCGTCTATGTAAATAATTAGTGTTACAGGAAGGACCCTGGTCCATTCAGATGAAGGGACAGTAGAGAGGACACAGTCAGGAGCCCATCTATGAGCCACCAAACAACCCTCACCAGAAAGTCATGTCCTAGCCCTATGATCTTGGACTTTCAGTCTCTAGAACTATGAAAAAAAAAAATAATTTCTACCTTAATGGTACAGCCTATCACCATAGCGGCCTGTTCTCAATAATACACCATAGATAGCATTGAGCTGAGAATGTAATGGTCGATTTGGGGTCTGGAGAGATGGCTCCGCAGTCAGGAGCCGTCTGTGCTCTTGCAGAGGACCTTGGTTTCTAGCGCCCACGTGGGGCTCCTCACAGCCACCTGTAACCCCTGCTCCAGCGCATCTGAAACCCTGTCCTAGAAGCAGTGGGAACCTCATACTCACGGTGTACTTCTAGACAAGCAAGGCGCACACAGACGCACAGAAATTAAAAACAATATTTTAAATTAATGTATTTTACCACAAAGCACCTCAATACCTCTTACAATAAAAAATGAAATTAAAAATTCTAAACATTAATGCAGGAAACCCATGCTTTTGTCGAGGAATATATGAAAAGACATCAAATATATCAGACTGCATGCAATTGTCAAAGACTAAGATGGCAATTACTTTACAGAAAATGCATGCTCAGATTTTTTTTTCTCTTTTTGAAAGATTTTTTTTCTTCCCTTTAATTTTTGAGATTTTAATATTATATTTCCCATCCCTGTATCCCTCTAAATCCTCCCACAAACTCTTCCTTGCTCTCTTTCAAAGACCTAGTCTCTCTTTTCATATAGATGTGGGGGGTGTATGGTAATATATTATATATGGTAAGTATATAATATTTAAGAATATAATAAGTATGTATAAGCTATGCCTTGTTCACTGCACCCTCTCCTCTGGTGTGTGGTAACAGCTGTGGACATCAAACAACCAACACTGCTCTTCTACTAAGTCATCTCTATCGCTGAAAGTACAGGACACTAGCCCAATAGACTAAGAAAATAGCTGGCTGGCCAATCAGGGAAAGATAAGAAAGTACAGCTCACTCATAACCAGGCGGTTGCCTGACCCAACAGGTAGAGAGAACACTTGGATCAATTCTGATTCCAGGAACTAACAGATATGCTAGCACAAAGACAGAATGGTACCAGTTCCCAGCAAGGAAGTCTTAACCTGCATGGACTTCAGGTTCCTCCAACTAAAAGCATGGGGGAAAAGAAAAATACCCTATAAATAATGTTCAAAGACGTCTCAGAATTCAAGGCCTAAGTCATTCAAAATGTGATGACTCTAAAGGGATTCTTCTTAGATCCAAATTGTAGATCGGAATGTCAACTGGCTAAGGCATAGTCAGTATTTCTCAGTGAAGTAGTAGTTTAAATGCCATGGCTTTTAAAGATGTCCACTGTGTGTTATTAAAAATTCTCCTGTGGACAATGAATATAGAATGGATGAGACAACTTAGAATCGTCATGATCAGACAGTTCTATATAGAATTTTTAGCTAGGTGGTCAGAAATCACAGTACTTGACAGTAGCAACTGCCCAATAAGCACCCAGATGAAGAAAGGTGGCAAAAGGTTGCCTTTTTTTTTTTTTTTTTTTTTTTAAGAGGATGAGAACAGACTGTATCAAGACAGAATTGATGCAGGCCTGATAGGCTTAAAATCTAAAATTACTTATCCACTAAGAAGTGGGATGCAAATAATTTTGGACAACAGCCTGTTTTCATCTTGATTTACTAAATTAAACCCAACACTAAAGAAGGCAATGTGTATGAAAAGGGCAGAGCCTCCACCACAAGAGCCTAGTGCCTATGTGGAGAGGGCTCAAAACCGGTTGGACCAGTGACTACTGAGGAAGTCTGACCCCTCTAGGGCACATCCCTGAACCTTCTGGGAATTCCTGGGTCATAAAGGGTCCTGGGAAAGTAACTCAAGAGTGATAAACCAACCAGTATCACATTGAGAAGATTCACCGCACTGCCCCCAGACTGTCGCGGTTATCCACCAACAGCTCTGCTTTTTACTGCTTTAAATGATATTCCTGTTCTCTCGAGTCCCTCCCAGACTTTGCAATGCCTTCTAAGTGCTGTGCCCCTGGGGACTGCCTAGTGTGCATACACCCTGACTGACATCTCCTGACATCGGAGGCTGCTATTTGCTCCCCTCAACCACAGTACACTGATCTGGAGCAGGGATGTACACAGATACCAAAGGAAGCTACTCATATCGGTAAAGGGGGCTTAGATCACATTACACACGAAGCCCCCAAATGATACTCGAAACTGTTCCAGCCGACAGGCTCACGCATTCCGGCTTCTGGGGTGGCTGCTCTTTTCTCATCAGAGCTCAACTCTCCTTGCTTCATCTCCAGCAGCCATTAAGGCATTGAAGGAGAAGGTGAGAGAAAGATCACAAGCTCCTCCCCCTTGCGTTTTTCTACAAATAAAATCTGTATAGTAAAGTATTGCTATAATGATTTGTCTTCTTACAATGAATCCAAGGGGTCTGGCAAGACTTGAAGCACTAGGTTTCCGATACTCACGAAGACTCTTGGCTGAATTTTCATCTGAGCTTGGGCCTCAGCCTTGACGCTCCTTGTTACAGGGCCAGCATCTCCAGGCTCTCACAAAGACCTTGCAGTTATTTAGAAAGAATCTTCCTAATCGCTGACTACTTTCAAATCAAACTCTCCATCTCCAACTCTTAGTACCTGTCACATTGGCCTGCCTTTGGGGTGAATTCTGTCCTTTAATCAAAATACTTCCTATCTTGGTGTTTCCTCTTGGTAAAGTTCTACCCACAGGTGCTTCCCACCCCAGATCCTTGGCTGCGGTTCCAAGCTGTTTGGAGAGACTCCAGTTCTATGCTTTCCCCTATAGTGGGTAGTTTTGAATGGACTTCACTGGCCACTGATTACAGTGGGCATGTCAGGAGGATGTTTTCAGGCAAGAAGAGTATTTGAATCAATGATCTCAGTAAAGATGAGAAAACATTAACTAATTTATGGAAGGCTTGAGCAGAGTAAAGCGCAGATAAATGTATGCAGACTTCTACCTCACTGCTTGGAGACCATATTCTTTTCTCTGGACCTCAGTATGGAATTTACACCATCAAATCCCAGGCTCTCGGGTCTTTACACTCAATTACAATCGTGAGATCTCTAGTTTGCAGATGGTAGATCTGGGAACTTATCTTCCTAATGGTCTCCTTCCCCACCTCCTTCTCCCTCTCCCCCTCCCCCTCCCCTCCCTCTTCCCCCTCTCCCTCTCCCCTTCCCCCCCCTTTTAATCCCTCCAGCCATACTCTATTTATCTCTCAAAGGATATAAGAAGGTATGGATTAATAAAGATCTGGCCACCTTTTGATCCTACTGATTTCATTTTCTCTGGAGAACCCTGGTCAGTGCACCTGACTGCAATGTACAGGTCAACAGCATGGCTGTCATGCTTGATCACTGTTAAAGAAAACCACAGTTTGACAGCACTCAGAGTGGTCAAAAGAGATTCTTATACTGTTATAACTGTGGTTTTCCTTGACCGTGATAGCCACGTCATTATAGTATACATTGCATTGATTGTTTCCTTCTTTATACAAATATTTACTGAAACCTAAAAGTCTGACAAGAATATTGATGAGAGAAGTGGAATGTAGAAGAAGCTAGAAGCAGGGAAGAAATAGAACAGAAACAATAGACCATGGCATTCTATTAAGAGACCTCAACAATCATGGTGGTGTGGACATACAGCAAGAACAGTAAAAACAGAGTGAAAATGATAAAGTTCCTAAGAGATATGATAAAGAACTAGGAAATCGTATGAGAGGGAGAAGTTGTATGCAGAAGAAATCATAAGAAACAACTGAGACTAAAACTCCAGGCAAATGGAAAGCGGATGTTGATCCTGGTAGGACATTTGGCAGCAGGGTGGCCAGTGCATTTCAGGCATCTGAATTCGTAATGCCTGCAGGACACCAGATGGTGATGAGTGACAAGCTCTCTGGAGAAGCACAGAAGCCAGAGATAAGACTGTGTCTGTCTTCTGTGGAACAGCGATAGTGGGGTGGGTGGGAGGGGGATGGTCAGGAGAAAGCATGCTTTGGAAGGAAGCACGTGCCTGGGGAATGCAGAGCACACTTGTAGAAAAGCAGGAAAGAGACCCAGAAATGGTGACAACTATGTGTCATCGCAGCATTCAAGAAGCCAAGGCACCGAATCATGAGATGGTTGAAGACCAGCCTGGGCTAAGGGGCTGAGACTGTCTCAAAACAAAACAAACGAAACACAACACAACAGGTGAGAATACGGTGGAGGTGGAGAGTGGTTGCCTAACCTCTGAAGCTTTCGGATTAATCCCTGGCACTACCCCCCCCACCTCCACCCCCTACCCCCCACCCCCCACCCCTGCTTCATAGCACCAACAAAGCTAGAAAGAGAGAGAGAATGAAAGAAATAATGCTAAAGAGGCAAAATGTAAGAAAACATGAACTCTAGCAAGAGTGCCCTTTCCCTGCCTGGGTTACACTCTTCTTTGCTCAATATAGAACACCTCACCATCATGCCTGTGCCCTTCCAGGTGACACATGACTTAGACCTAGACATCCAGACCTAGAAAAAGATTTTTAAACTGTCATGATTGTGGGTGTGGCTATGTCTGAAGTTCATATCCCCTTGGCTCTGCTTATCTGGATGGATGAATTCTCTTCTTAGCTGAAGGGAAGTTACTGGTGGGTTTTTTTTTTTCTTTTCTTCATCAAACAAGAGTTCCGATTGATAGGAAAAGGTCACTCATTGGTTTGTATTTGTTTGAGACAGTCTCGTTGATCACTGTAGCTCAGGTTAGCCTTAGAATTCACTAGAAAGTCCTGAGCACCTTAAGTGCTAGGATTACAGGCATAAGTCACAGTGCCTGGCTGCTACCTGTGGTGACATATACAAGCTCTCTCAGTCTTCAAAGCTTGCCCAATTCTTCCTTTGGCCTGGACTTGGCTGTCTCGACAAATAGCACCCACTGAATTAGACAATAAGACCATCTGCCTTATGCCTCTGCTGCCAACCTCTTCAAAGCAAACCAGAAGCAAATGTTACCCCATCCAAAGTCACCCCAGAGACTACTTCAGATTATGTCGTGGATTGGAACTCTGAGAAACACATCCCCAACAAGGACTCTGATACACAGCCTGTTTTCCTGTGTGGGTGACTCGTTACACAGGCTGTGTTCTCTCTGTACTGGTAGAGGAAGGGAGAGGGACTCAATACTTGCCAATTTTCTGATCACAATTAGAAAGAAGTACCAAGGTCAGTTCATTTTCCTTTAATATAAAGTAACTCAGAAATACAAAAATCTATCACAAATCCTTAACAAAAGTGCCGGAGGAGGGACAAGGACTCGAGTCCAAGATGGAAAGAATCCTTAATGTCTTATTAGTGTCTTCTGTACCCTTGCCTGCTACACCACTGCCTGCCATAGCCATTGGTTTACAGCAAAAATGCAGCTTCTTCTAGAATCTGTCGTGTGTATAGATAGCAGTGACCCGAGAGTAGGAAGCCATCTTTCCCATAACACCATGTGAGGCACAGTCTCCTGTTGTAGGCAGGCTGCCACCGGGAACCAACTGCATGCAAACCTGCCGGCGACTTTCTGGGCCTCTGTCCCTTGTGAGGCCTTCCTACTTCCTCTCTGCTTTCATTTCATGTATTCATTAACCAAATAGGTTGTTTACCCTTTCTTCACACAGGTGCAGAGGCTGGGGAAGGGGTTATGGCTTCCATCACTGGCTTGTCCCTCAGCACAGGAAACAAGATGTAAAACAGGTAAACATGATAAAGGCGAGCAAGCACAAGGTACCGTGAGATAAAAGCTTTCTGTCAAGGAAAACTCAACCACAACTTACCGATAAGCAAGTTTTCTAGACAATAATTATCATAGGCATTCTGAGACACAAAAGCTATAGCACATTAATTACTAATAACAGAAAAATGTGGATGAAGAAATGCCAAACCATGCGTGGCCCTGGTGGGGACAGAGTGACATGGCTCCTGACCCTGAGACAGGTCTCTAGTGTGAACCTCCAGGAGATGCTGAGCCAGGTGTGGCCCTGGTGGGGACAGAGTGAGTTGGTGACATGATTCTTACCCCTGAGACAGGGCCCTGGTGTGAGCCTCCACGAGTGTCAATGGCTACTATGGGCATAAGGCTTGTTTGTATAATAATGCACATATTTCACATTCCTCTGAGAGATGTCTTCTTTTTTAACATTAGTCTCCAGGAAAATCTGACAACATGGGTCCAGGAGGTGAAGGTGTGTGTGGCTATGTCTCAGCAAAATAGTAAAGGCTGGGACCTTCAGGACAGCCCTTAAGGCTATGGGAAAGACCTATAAATACATGAGTTCAAAATATATATAATTTCTCAACTATGTAAAACATAAGAGTGCAATATGAACTATGGGGGCTTCATAAATCTAAAGGAACAAAGGCAGCTACACTCTGAGCCAGACTGTCAGAAAGATGCAAAGGCAGGCAGATTCCTGAGTTCAAGGTCAGCGTGCATGCTTGCAGTCTCTTAAAAATCAAAGGACTGCGGTCACAGGATGCTGATTCAAAATATAATCGAAAGGAAACCTGGAATAAATAACTGAATTGATATGTAAATAAAAACCTGGGCTCTGCAGGAGACGAGCTAGCAGAAAGATAGCAGTTCTTTAGAAATTCTCTCTAGTGAGAACTGAGCTCTCTAGAAATCTCTGGAGAGCAACAGCTCTTCAAGAATTTTTTCTTACCAGGATTTCTCACTTGGTCGGAAGATCCAGTAATTTTTTTATAGCAGCTTTTCTGACTAAACCCAGACAGCATTTAGAACTTTTACCTGCAGAGAGAGCTGTCTCAACCAGACCGTTTTTAGATGAGAGAGAGAGAGAGAGAGAGAGAGAGAGAGAGAGAGAGAGAGAGAGAGACAGTTCAGCAGAACCTGGGCTGGCAGTTTGAACCTATGATTTGACTTGACTTTGAGTCGTTCTTTTTGCCACTCCCAGACACCCCTTCTCTCAGAACCCCTCTCCAATGCCAAGGCTGGTCCTTGACAAAGAAATAACATCTTGGGGATATAAATTGTCCAAGATTAGTTCATAGGAGGTGAAGAGAAGATTCAAGTCTCATGTTTTCCCATTACTCAGCCATCAGAGATTAACTGCAATGTCTTCTTCATTAAACACGGAGAATAACTCAAATATTAAAAAGAAAATCCACAGGATCCTGCAGGGAACTGTATTTTATTGGGCCTACTGATTTTTAGGGTCATAAAGGTAAATTACTCTTTAAACTACTTAGGATCCTTGTGAGGGGACGGGGGAGGTGGCGGAAGATCACTTAAATGCAATTCTATCATGTCTCCCCTCTGTCCCCATCTTTCAAATGGGAAAACTGGGGTCCACAAAGGTTTCATTCAAGAGACAGAAACTAACAACCGACCCCAGTGTCTCAAACACAGGCTCAGACACCTAACACAGCTGGGGAGAGCCCGGCGTGGCCACGTGATTTCAGCAAAGAATGTGGACCATCCGGATGCAGACTCCCTACAGCTGTTTAGTTCCGGGACTCTCTCCCAAAGCAGAGCTGGCCTGTCAGTGCACCTGAACAGCCGCTGCATACATAAGGTACACAACGCATGCTGTGAGACCAGGACAATGGATTACATTAGAGAAGGGAAAGGTAAAGACTGAAAATGCTTCTCTGATGGGAAAGCAACTTCCTATATCCCACGAGCTCGTGTTACTATAATACTAATACTAATAGGACTCTGACAATGCCCGGCGCGTAGCAGTTCCTGGTAGACAGGTGACAAAACAAATAAATATAAATAAAATAAGAATAAAATAAAAACAGGGATGAATAAAATGGAAAGGAGTGATGAGCTCTTTGCTGCTGTGTAACCAAAAGTACAACAGTAACTGAAATAAAACAGGTACAGACATCTCTGAGACAGCAGATTAGTGGGCACCTGGCTTAGATCCCACCCATTTAAAGGGCAGCTTTGAAAGTAATTATCGGGAGGTCTCTTCTAACCTGAAAGACAAGTGAACCTTTCACTGATTTGTCTCTTTAAGGGTCACTGACAGGTGTCACGGGTCTGGTGGCTTGCAGGCATAACACAACAGGAACATTCGAAGCAGGAGTGGACGAGGAAACGGCAGATTTGTCCGCTGTGATGATGGGATTACCTAACTCTGTCACCAGACACCTCGGTGTCCCTCCCTTTACTGCCTCTCCAGCTACGCTCTCTACCAGCGTCTCCCAAGTCTGCCATCGTAAGTGCCTCTTCAGAGTTGATGCAATCTTTCTTGGCTTGATTTTTGGACACATTCTTAACACCATAAAAGAGAAGGTTTGAGCAAAAAACACTCCAGACAAATAATCCTTTAGGAGGCCGGACTAGGGATAACAAGTGTTCTCTTATATCAATGCTTCCATTTTTATCCCACGCCTTCTTACTTAAGGATGAATGGTGCACATGTATTCAGAAACACACGCAAATACACACACACACACACACACACACACAAATACACACACATACGAACATGCAGATACACACATACACCACTCACAGTCACACATACACACATGCTAAAACATACTGAAATGCACATACACATACATCAAATCACACACAGACATGTCGCCACGTACAAATATGCTTACATAAGTACATACATGTATGCATGTACGCATACACACATACATTCTTCCAAGCCTTTCTGAAGAGCATATGAAAAGTTCTCCTCTAAAATACATTAATTTCAAGACAAAAATGTCTAATGAATTAGATACTATTAGGAAAAAATCCTTATGAAGCAGTATGTGGAAATAGCATCGCTATTACAAAGCAGGTAAAGTATAATTTACAGACAAAGACACCCCCCCCCAATATGTTGATGATGTTCCTATCTAGGTGCTAAAATTATGAGTGATTTTTTTTTCCTTTCTGCTTATCTAGCTTTCCCAATTAAAAAAAAAATGTACTTGTGTTTCTATGGGGATCCATCCCATAAAACCACTAAAACCAGACGCTATGGCAGATGCCAACAAAGGCTTGCTGACAGGAGACTGATATAGCTATCTCCTGAGAAGTTCTGCCAGTGCCTCCCATATACAGAAGTGGATGCTCACAGCCATCCATTGGATGGAGCACAGGGTCCCCACAGAAGAAGCTAGAGAAAGTACCCAAGGAGCTGAAGGGATTTGCAGCCCTATAGGAGGAACAACAGTATGAACTAACCAGCACCCCCAGAGCTCCTTGGGACCAAACCACCAACCAAAGAAAACACATGGTGGGACTCATGGCGGGACTCATGGTGGGACTCATGGTGGGACTCATGGTGGGACTCATGGTGGGACTCATGGCGGGACTCATGGTGGGACTCATGGTGGGACTCATGG
>NC_034593.1:123432749-123450289 GCF_900095145.1 Mus pahari | reverse complement strand
GTTCAGAGTGGAAACTAGGAAAGGGGATAACATTTGAAATGTAAATAAAGAAAATATCAAATTTTAAAAAAAGAAAAACACATACACAAAAAAAAAAAAACAAAAAGAAAAGTGAATCATTATTTTCTCTTTTATTTTAATCTCTTTTTCTAGGTTTTCACACCCATGGAGGATGAACTGGAAGTTGATTTTACCAAGGAACAAAACAGGAAATAAAAAGAATTTTCAAAGGTAAACTTGCTTTTTCAAATAGGTTTGCAGTCTCCACCATGGGGACTGGCACGTCTCCCAGCTCCATCCTACCTTTTATCCATCTCTCATGACCTCCAATCCATGAAGAGAGGTATAGTGTCAAAACAGACACTTGCTCTGGGTTCCTGCTCTCAACCCTGACCTGTCCCAATAGCAGGAGCCCCCCATACTTTGTGGATGGATTTGTTAAACTGTTGTCTAAGTTCGAAGGACTACTTTGCCTGGCTGTTCACCAAAGACCTCCTACTCAGTCTCTCTGTAAGTATATGGGATAAACATCTTCAGCTCACCCTCAACCTCCTCACATCTGCATACAAGGACAGCATTTGTCCAACGCTGACATACTGGCTCTCAAACCACAGTCCTGGGTACGCCTAGGTTGCTAGGTCACTGGCAGAGAAAGGGTTTCGTCAAATGATCCTCATTAGGTTGCTAACTGCTTCTCCTTTCCTCACTCCTTTACAAGTGAGCAAGGCTGCATAGCTCGGGTCACAATAGACTGAATGCAGCAGCACACGTGGAAATCCACGTTAACGCGGGCATCTGTTAAAGCAGACCTCTCTGCTTTTAATATCCCAAACCATGTCAAAAAGCAAACTGGGGGTAAACGGGCATATTTGTCTTTGTGCTTCTGCATTCATAGTCTGTCACTGAAGGAAGTTAGGAAGGAACTCAGGCAGGTCAGGAACCTGGAGGCAGGAGCTGATGCAGAGGCCAAGGAGGGGTTCTGCTCACTGGCTTGCACCCAATGGCTTGCTCAACCCTTTTTTTTTTTTTTTTTTTAATAGAACCGAGGACCACCAGCCCAGGGAAAGCACCACCCACAATTGTCTCGACTCTGCCCCATCAATCTCTTAAGAAAATTAATTTAGAAATGCTCTACAGGTTTGCCTATAACCCAATCTTGTGGAGACATTTTCTCGATATGGTCCCTTCCTCTCAGATGACTCTAGCCTGTGTCAAGTTGACATAAGATTAGCCAGCATAACTGGCTCCTTGTCAACTTGACACACAACACTTTTTGAGACATAACCTTTGCTCTGGGGGAGAGGGTCATCCCCAAGATCTCAGATTGATACATGTAACAAATACAGACAGATTTCAGACTTAAAAGTCCCTCAATCTTTAACAAGTCAAACACTTAACAGTTCAGTCTCAGGGGGAAAAAAAAAAAAAGCTTCTCCTAAAGTCCAAACTCTTTGAAAAATTCCAAGTCCCTCACCTGTGCCCTCTTATAGAGTCAAAACTAAGTTATACACTCTCTCATGCCAAGAGGGAAGATCCAGGGCACAGTCAGTGAACAAAGCAAAACCACACTCCAGTAGTGCAAATCGTTCAATGTCCAACATTTGAGATGCACTCATGGTCTTCTGGGTTCTTCAAGGAGCTTGGGTCACTTCTCCAGCTCTGCCCTTTACAGCACACTCAGCTTGTCTCCTAAGCTTTGGTCTGCTCCACTTCACTGCTGCTGCTGATGATGATGATGCTGCTGCTGCTGCTGCTGCTGATGATGATGATGATGATGATGATCCCACAGTAGTGGCATCTTGGAAGTGCTGGGACCTTCTACTACAACTGGGCTGCACAATCACCCATAGCTTCTGCTAGGCTCTCTTCACGGTGCAAAGCATCGACTTTTCTCCATGACCTCTTCAACCCTGGACCTTTAACTGCTACTGAGGCTGTATCATCCATCACCGATGGCCTCTCCTGACCTCTCACAGTGTCAAACCTCAGCTGCTTCCATGACCTCTTCATGCCTTCAAAAGCAATACCACCTGGGAGACTCTTACACATGACCATATTTGGCTGCCAGCATGAGGTACAACCTTGGCCACCTGTGAACACAGCTTACATGTGATGACTGAGAAAAACTCTTTACAGAAGCCTTCACCTCAATGATGCTGGACTCTTCTTAATCACAGCTTCTTCTTCAGCCCTTGCTGAACAGACACCACATATTCTTCACACAGCCCTGCCTCCATCGTCTGCTCTACTCCCGACATTCTTATCTTCGAAGCTCCTACAGAACAGTCCTCTGAGCTCTCAACACTCAATGGCTTTTCTAGTCCAAAGTTCCGAAATCTTTCCACAGCCCTCCCCAAAAGAATATTGTTAGGTCTGTCACAACACCCCACTATCCTGGTATTAATTTGTCTTGATTTAGGTTATTATTGCTAATCAAGTTGAAGAAAAAAGGGATTATTTGACTTTTGCTTGCACATCCATAGTTCATCACTGAAGGCAGTTAGGACAGGAGTTCAAACAGGACAGAGACCTGGAGGCAGGATCTGATGCAGAGACCATGGAAGAAAGATCCTTGCTGGCTTGCACCCCAGGGCTTTCTCAGCCTGCTTTTTTATAAAACCCAGGACCACCAGCCCAGGGATTGAACCACCCACAATGTGCAAGGCTCTCTCACATCAATCAGTAATTAAGAAAATGCTCTCAAGGCTTGCCTATAACCTAATCTTGTGGAGGCATTTTCTCAACTGAGGCTCCTTCCTCTCAGATGACTCTAGATTGTATCAAGTTGACATAATTGCCCAGCATAGGGGAACTCTCACACACAGCTTTGTATCCTACTGTCTTAGACAATGTTCTGTTGCTGTGAAGCAACACCATGACCAAGGCATTTTACTGGGGCCTTGCTTCCAGTCTCAGAGAGATTTAGTTCATTATCATCAGAGTGAGGAGCATGGTACCTGGCATGGCAGATATGATGCTGGAAAAGCAACTGAGAGCTACAACCTGATCCACTGGCAGAGAGAGATGGACTTGAGATGGCTTAGGCTTTTGGAACCTCAAAGCCCACTCCTAGTGACACACTTCCTCCAACAAGGCCACACCTACTCCAACAAGGCTATACCTTGATCCTTCTAATCCTTTCAAATTGTGCCACTTCCTGATGAATAACCATTCAAATATATGTGCCTATGGGGGCCATTCTTATTCAAACCACTACAATTGCATAAAGCAGAGGACTTGGGAGCCCCTAATGTAATCTTGTGTACCTTTAATCCTACAACCCCACAAGACTGTTTCTATAGGGAGCATCACCAGCACTGTCTCTTCTACCTCATTCTACCCCAACACATACACACATACAATAGTAAAAAACAAACTCTCAGAACTATGTATTTTGCCCAGAGTCTACATACTTAAAAACCTCAATTATCTATCTCTGGTAGTCTTTTCCCCTTTTTGAGAGATACCTCTTAAAACATTCACAAACTCTATACTCTAACCAAGCTCTAACAACCCTTCTACTTTACCTTCATTGTGCATTTATATTCACATGACCCATAATTCTGATACTCTTATCTCAAACTATCCAACTGCAAAGTCCCATTTGAAATCCACCTTCAGGACTTGACATTGTCATATTCATCCCTTTGCCGATAACCCCACACTCATTTTATTTATCTGTTTAGCATTTATGACAACTTTCTTATGATATTATCTGTCCCCCAAAAATACATGTTTTTAATCAGATCATAGACATCTAGAGAGAACAGACTTCTTACATATTTTTCAGCCACTACCAAGGCATTGGACATCAAGAGGTTCATGAAGGGAAATTAAAAGCTAGCACATATATGTGAATAGAGTTCTGAGACATGTGGATCAAGACTCCTTTAATCAGGACTTCTGAATAGATTATTTTTAAAGGCATAAATTTTATGTTCATTCTACATAAATTTCCCAGGATCACCTCAGTGCTTCTCAAATAAATTAATACAGACACCACTGTTTCCAAGTCTGTCAAAAAAAAAAAAAAAGCCATAGCTATGAAGTATGGAGAAAAACATCTACATCTAAATAAAGAGAAAATCCTGGAAGCTTCAGAAATTAAATATAATAGTCTCATTATTTCTTTCAACTCAGACAAGACTGACTAAGACAAGAGGACAAAAAGTGAAATGAGAAAGTGGTGGGTGTGAGGGCATTAATCACAGGGTGGCTTACATCATACCCCTCACAAGACAACATGCCTCACTTCCTTATCTGACTTCGTACCCACTGCAATCCCATAAAGTGGCTACATTTTCTTCATCCATTACACTGAAGAGAGCACTGGAGTTTAGAGAAATCAAACAAAAGACATTTAGGTTACTATGACAGGACCTATGTACATTATATATGAGAAAGAGAGAGGAAGAATGGTGGAGGAAGGAGAGGAGAGGCAGGGGAGGGAAGAGGAGGAACAGAGAATAATGCCCAGGTTCTTGCCTCGTATAGTGACTGTAATGCCTAGCACTGATGGGGAGAAAACAAGGTTTTCCATTTTCTGATGGAGAAATGGAGTGGGTAAATTCAATCTGAGGCAAGTGTAGATGTGTGAAGTTTGGAAATGGAGCAGAGTTGCCCTTAATGTCCAAGAGTGAATCCCAAGAGAAAAATACATACCAATGCAACTCAGGTAGGAAATATGTACAAATACTGAGAGATATGCATAGAGATCAATATAATTGAGAAAGCATATAGACTCAAAAGATTGGCCTGAGGAATTCTGAGGACCACAGCATTGAAAGACGGAGGAAAAGGTCATTAAACATTGAAACCCTAACAGCAATGTAATGTCTGCAAGAAAGGAAAGGGTGGGTCTCAAGGAGGTCATAATGGGCACCATAAAAATCTACAGAAAGGTAAGCCAGGAGACACATCCATTGTGTTTAACAACATCAAGGTCCAGGTGACCTTGTGGAGAAAAATTTCACGGAAGTGGTGGGAGACATCCGACCATAGTGTGTTGAGGGGTATCTGAGAAATAAGGAAATGGTGGAGGTGCTCATGCAATTCCTAATCCAGTTATACACATACAAGGAGGCACCAAACCCAGGCAATCCTCAGGGGATGCTTGGCAGAGCTGCCTAGCCAACACAGCATCTGCTTCAGATCAACAAGGGAAAAGAACTGAGAGGCAAAGTTGAAAGACCCATCTCCCCAGAGGACTGTGAGAACCAACGGGATGGTACAGAAGGAAGCATTAAGGACAATGGCTGGCACATAAGATGCACTCCTCAAATGCTAGCCATTGTTCCTATTAGAATAATAGGAATTCGATGCTTCCTGCTACAGTGAAGACACTGCCCACATTTACTTTGATGGTGCTCATCCCAAGATCAAGAACAGAGCCAGTGACTGTGTCTCATATTAATAGACGCAGAAGTGGCATGTACTGAATCCTGAACACATCTCTTGAAGAAAACCATAACCCACCATGCTTCCATACACAAACCCAGTGATCTAGTAGCACTGACGCCATGGAATCTTGAATGGAAGGGTCTGTGTGCCATGCAACACATGATTAATTTATGGGGCACATGATCTATCTCTCATCTCAGAATCAAACTTCTGACTTTACTGTCCAGTCTGAAGCCTGGGCTAATGTTTTCCTTTCCTGTCCAGAAAGAGCCATGTGTTTCTTTTCTTCCCTGTGAGACTGAAATGGCTGTTTTCTTCTTTTTCTTCCAACTAATAAGTTTCGACTGAACTAAGAGGGCCCTGGATTCTTTGGCTTGCAAAACCCATATCAAAATTTTCATGGCTTTAGAAGTAGATCTAAGCTTAAATACCACAATCTAATCAATTTCTAGAAGCACAATATGGACTCTCATGCCACTCATATTTTAGTAATGGTGTGAAGTTTAGAAAGACAATAGAGCAGAGCCAATGCCTAAATATAGCCTGAGAAGTTCTCTGTAAGGGAAGGAATAATTCCAATATGTGTTCAAGTACTCTGTTTCTTTCACTAGAGTCTATGCCTAGGTTGATGTCTTCAGAAACTTAGTACCAGAGTTTGATGAAGGGAAGTAGAGTGCTAGAGCTGTTCTCCAAACAAAAGTCACAGGGACTAAAGTCACCAGGCTGGCATACTTCTCTGTGAATTCTTTATTTCACTAATCCTTGTTATCTTTTCACAGCCATACCTTCCTCTATCAACTGAAGGATGCTAAGGTGTTGAGGTCCCCAGTGAGTAACAACTGTGTTATGGGTAATAAAATTATATCTGACAATAACTATGCACATGATTTGAGACAACCCCATGCTCAGCATTTTCCGAGCCTTATCTCTCTTACTATTCATTGTATGAAGTGGTAGGAGGGATAGAAATTTTGTTTTTATTGTTAGTGCATGTCACACACTGGGTACTTGAGGTCTGAAATGCTGCAGATGGACTGCATTGTTACAATTCAAATCACCTATCTTGCTCATTCTTTTGGACTCGAAAAGGTGAAAACTGGAATTAAAGAAGTAAGTTATTTGCCAGGACTAATATATTACTAAGTGACAGAATTTAAATTTTAGTCTGGGGTGGGTAGTAAGTGAATCTGACTCTAGATGCCACCCTGTTAACCATTATGCAACATTGTCTAAAATGGTTAGACATCCCAGGGACTCACCAGAAGGTTGACAAGGATGGGATACACTGAGCTAGGTTCAGGGAACTAAAATTGCCTCTGGGACTTGGTCTGAGCTCATTTATTTTAGGGGATTTATTTTTTTCTTTTATATATAACTATTCATTTAGGTTGGTATGTTTTTTAGAAAACTCTGAAGCAATAATATTAAATTTTGGATTAACAATACATAACACTACTTTTCCGGTTAGCACCATTGATCATCAACTTTTGCTTTTGATCCCCTTAAACTTCAGGCCAAGAAAAATAACAGAGAATCTTTGGAAGGAGATAGAAACCGAATTAAATGAGGCTCCATTCTGAAGATTTTCTAAGCTCTCGGATCCCATCATCACAAAGGTAATTTGATGATAGTTTCATTCCTTTATAAATCTCAAGATTCCAGAAACACACTTGGCTACAAAATCAGGTGACTGGGAAACAGTCTGGAGAAGAAATTAATTAGCATCAATTAGAAACAGGAGTCTATTATTCAGTGAGTTAAAAATGGGAGAAGTCTGAAAATGGCATAGTTTCTAAGACTGTCTAGTGTAGCCAAACTTTTTTTTTAAATAAATGACCTAAAGACTAACTTTTCACAACTGGTAATGTGTGAACACTTGAGGAACACTGCCCTGTACCAAATTAACTTACAAATTCTAGCAACCAACCACACTTAGCTGCTGTCGCTGGAATTAATTTTTCTTGATGTATAGAGCATTCATTCATCCTTCTCAACTTTAGGCCCTATTTTCCATTCCTGTTTACGTTCTCTTTGGTTTTCCCCCAACTTCTATTACCACCAAAAGTAATTAATGATGTGGGATTCCAAAGTACATTGCATTTGAAGAAAACACACCAAAACTATAGTCATGGTTTAAAAGCTGCAGATTTCCTGATGGGAAAAATTAAACCCCTGCCTACTGCTCTCCTATATGTTGGGAAGAACCAGGAAGCAAGAATATAGCATGAAGCATGGAGAGTCTGGCTGCTACAAACCTTTCCCCTGCCTACTCTATTTGCAACATCCAAAGAGAAAAGATGGACTTCACTCTCCCTGTATTATAACAAAGAGCTCAGACTAGCCTCTTATCAGTGCTTTGTCGTATCAGAGTAAGTGACTCTATAGACATGCTCTGTTCACCTGCTTTCCCTCCTTGCTTCAACTTACTCCCCATTGCCTATGCACATCCACTCCCCACGGCAAGATGCAGTCAAGGACCACATAAAGGAAGATTTCTATTTGAATTTGCCAGAAGTGGAGCCGTTCTAAAGTTCACCATAAATGCTGGGCTGGAAGCCGTCCTGATAACATAGGTGTTTCTCTCATATTCAAGTCTAGCGATAGAAGAAAGAATTACTGCTCAAAGTGTCTCCAAGGGCAGAAAAAAAATCAATATATGAAATAAAATTTATGAAAATTTCATTCCATGAAAGGGAATTTCTGTAAATCTCTGGAAAAAAAAAAAAGCCAACATGTTTTTAAAAGTATGCACACAACTTAGATAGGCAGATGTTCCATTGATGTATATCTTTAAAACCGAAGCAGATAAGCAGGGCTAACTTAATTGTGACTCTTCCAAAGGCATTCCCGACCAAAAGGATACCTCTTCCTTCTAATTAAGAGTCCATGCTGTCCAGTAGCCTGGGAGCCATGTGTATGTGACCTTGTGATATGATTTGTATGCTTGCTATAGGGATTATTTAAACACTGTATCTTTTCTAATTGCATCACTTATTTAGTGTGTGTGCACACATAAGTTTTGGCTGTGTACTCTCAATTCAACATTTACATTTTTTTCATTAACAAACATGTCTTATCCGCCTTTCACTAGCCCCCATATATGACTGGGATGAGCTGCAGGTTTTCTTTTCTTTAACCCTCAGTGCGTGCGCACGCAAGCCACGGCACTCCTGTGGAATTCAGAGGACAATTTGCAGGAGTCAGTCTTCTCCTTCAGCCATGTGGACCCACAGAATCAGACCCAGGTCTGATTAGCCTCAGCTTCAAGTGCCTTTACCTGGTGACTCATCTCTCCAGACCAAGAACTGTGTGGCTTTGTCTCACACACTGACGTTCCACATCTATCCATCTAGTTACATAAGAAGGCCCCTACAGAGTAGAGGGAACAGCCATGGAGGACATAAGGACCTAAGTTCAATTCCAGAATTCATGTTTAGAAGAAGGGAGAGGAAGAGAAGGGGGAAGAAGATGAGGAAGAGGAGAAAGAAGAAGAAGAAGACCTGAGGGAAATACACAGACAAATCCTTCAGGCTTCCTTGCTAGCCAGTCTAGCCTCACAGGCAAGTTCCAGGCCAGTGAGAGAACCTGTCTCAGAAACAATATGGAAAAAGAAAAACTAAGGAATGACAGCTGAAGTCTTGTGCTGGCCTCTGTATGCACACCCCCACACACACACTTAAAACAGGGACCAGTCTTCCTTACTAGGTCCCTTGTAACCTTATGACTGTCCCTTTCATGTGACTAAGCAATGGGGCCAGACAACTGATGTCCATAGTCCAAAATATGAGGTAATGGTTTATCTACCTGGATAAAATGTTTTCTTGGGCTATAACAAAAATGTATGCACTACAGCAAAGTGTTTAAGGCTATCAGGGATTCTACCACTTACACCATTAGTCCTGGTACTTAATCTCTCTGTGCCATCTTCTGTAAGACAAAACATGGCACCTTTATTACAGGTCTGTTGTGATAACAAAATGTGATATTACAAGTAAAATAGTTAGAAGGGTTGTATAGCATAATGAACTATTAGAAACTCCCACTAAAATAACCTACCTTTTACACAAAAGGATCCACGTGACTCATGGGTTAGTGGGCAAAAGACATAGACTCGAGAGTTAGATATGGAAAGAGTGAAAAGCACCTTCCTCCTTAGTGGATTCCACTCACACCTGGTGCCTTGGCAAATGAAGCTCTTGACGTCACAGTCAAATGAATGAATCATGCAGGTCCCTCATCTTACCAAAGCCCGAAAGCACAGCATGTTGTGTGCAGTCACCTTAAGTGAGAGTGATGCACAGCATGTTGTGTGCGGTCACCTTGAGTGAGAGTGATGGGGTGAGAAGCAGGGAGCCCTCACCGAGGAGACTTAACAAGGAACCAGGCACCATCGTTCTGTATCCCACGCACGCATGGGCTCTCATGAGACTCAGCAGGTCAGAAGGCATTCCTATCATATCTCTACACAAAAAGGCCAAAGAAGAAAGGAACATGTGTTCTTCATCTCTTCCACCCATAGTCTTTGCTTCCTAGGCTGTCTCCCAATACTATCTATCATTGCCTTTACCTCAGGAAAAATATGTAATATGTGACAGTAAGCAATACATACAAGAAAACTGCGGGGACTAACACACATACATACACATGCCTCTTTTGCTATACGCTGCCAGCCTTGTTATCCATTAACCAGAGTCAGCAGTTATCTTTCTATGTCCAGAGACCTCTGGCTTCATAGGATCAAAGGATACTAAAGAAAAAGATTCAATAATTGCATGATCATTCCAGGCAAAAGACTGTAGGAACAGAAACGGGACCGAGCTCCCTGGTAGCATATTTGATCTATCATGTTTGATACCCCATACTGCAAATAAATAAGTACTGTTGAAGAGTATGCATTCTTGGGGGGGCTTTTGCATACTATCTGGGTAGAGAGCCTGTACTATTGCCTTCTGCTAGCTCCAGAGTGAAAGGATCAAAACAGCTTGTAAACTCCACGGCCTCCTCAGCCCCCACCTCCACTCACTCTGTGCATCCCTCGTTCTCACCCCGCCTCTGGAAATGAAGGTCTGCTCCTAACTCATTTCTGCTTGTATTCTCTAGTCAGAGGTATCATCAGAGCATGCGTTACAATCCTATGCACACGTGTTCTACCTGCTGCAATGGACCTCTAACTGTGGAAGTTCAGATTGCTGTCCTTCTTAACAAACTTCACAGGTTGATTCAAAAATATCCTAATGAAACCTTAGACAATGGAGAAGGTGGAGCATCCTCTAATCCCAACACTTGAGAGGGTGAGGCAGGAACCTCAGAAGTGTAAGGCCCTGAAGAAGTGAGACTCTGTTTCCAAAATGCCAAACCAAAAAAAATGTCTAATTCATGCATGGTATAAACCAGCTGCGATGTCAGCCCCTGAAGAAGTGCGTGGGTCACCCCGTCTGCTTGTTTAAATCCTCACTGGAGAGGACACTTCATGTGAGATACAGCCACATAAGGAGAAAAGCGTAATAACACAAATAAAATTATATACGTAGTGTGCTATGATTGTAAAGGATGAGGAGTTAGATCCAAAATAGAAAGAAGAGTCACAAATAGATAACAATCAGTGCAAAAGTGTAGGTCCTTCCTCACACTCCTGACTGGAGACAAAGGCCTGAAGGCCTAGTTTTACAGGGCTCCCGGCTTGTGCACCAATATGACAAATTCAAGGCCGGGACCAGGACTTGTTCACTCCAAAGCTGTGGATTTATCAGCTTCTCTGTCTTTGTTCAAGACTGACCAACTCCCAAATTGGAGGAGTGATATCCCTCCAAGACATCAAACTCTCCCCCCCCCTTCAAAGAGAGGGCAGATTTGGGGATCCCAAGTTCCCTCTGCCACGCCTCATCCTCCCTCCCAGTTCGACTCCACTTTACAGAGTGTACATTTCTCTGCGGGCTTTACTGGGGTGTGTTTCCTCGCCTCTAACAAAAGTCTTTCCTTGCTGGTGGATCCCGTCTGCTCTGTGGGAGATTTTCCCCCACCGCTATCTGGTGTGCTCAAGACTTTTTCTGATTTTTAACTTTTTTGCCCAGCAGAGAAAACAAACCTGAAAAAGATCCCTAGTTAGGAGCAATTGTATCAACTAAGATAGAGCCACACAGGAGAAAGCAATTCTTCCTAAGCTCTTGGCCAGACCTAAACGACTTCTCAGAGTGTAATGCCCAAACAGATTAAAAGACAGGCACCTCAGCATATGTGGGGATAAATGGTACCAAAGGGTAACTTAAAGGACGTACAGAGACACGGCACAGAAAAGCTGTTCATTCACCTTAAAACACATGAAGTTTGCGGACTATGCATACCTGAGCAGAGACACGGCACAGAAAAGCTGTTCATTCATCTTAAAACACCTGAAGTTTGTGGACTATGCATAGCTGAGCAGAGCCCAGCACCCTAGAGCCCCTGGGTTCCAAACTGCATAGAAGAGTGATATAATAAGCTCTGTATTAGCACTGTGTTTTATACAAGTTAGTAGAGGTTTCTGCGGAATGAATACGTAAATAACTGAAAGGAACAAGATAAATACCTTGCAAGAATTCAGAATATAGAGCAATCTTGGGTGACAGGATTTTTTTTTCCTTTTTGATTATTAGATATTTTCTTTATTTACATTTTAAATGCTATCCTGAAAGTTCCCTATACCCTCCCCCCGCCCTGCTCCCCTACCCACCCACTCCTACTTCTTGGCCCTGGCCTTCCCCTGTACTGTGGCTGGTGACAGGATTTTTAAGACAAGATTAGCTAGGCTTTTCTTTTTATTATTATTAGATATTTTCTTCATTTATATTTCAAATGCTATCCCAAAAGTCCTCTATACCGTCCCCCCTCCCTGCTCCCCAACCCACCCACTCCTACTTCTTGGCCCTGGCCTTCCCCTGTACCAGAGCATATGATCTTCGCAAGACCAAGGGCCCCTCTTCCCATTGATGACTGACTAGGCCATCCTCTGCTACATATGCAACTAGGGACGCAAGCTCTGGTGGGTACTGGTTAGTTCATATTGTTGTTCCACCTATAGGGTTGCAGACCCCTTTAGCTCCTTGGTTACTTTCTCTAGCTCCTTCATTGGAGGCCCTGTGTTCCATCCAATAGCTGACTGTACGCATCCACTTCTGTATTTGCCAGGCACTGGCATAGCCTCACAAGAGTAGCTAGACTTTTCTAAGATGTTTGTTTGGCTTGGAGAACTCCAGGGAAAGCAGACCTTTCTAGGTGGAAGCAGGAAAGCTCCAGAGAAGACACTGAGGAACGGCATACACAAACTCACAGAAGGGAAGAGCATTCAGTTCAGTGGGTGCCAAGTCTGATGAGGCACAAGGGGAGCAGAGCCAGTAATACCAGGCTCAAGACCTGGACTTCATTAGTGATACGGAGTTTATGGAGGGTTATTCAAAGAAAGCATACCACATTGCTTTAGGAAGATTGATTATAAATTCAAATAGTCTAAAAAACAGACTGTGGGCATCCCAATGATGTTGAGAATGTGAGAGGAACACATCTGATGCAGGAGATGGCAGGAAGATCCACAGGGAAGAGCTGGGGTCATGAAGCCCAAGTGGTGGGACCGTATGAAACAAGAGCCACTTCACCTACCCCTATCCCAGAACCTCAGGAATGTTTGAGTAGCGGTGTTCCTAGAACTCGGCCTAACCCTCCTGAAAAGGAGAGTGTCTCTTTTGCTTACCGGGTGTCCACATGAGAGAGTGTGGCAATGTGGTTCCTGAGAAGAGGAAATGATGGGGAAAGTAGAGAAACAGTGAGAGACCAGCGTGGAAACAAACAGAAGGCAGCCCCCTCAATCCACTCGATCTTCCTAGAGATTCTGATCTCTGGGGCTTCCTGTGTTCTGTATTTCCTGGAACAGATCATTCTGTGTGTCAGTCAAGGCGCACTCCAGAGCCGTTTGGCTACCTAAGCCCTCCTTCTCACAGAGTTTGTGTTGCTCTCCTACCTAACTCTTTTGACCCTCAATCAACTGTCATTAAAAAGCAAGATTGGAAACTGTGCTGTGCCCACTGAGAATGCCAGTCACCTCTGTTTCTCAAAGCAGCAAGGCAATGGGAGCCTTGAATACCAAAGACAGAGAAACGTTTCCAAACTTTCCATGTTCAGTCGTCTATTGCCTGAAAGAAGTTTATCCAACCGTTATCAAAGCCCTCATCCAAATGTCCAATTCTGTGGGCAAATCTTGTAGAATATTAAGAAATTTCTGGCCCACGGAAACCTTCTACTTCCTCAGGCTTTTCCAAAGTCAGATAATTCCATTTCTCACAGTAGGCTTTACATGGCGCTAGGCCTGTGCCCAGCAGAGAACTGCAGTAGCATTCTTTCAAGTATGAAGATGATAAAGGTCCTACATTTCAGATCTAATGGTTTAATGCTGGAGCACATGAGTGCCCTGGCAAGTCTATCTATCAATTACCAGCAAATTAATGGATTCTTTTAGAGCGGCATTTGCCATCATTTCACCGATGATTGCTGTTTTCATTAAGACTTCACAGAACAGCAAAGAGATGTTTGTTAAGCCTGATGAGTTCGGGAGTTTTTCTTGGCTTCTCTGTTTCCAAGCTAATTATGGGCTTCCTCCTGTCTCTTTTTGATACTCATAATGAGAATATACATGCAAATATGAGAATGAGAATAAAGGTTTCAACATATAATTTACCCATTGGGACATCTATCCTACATGCTTACAGGCATTATTTTACTATTAGTAAATGTAACCAGTTTGCCTAAATAGATTAGGTATACCCCTTACTTTCTTTCAAGGGAGCTTGGGGTCTTTGGCCTCTTTAAAACTCCAGACTCTGTGAGATAAGGCTATCGTTTAAGTCAACACAGTATGTGGGTTGCAGATACAGTCAGTCCCTAAGCTTCATTCCAAGCAAATGACCACACCTACCTAGAAACCAGTCAGTTCAGCTGCCCAGAAAAGACCTACAATGATATCTGCTTTATTTCAAAATACATCAGTAAAATATATGGACATTTCAGTATTTGCAACATGTAATTTCTCAAACATTAAATCAAATATAAAAACATACAAGAAATGAAACTTAAGGCAGTTTACATTTAAAAACTCAGCACGGGGCAGCACAAACTCCTTCTAGGTCAAAGAACGATCATATGTCACAGCATCTGAAAAGCTCTGCATCTTGAATCGTATACATTTTAACTAGTAAAAGATAGTAGTACCAGAAACAAAACCATGGGACTGGGGTCGGTAGCTTAGAGGTATAGTGCCTGACTTGCAAGCTAGACAAAATATGTCTAATTTAATCCCCAGGAAGGAAGGAAGGAAGGGACCTAACTATAAGGCTAATGAATGTTGAGGAATTTATCTGAGTAAAGTTTCCTTCATTGTAATCAAAGATCAGACTCTTTTTGGAAAACGCCACATTTCCAAAAGCAGAGTTGTAGAATACAGAATTTCCCAAACATCTTAGGAACAGAGACTTTTCTAGTAAACCCCCACTGCCCCAAAATGATAAACTATATATGAACTGGCAGAATGAAGCAGTGAATTACTTGCCCCCTCTAATGGCTTGCTGGGCTAGGTATTAGAACTTGCGGGTCTCCAACACCAGATGATAGCCCAAGCCCTGAGACAAGTGTGATGTTTAATTACTCTATAAAGCTCAAGCCTGTCCTTAAACCTAGTAAATGACTAGATACGCATGTACTGGAAAATGTATGTTTTGTTATTTTGAATGAATTTTAGAGTCAAACACATGACATGACATGACTAGAAATTAACTCCAACCCCAGGCTGCCACCAGCTGAATCAGTAATCACGCAGTGATCTGAGTCTTAAGGTGACCACAGTTTCCCCATCGGTAAGCTGTGCTGTTTCAGCCCTAATGGCCTTATGCAATATACACAAGAGTGTTTTTAAATGGGAGTGGTCACTCACCCTGAAGCTGATAAGGACCGCATGTGACAGGTTCCTACTGCTGAGTGCGTAAGTTAAGTAAATGGCTCTCTTTCCTTAAGATTTAAATATACCATTCCTATCTAAAGCTCATATCTTGGGTGAGTTTCCGCCCTCAACTACTTAATAGACCTATCAGTTTTTCTATAGATCAACAAGTCCTCTGGTAGCTCAACTTAGCATTTTGGCTTGCCAGATCTCTTAATGCCCATGCCCGGTGAACCAACCCGGTGAGGATCAAATGACCGCCTCAAACTTAAAAAACTTCACGAAATCCTTTCTCTGGTGCTACAGCTCTGGGGATGGGAATCTGCGGAAACTGCAGCGCTTGGGGCCACCCTTACCTGGTTGAAGTGCAGCTGGCCCAGGTCCAGCGCTCCCTGCTGGGATGCAGCCCCCAGACGCTCCAGCAGGCGCCCCAGCTGCGCGGCCGACAGGCTCCGGTTGGTGCCGAACACGCTCAGCACATCCTCACTGAAGGCGAGCTCCGGCCCCTCCGAGGGGCGTCCCAGGCTGGTGGCCGCCAGCAGCAGCAGCCCGGCCACTGTCCGGCCCGGAGTCATCGTGGAGCGCGCAGCTCCGGAGTTAGCTGATGCAGGAACCCACGCCGGTGCCCCAGTGTCGGTGCCCTTAGGGCGGGGGGGGGGGTCCGCCGGTCCCGCGTCACTGCCTGGCCCAGTTAGCGAGACGCTCCGTGCCCCCGCTCCTCTGCAGCCTCAGACCTTCGGGGCATTGAAGAGGTTAGCACAGCCAGGAGGGCGATAGGCAGTGTGGCCTCTCGGAGCCTCCTGCGGAGCCTGAGATAAAAGGAACAAAGGGGGACAGAGATAAAGGGCACTGGGTCAGCAGCCTGTGGGCCCCAGAACTCTGAGTGGCCAGAGTCTCGAACTCCGAGCCGGGCGTGGGGCCAGCTGCCCGGAGCCTGGTTTGCTGAAGCCCCAGGATTTGCTTACAGTGTGGTGACACTCGCTTGTCCCGGATATAAAGCCCCAACCACGCCACACTTCGGGGAACTAAATCCTCTCTGACTGTGCAACCCCAGCTCCTCTTCCTGTCTTGAGGCTTTATTTTCCCACCGCAGAAACGTGGAAGAGTCGGGACTGACGCCCCTAAACCCCTCAAGAATCTGCAGAGAAACACTCCCTCGGGGTCCCCAGGTTCCCGCGTCTTCACCCTCTCTGAACAACTGGCTGTGAGCTTGGCAAATTGAAACGGAGGAGTTGCTAGTCTCTCACCTCTACTGTCTATGTCGGTCCCTGAGGTTCAAATATATTCTCTCTCTCTCTCTCTCTCTCTCTCTCTCTCTCTCTCTCTCTCTCTCTCTCTCTCTCTCTCTCTCTCCTCTCTCTCTGTATCTCTCCTCTTTCTCTGAGAAACTCTGAGATCCGGCCCTGCACCCTTTAGAGATAAGAAGGGGAGGGAAGGTGTTGTCCCCGCCCCTGTAGCACGTGGTGTCACACTCCCCCAGGCTGATCTCCCAAGTGCGTCCACGCTGGGGCGCTTACCTCTCTGTCTGCCATCCCAGCCGCAGTGGTGCCTGCTCCCTGGAGCCCACCTCCACGGTGGGATCCCTAGCCCCCTTCCTGGTGTCCCGGCCCACTTTTTTGGTGACCTCCATGAAATCAGCTTCCTGCAACGGTGTCTAGAGCCCCTTGCATTGTCTCAAAAATGAACAGGAATTGGTTTTTTGCCTCACTTCTTAAAATCAGAGGAGAAAGAGGAAACCAAGTCAGTTGCAACTTGGTGGGCTAGCTGAGCCAGCAGGGTCCTTGCGGGCCCTTCCTGACGCCGCTCGGGATATCCGCAGATCACAAGGAATGTTTATTTGCTCAGACGAAGGTTCAAGAAAAGCTGAGTTGGGTGTCAGGTCAACAAGTTTGTGTAAAGTGAATGTGGTGTTTGGGGACAAAGGTTGTGTCCGGTGGATGAAACGATCCAGAGCTCGGCTGTCAGAAAAAGAATTCAAAGTGCTGGCCATGCCTTTCAGGATGGGTGTGTGTGTTTTACCCTCCTAAAACCAGCAAGTTTTAAAACAGGCAGACAGCTAACAGAAGAACAAGGAGGTGGAAGGAAAAAGAAAGTATTACAGTATTACTCATAAGAACTCTCCTCTCTCTCTCTCTTTCTCTCTCTCTCTCTCTCTCTCTCTCTCTCTCTCTCTCTCTCTCTC
>NC_034593.1:123412347-123432646 GCF_900095145.1 Mus pahari | reverse complement strand
GGGGGGGGGGGGAGTTTGCTGGATTCCAGGAAGATGGGGGCCTAGGCAAGAACAACTGAAGGACTGCTCAGTGACAGAGGTGGGGATATGTTCTGCGTCACACCAGAGGCATTAGGCAGCTGTACCAGGGCTGCTGCCAGGAGGAAGTTTTCTGCATAAGTGTGCCAAGCCTTAATGTGGAGAATAATTTCTTCATGACTGGAAGCAATTCAGATCAACAGATCCCGGGTGAGACGCATTCACCTGGACATGACAAAAAGCCCTGCCTTGAAAGGCAGTGAACTAAATGATCCTGAGGTTGGACTCTTTCCAGTTTAAAAAAAAAAAAAAATTCTGTACGATGATGGTATTAATTTACAGAACGGTACTGATGCTCAAAGGGCAACCTCTCACAAAAAGGCCAAATGTAAGTTGATAGCACAAAGGAGCTCTTGCATCCACCCAGCTGATAAGTTTCTGATAAAAAAAAAAAAAAAAAAAAAAAAAAAAAGGTTCTTCAAGCTTTTTAGTGGAGTTTTAAGTGTATACAGTATATTGTCTATTTCTCCCTTTTTGCTTTGGTGACGAGCAAGTGGCTTCTGCCCACGAGTGGATGCTTTAAAAAGCTGGACTCCCTATCTGACATCAAAGCGCAGGGAGGCCTTTGGTCCTGTGGGAGCCTGATGCCCCAGGTTAGGGGATGCTAGGGGGGTAAGGCAGTGGGTGGGTAGGTGGGTGGGTGGGTGGGTGAACACCATCATAGAGGCAGAGGGGAGGGAGGATGGGATGGGGTTTTGCGGAGGGGAAACTGGGAAAGGAGACAAGTTTTGAACTGTTAATAAATAAAATAACCAATAAAAAAAGAAAGCTAGAAGAAAAAAAAAGGCTGGCCTCCATCCAAAGGGTGGTGGTCTCTTCTTTCGGAGATATCCACAGTTAACTCTGTGGATAAAAATGAAGTGCTGAGCTGTTTGGGTATGGGACAAGTGCAGCAAATGAATTTTCAATAATATAAAGGTTACATTGTATATTTCTTTAGGTATAATTTATTTGATAGTCACTGGGTATGCACATATTTACCAGACAATCGAACCCTATGGAACAATAAAATAATAACCTGCTTGAAAACTTTATTAAGTACAGTTCATACAATGTAAGTACACGATTTAAGAGAAAATACTTGGAAAATTGCAAGTTGACAAACAATTTGGGGTTAATTTCTAGTTCTTCTACCTTAATAAATTATCATCATTATAGCATTATTCAGATTTTGTTTGGTACTCAAACTGTGGCATTTCATCAGTAATATAACTAGTAATGAAAAAAGCTACCAGTTTAAAACACAAGGGTGATGAACAAAATACATCCTTTTTAAAGAAATGTACTTTGAAATTCAAATAGTTTTAAACGATAAAAAACAAGGAGAGCATACAACGAATATTGGCCAGGAGGGTTGAAAGCTACCCTTTTCTGTTTCCAACTGTCATGTGGAAAGTCACTTGACAAAGGCAGGACTCTATTCAGTTTGCTCAACAAGAAACAAGGTAACTAACGAGCCAAATGAAGAATCAACCCAGACTCTTTATTTCTGAGTATCTAATTTAGAAGTCACTTGTCAGAATAAAATATGAGAACACTTTGAAGAAATTAAAGAATACTTCTGCAAATGAAAGGACCTCTGATTTCAGTTCTACAATATTTTTGGTTGGTTGGGTGGGTTTTGGTTTTTGTTTTTTGAGATAGGGTCTCATATAACCCAGACTGGTCTCAAACTTACTATATAGTTGAAAATGACCTTTGAGCTCTGATTCTCCAGCCTCTGCCTCCCAAGTGCTGGGATTTGGGGCCTGGTGCTATCACTCTGCTTGCTGCTGGGGCTCAAACCTAGGCCGTATGCTGGACAAACACTCTATCAGTTGGGCTATATCCCAGCCCACCTTTTCCTAATAGTTGTATTTTTTTCTCAGCCCAAATCTTTTATTACTGCAGCAAATACGAAGCAAATTTATATCTTTGTAGTGTGTGCACCTCTCTGTGGAAGCACTAAGAATTCTAATTCTAGTACAGTAGCTCTCAACCTTCCTGATGTTGCAAGCCTTTTAATACAGTTCCTCATGTTGTAATGACCACACACACACACACACACACACACACACACACACACACACATATTTTGTTGCTACTTTATAACTGCAATGTTACTACTGTTATGAATTGTAATGTAAATATTTTTGGAGATAGAGGTTTGCCAAAGGGGTCACAACCCACAGGTTGAGAACCACGGCTCTAAAGGACAGTACATCTGGTTTGCTTGCTTTCTTTTCCCTTCCACTGAGTGAAGGGAGTAGCAACCAATAACACCTGCATTACCCACTGTGACATTGTGGAGCTTGACTAAGGGGCAAAGGGCCTGCAAGTAGGAAGGGGTCATTATAGGAAATTAAAGCCTAAACAAGATCATAAATGTTCCTAAATAGGGGAAGAGACACGCAGAGTCAAAATATTAATCCCCAATGGGTCAAGACTATATGCATGCACACAAACAGACCGTTAGAGTTCAAAGATGATTCAGGAAGGATTCTTCTTGGTGGGATTTGCCAGAGGCCACCTAGCAAAGCAATGGCTTGGTGTGGCCTGCAGAGCCAGGACAATTTTACCTTTAGGAATCTGGGCTAAAGGCTAGGAAGAAAGGAAAGGTGTGTTCTAAAGGAAAATGTAAAGACTGCAGTGAAGCATTGCATGAACAAAGCTTTGTGATCAATCCCCAGCACTAAGGGGGGAGGGGGAGGGAGAAGGAAGGAAAAAAGAAGGAAACAAAGGTTGCAGTGAAGAAAGATAGGGGCTCTTAAGTCTATGGATAATTGTAAGCAAATGATTAACAGGGCAGGAAACCCTTGAGCTTAAAGAACAGGTAAAACTTTGACAGAAAGACAAGAAGCGAGTAGACACTGTAAGAAGTGTTAACTAAAACATCGCCAGAGCACTATGAGACCAAGAACTGTGAGAGCTTTCTGGTCTGCAGATCCTGGATAATAGAAGTAAGATCTGACAGTCAAGGGGAACCTCCAACTTCCATTGGATGGGAGATGCTGATCATCCCTTCTGGTTGCCTTCAGCCAAAATAAGAAAAAGAAAAAAAAAAAAGTTTTTACATTAGATGTAGTGGCATGCACCTGTAGTCCTAGCACATGAGAATAGAGGCAGGAAGATCAGAAGTTCAAGGCCAGCCTGTCTACATTGACACTATGTCTTAGTATCAAGAATCAGTTCCTTGTTCTTGTTAAAAACATACCACACTTAAAATTCTCAAATAAAACACTGTAATGACTGCAGGCTATTCAGGCACATCAAGTCACCCATCAGTGCTAGAGACAAGACACTGCATGGCCTCTCTGGACTTAATTCTTAATTTATAAAACAGAGATTAACATACTATCTGCCCAGTTCTTATTGCTGGATAACTGAGAACCAGACGAGATAAGGTATGAAAAGGTCCTTACCAGCCGTGCAGCTAAGTGCAGGCCATCTCCTAAACTAAAGTAATAGCATATTGTGACCTGTGTAACAGGTGGAGCCAACTCAAAATGAGAAGGACCCACCAGGGCTATCTCAGCACAAAGGCGGCTTTGTACCTAACAAAAATTCTTGAGGGTTTTCCCAGGAAATGATTGCACCAGAGATAGATAGAACCAGAGATAATACCAAGTCTAATCTAGTCATTTCATCAGCAAGGAAAGGAAAGTTCAGGAGAGTGAAGTGACTTGGTGAAATAATACATTTTGGCTGGAACACAAGTCCCAGCCAGTCTCCTCCATTTCACCACCACCACAGGAAAAATGCTGTGCTTTAAAGACTACTCATTGAGCATCCCTTACCTGAAAATGGTTAACATCAGACATGTTTGCTATTTCATAGTTTTGAGATTTTGAAATATTGACATAGACTAATTGAAATTTCTAAATGTAATTTACTTACACCTAAAACACGGGTCATTGTTTACACAATATTCTGAATTTTGGGCATGGTATGAATTGGCATGACAGCACAGAATTTCCCCGTCAAAAGTGTTATACTGGTGTTCAAGTTACTTTAGGTTTTGGTAAATTTTGCCTTTCAGTTTGTCTGATAAAGGGTAAGGGATAATCATCCATATCCTTGTGATGTAATCATAAATCGCTTGGATTAAATAAATGAAATGGGAAACTATACTGATCTATGGCATCCATCATTCTTTACAATAAACCAATATCCTATGTTCAATTTACTCGGTGTTATCACACAGTTTCTGGGCTTTATCTGTACAAAATATTTTGTATATGAAAAAAGATTGGACGAATTAATGAAAAATAAGAGGTAAAATATGCTGCAAATAGTATTAACAACTGTGTGAACCTGTGAGTATCCTTGCACTTACGTTAAGTCAAGAGAAATGTGTGCAAAGTTGTATACAATGTTGCATTTATGTACATAAAGATCTAGGGTACTGTCCACCAAGTTGTACACAATGTTGCAGTTATAGTGTTAAAGGTCTAGGGGAATGTACACCAAGTTTTATGCAATGTTGCTCTTACATTGTTAAATATCTAAGGGACTGTCCACCAAGTTGTATACAATGTTGCAGTTATAGTGTTAAAGGACTAAGGGAAGATATACCAATTGTATTCAATTTTGTCCTACTATGTATGGAGTTAGCTTGAGGATGGAAGATTTGACAAAGGAGGAATTGCATATTTCTCTGAAAGGGGCCTTTTTTCTTTAAATACTTCTGCAGAATTTCCACTACTGTATGAAAAGTCAGATGCTGCTCAGTAGTGGAGCACTTGCTTAGCATGCACATGGCCTTAGGTTCAATCCCCAGTACAAAAGGGTCAACATATATGTCTCACTCTTATAATTAAAAAAATAAAATGTTAGCATGGTGACAGGAGAGTTAAGAATCAACGTGTCTGTCCTGCTATGTGTGTCCACAGTTCTCTGAGTAGCAAACAGGAAGTCCTCTGGCTGTGTAGCTGGCAAGCTTTCTTATTACAGAAAGTTGACAAAAATAACAAAGATTTGTTTTATTAAAAAAAAAATACCTAAAGGTATCAATCCAGCTCCTTTCACCCTATGAGTCCCGAAACCGCAGATCTCTGATGACGAACAGGGTGAGCTGAACAGTGGGTTAGAGTATTAATTCCCCACGGAAGGCACAGAAGGCATGCTTCCTGCATTCTAACTCTCCAGGATCAGGTCTCAAAGGTTGGTGAAAGTTGAGTTTCTAGGAAGTTTAATCACATGAGAGTAGATTAAATTGTTGTTTTTAAGATAAGAAAACACATTATCATGCTCATGTTCAGCCATAGACAATTTTATAGAATGAAATGTTAAAGAAGACTAACTCTACTTTGAAGGGGAAAAATAGTTTGTTATGAACAAATTATTAGATTCAAGTTGTCCTAAATAGCATGTTCTTCCCTAGAAAAGGGTACATGAACGTTTATATTCACATAACAAGAGATTGTAAATAAGGATAGTCACCACATACATTGGTGGGAGTATGAAGCAGGTTGGCTACAGCCAAGAATGGAAATCTTTTCTATAGGATTCAGAAATCCTCTGGTGTTATGACCTCTAAGGCTGGAGGGCTGCTAAGGTCTGAGAGAGTCAGGAGAGTGTTGGGTCACATACAGAGGTTTGAAAGTAAATGACTGTGAGGGAATTAAGATAGCTCTAGGTAGTTTGGGCTCTCAGCCTCCAGCAAGCCATTTCTCCAGTTACAATGTTCTCACTCAGCCAAGATCAGTCTGCAGCAACTTCATTCAACACAGGTAAAGAAAGCACAGTCGGAGAACTTTAGCGCCTCAGTTCCTCCTGTTGGTCAAGCACTAACTTGTGCATGCAGAAGCCAAATGGTCAGTGTCTCTGGAAAGTGGGAAGGCCCATCTCTAAGATCTGATAAGGGGAGGATGGGTTAAAGCAAAGGATCTTTAGGGTAAGGAATAGCTGTCATTAAGATCATTAAGGAAGGACTCTCTGGGTTGCATTAGTGCTTTAGCTGTTATGATTCTGCTCTCTATTTTCCTTTCTGAGTTCTGAGCATCTGAGGTAACACTCACATGCAACACATAATAGGAGTGTGGTACCTCAAGTTACAATGATTCGAAGCATAGTATGGCCTCCAGAAGCGAACAGTAGCAGAGAGAAGCAGCTATCGTCACCAGCCAAACATTCCTCCACTCTTCTGTCAAACTAACCATCTGTCTTCCCTCTGTAACTACATCCATCCGCACTTCACTCTTCCCTCTGTAACTACATCCATCCGCACTTCACAGAATATTTGCTTGCTTGTATTTGTATTTGTACTCAAAAACTTGCCTTCAATTTTTATTTTTAATTTTGACAAATTTGACTTTATGGCTCTAACTTTTTCAGGGCATGACTAATGACATTTCTAAGAAAGACTGGTCTTAATTCTCACTCGTTGCTCATTGTATGATTTACCATGTTACTTTAATGTTATGCCAGATTCCAGCTAAGAAAATAAATGGCTCATCACACTATAAACAATAACACAGTTATCTCTTCAAATTCCTTCTGAACAAAATAACTGGATCTTATGTTACAAATACTGTTATTAATAGGGGTAAACACAAAAGATCAGACTTTCACTAGGTTTTGTGAACACAGACAAAGTTTTCTTCTAAATCAATCGACATACAAAAAATAAGACTCCAATAAGTATTTTGTAAGTAGTACCATCAACTTTATACTGGGGGAATATATGTATATGTTAATACTTTCCTAAATCTAGCTAATTTGTTTAACAGGGGAACATGGACCCAAAGTGTAATATCTTGCTTTCCATAAGATTTAACATTCACACTAGCTTCTACAGAAAAAAAAAAAATGACCATTGTCTCACAGCTACTTCTACTTCTGTTCAGATCAGTAATGCCAGTACTCATTGTTGAATTAAAAATTAGGCTGTGCTAACCATTAAATTGTCCTGAATAGCAATTTTTGCTCACTCATTTCCAAATGTGTTAACAATTCTCTAGAGCCTTCCACTTGTCTGACTCTTGATTCTATTCTATACTTTTCTTTCCCATTTGGAACCATAATCATTTTTAGGACAGAGAGAGAAAGAGAGATTAAGAGGAGAAAGAGTGAATGGTGGGGGGCAGTGTATGTAGGCCAGGCTGGCCTCAAATTCACAACCCTACCAGCTCTGTCTCCTGAGTGCTAGCATGTGGTAACCATGCCAGTAACATTTCACTCTCCTTTTTCCCTCCAGACATCTTCCTACACGCTAACTTCCCTTTTATATATGCATATGACATCTTCTTCAGAGGCCCAGTTGCCTGCTTCCTAGTTCCAGTTTTCATTAATATTTAGCAGCTATCTATGAGGCGGACTTCACAGGCACAGAAGAGTGAAGGGAGGTGGAAAGGGGAAAGGAATCTGGCTGAAGCCAGCTGAGGCTCAAGGACAGCTCAGCCTTGAAGGACGCTGAGAGACAACATCCTTCCTTCCTAGAGAGCGATCTCCAGGTCCAGTGGCAATCGATCACGAAGTTTAAGGCCTGGATGTTTGCGACCTTTAAGGGTGGCTTCGCAGGTATCTCTTGGGACTCACATGAGGAGAAACTTGTTAGCAGTGAAAACATCTTACCTCCTCCCCTCCTCCGTCCTCCTCCTTGGGAGTGATGCTCTTACCTCACAGGCTGTAAGCACACCTGATTCATATCAGAAACCACTCTATGATCTCATTTACAAATTAAATAGATAAATAAAGGTTCCTTAACAATGGAACTTCGGGAACAGTTCTTAACATGTAGCTCCAGCGCAGACCCTTGTCCTGACGTCCCTCTCTCTGAGAAGCACACAGAACCATGCTCCCCGGAGTTCTTACTCTTTCTGGAATGCCTCTCTTGCCCTAGACCCCTGGGATTGACCCTATTTGTAAAGTCTCCTTCTAATAGACGCAGGTGCCCTGGGGTGCTGGCTCTTTTTGCAATTGTTTTTGTAGCAGAGTCAAGGTCCTGGCTTTACCTGACAGCAGATTTCTAAAGGACAAGCTAAGCTCCTACACAGCAGGTAGCAGTACTAAGCAAGACTGCAACCCTGCTGCTACTGATAGGTGGACTAAGAATGACAAAGCCTGACAAATACAGAGGTGGATGCTTGCAGCCAACCATGGGACTAAACACGGTGGTCCCCAGTGGAGGAGCTAGAGAAAGGACTGAAGGAGTTGCAACCCCATAGGAACATAGGAAGAACAATATCAACCAACCAGATCCCCCCCCACCCCCAGCTCCCAGGGACTAAACCACCAACCATAAACTACATATGGAGGGACCCTTGGTTCCAGCCATATATACAGCAGAGGATGATGGCCTTGTCAGGCATCAATGGGAGGAGAGGTCTGGTAAAGGCTCAATCCCCCAGTATAAGGGAATGCCAGGGAGGGGAGGTGGGAGTGGGTGGTGGGTGAGGGAACACATTCATAGAAGCAGGGGGAAGGAGGATGGCGTAGGGGGAGTGGGGGAGGACTGGGAAAGGGGATAACATTTGAAATGTAAATAAAGAAAATATACAAAAAAAAAAGAGGATGTTTTTACATGTATATTTGCTCATAATACATTTTAAAAACTGGATTCTCACTGTATTTCCTAGGCTGGTCTTCAATTTTGGGCTCAGGGGTCCTCCTTTGTCATGGTAATCAGGCACAATCACTGAGCCTGGCTCATAAAAGCATGGAAATAACTCCAAACAAATCCAGCATTCACTTCACTTTGTGTCATAAGCAATCAAACATGTCAAAGACTTTGAACATATGTTTATTAAGAATTTTAACTTACTTAGAAATAACCTAAGGGCTAAGGAGGTGGTTCAGTCCTAAGGTGCTTGTTACTTTGAATCCCTAGCCCCTATGTAAAGGGGTGAGGCAGTAATGCAAGCCTGTAATCCCAGGACAGAGGAGGCTGAGACCAGAGGATCCTGGGGCTTGCTGGCCAGTCATCCTAGTTAAACTGCTGAGCTCTAGGTACTGGGAGAGATCTTAAAAATAAAAACAGAACAAACCAGGTGATGGTGGCTCACTTTTTTAACCCCAGCACTCAGGAAACAGGTATGACGACCTCTGAGTTGGAGGCCAGCTTAGTATAGGTAGCAAGTCCCAGGACAGCCAGGGCTACAAAGAGAAACCCCATGTCAAAAACAAATCAAAACAAAACAAAAAAACAGGGCAAAGGGGAAGGGGGGGAAGCAACTAAGGAAGACATTCAACATAGTTTCCAAAGTTCATGTGCATAAATTATTCATGCATAAGTATACCCATGCACTCATGTTTACACACACATAAATGTACACACATATATCATACATACATACAAAGGAACACATATATACATAAAATGAATGATGAAGATTTCAAATTACTGGAAAAGATTTTTCTGAAGAAGTCACATAAATATCTACACTTGTCACCTAATTTCATCCTTAACATTTGTCCAAATTAATCATAAGAATTTGGAGGCACCAAAGGTCCCCAGCCATGCGCTAAGCTTGTTCTTACACATGGATGCTGAACAGTCTTCACAGAAGCGAAATCTCTACCAAGTTAAATATGCGGTACTTTATCAACCAGCAGCTTTTGATTACAGCAACCTCCTTAAACAGAGCTTATCTACTTATGGTTTTTACAAGTCATATAAATATTGACAAGCACTCGCTTCCTTGTTAATTTATGATCTGGGCTGCTGCCTGAGGCCCTGCTGATGTCCTGGGGCCATGCTTGGAGAGGGCGGGGTGAAAGGAAAAAAAAAATTGACGTGGGTGGCCTGGGCTGCCACCCGAGACCATATTGAAGTTCACAGCGTGGGCGTCCACCGAGGGCCTTGTCTGGGTCCATGGTTCTGCTGTGGCCCAGGGGCCTGTGCTCGTGGCCTGTGCTCTCACCGGAACCGTGTGAAGGCCTATGCCTGCTTTCACCGGAACCGTGTGAAGGCCTATGCCTGCTGACTGTGAAGGGCAAGAAGGCTGTGTTGGCAGCGGTGTTGATGACTGCAGACACAGCTGAAGAAGAGAGACATGGAAGGCTCTCTGTGACAACCCCTACACTCCCACCCCACCCTCCAAAAAACACAACAGCCTAAAAAGGAAGCTAGAGAAAGCTCTTAAAATGGTAAGGATGCCAAAGTGTAGCTCTCCATAGTTGGTGGCTTCTGATAGGGCCGTGGGTGTTTGACCTGCTTCAGTAGATATGGCGACAATACAAACTGGACTTGAGGATGGCACACATGGAGGGACTGGGAGGTGGGTATGATCAGGGTGTATTGGTGTAGGGTTCCCAGAGAGTCAATCAAAATGTTCTGAGGGGGAAAAACTGTGAATGTTCATTTAGTTCTAAGTCAGCTTGGTATCATGCAGACAACATGTAAATGTAAGACCACATAACGCAAAAGCCACAGACATGCACAAGAATGCATACAAAACAATAAGAAAGATTTTGTCATTTTTAACCCAAAAACTCACTTGCCAGCTTCCCAAAGGGTTTCATTTGTTTGTTTCTCATTTTCGTTCTGTTTTGTCTCTACTACAGATCTCTGTGATGGTTTGAATCACATGTATTGGTTTGAATGAAATGATAGGGAGTGTGACCTTGTTGGAATAGGTGTGGCCTTGTTGGAAGAAGTCTGTCACTGTGGGGGGCGGGCCTTGAGGTCTTACATGCTCAAGCTATTCCCACTATGGCTCAGCCTTCCTTCCTCTGGCTCCAGATGGAGAACTCTAGTCTTTCTCCAGCACCACGTCTGCCTGCATGATACCAGGTTTCCCTCCATGATGCTAATGAACTAAGAGTTGTCATGGTCATGGTGTCTCTCCACAGCAAAAACCCTAACTAAAACAATCACTTTCTAAATTAATAAGCTATCCTTAACTCTGAATTTGCACTTTGAAAGTATGATTATTCCATGAAATAGGCTAGGAATTTACACCTAAAACTTCCAAGCAATAAAAATGGAAATAAAGAGGTTACTTTAATAGGAACAACAATAGTCATCAAAAGAGGGAAGGAGGAGGAGAGGAGATAGAGCTGAACACTTATAACACGCTAAACTTAAAAGCTAATCAATTATCCTAAAGGTGTTCCCAAACATTTTAATTAGATAGTCTGATTAAATACATGTTAAACTAGACATGCAGAACTAAAATTGACTTTTTAGAAAGACTCTAAGATATTGCCATAAATTTAATAGCATGGAAGAATGCAGGTTAAATCCTTGGCTAATGGGAAAGGAACAGTCAAACTATTCCTAAGAATTTCAGCAGCAGCAGGGTGATGGCTGTTCTTGGTTGTCACTCGATGACATCTTGATTTAACTAAAACCCCAAAATAAAGAACACACCTTTAAGAGATTTCTGCTTAATTTAAAGTGAGAAGATCTACTTCTAATCCAAATTTTGGGGGTAGGAAGATCCACCTTTAATTCACATTTAATCTGGGCCTTCTGCTGGAAGCCTATGAAAGGTCATGGAAGAAGGAAGCATTTTCTCTTTGCCTGCTTGATCTTGACTTGTTAGCACGTCCATTCCTTCACTAACGTTAAAGACTGCTTCTTTGGGATTCCAGTGTATACTGAAGATCAGCTGAGACACCCAGTCTTGGGGACTGAGCAACTACTGGATTCTTAAACTCTCTGTTTATAGCTAGCCATTGTTGGATTATCTGCACCAGAGCCTTTAAGTCATTCTAATAAATCTCCATTATAAACAGACAGACTGACAGACAGATAGATATAGATATTATAGCTATAGATATAGATACACATAGATATATTTTATATATTATATATATACATTGTGTATATATACGATATGAGAGAGAGAGAGAGAGAGAGAGAGAGAGAGAGAGAGAGAGAGACTTTCTAAGTTCTGTTACTCTAGAGAACCTGACGAGTACAAACAGTTTTCATGAGTGAACTGGATTCAACCCTGCCTATTTCTGTCTCCAGGACCCATTTTTAAGCCATTATTTTCCTGGCTCCAAAGAATACTAGGACTAGACCAAAGGAAAAAAAAAACTATTTACAGAAAGAAAAAAAAAAAACTATTTTTTCCTTTTCATTAATTCATAGCTGAATGTCATCCAAGTTTAATGCCACCCAACAGGCACTATGTGGATACTAAATTGACATTCCTACTCTTAAAATTGTCCAAAAGGCTAATGCCAGTGGTAAGGTCTGGCTCTAAGTCAAATGTTTGCTCTCATTACAAGACACACTAGGATGTATTTAAAGGGGAAAGGTAATTTGTTTACAATTTAAGACATAATTGGGGAGAAATTCTTTAATCTGTCTCTGCCCTGCCTGCAGCACTGCTGCAACTTAGAGAAAAGGCAAGACAGAAGTTCTAAACTATGCACATGTAGAGCTAAATGTGCTCCCTGGTGGTCTCAACTGAAGGGTACTTTTTCTCTTAGAAAGTATGTCTTACATGCGCCACTATGTTCATAGCGTCCTTATTTGTAATAGCCAGAAGCTGGAAAGAACCCAGATGTCCCTCAATAGAGGAATGGATACAGAAAATGTGGTACATTTACACAATGGAGTGCTACTCAGCTATTAAAAACAATGAATTTATGAAATTCTTGGGCAAATGGATGGATCTGGAGGATATCATCCTTAGTGAGGTAACCCAATCACAAAAGAAGTCACTAGATATGCACTCACTGATAAGTGGATATTAGTCCAGAACCTTAGAATACCAAAGATACATTTTGCAAAACACAAGAAAACCAAGAAGAGGGAAGATCATCGTGAGGATACTTCATTCCTCCTTAGAATAAGGAACAAAATACCCATGGAAGGATATAGGTACAGAGACAAAATTTAGAGCTAAGATGAAAGGATGGACTATTCAGAGACTACCCCATCCGGGGATCCATCCCATCATCAGCCACCAAACCCAGATACTAATGCACATGCCAGCAAGATTCTGCTGAAGGGACCCTGATATAGCGGCCTCTTGTGAGGCTATGCCAGTGCCTGACAAACACAGAAGTGGATGCTCACAGTCAGCTATGGGATGGAACACAGGGCCCCCAATGGAGGAGCTAGAGAAAGTACCCAAGGAGCTGAAGGAGTCTGCAACCCTATACGTGGAACAACAATATGAACTAACCAATACCCCCTGACCTCGTGTCTCTAGCTGCATATATAGCAGAAGATGGCCTAGGGAAGAGAGGCCCCTTGGACTTGCAAACTTTATATGCCCCAGCACTGGGGAATGCCAGTGCCAAGAAGTGGGAGTGGGTGGGTAGGGGAGCAGGGGCGGGGGGGAGGGTATAGGGAACTTTTGGGATAGCATTTGAAATGTAAATAAAGAAAATAATAAAAAAAAATGCAATTCTTTCCAGCTGTACTTCTTATTTTAAGTTTTTAAATTAAAATATAATTACATCATTTCCCTGCCTCCTTGTCCTTACTCCAGGTTATATGCTTGTGTCTGTAGAGTTGGAGCTAGGAACCACCAATGAGGGAGAATATAGTGTTTGTCTTTCAAGGTCTGGATCATCTCCTACCTCTAATTCTTGTTCTGACTCTTTGATTTAGCACACTTTGGGAGAAAGAATTATTTTGTGCATATAAAAATAAATCAATACTTGTTACCTATACTTCTACGTCTCAATACAATCCATTCTTGTAGGAAAATCATAATGTATACAGCTATATTTGGATGCAATATTACTTGCAATGGAAAACCAATAAATAGCAGAGCAGCTATTACAGGGAAAGGTAAGAGTTTGCCTCCAAAGGGAACTTACAAAGAGAAACTAACTACAATAAAATCCTAAGAACCAGAGGGAAGTGTTCACTTATGTTTGTCAGAGAACCATTCTTCAGACATAAAGCCTAAGGCCATGAAGAAAAGATGGATCTTCTGATGCCCAGAGAGGGTTATATTCCAGACAACATCTCTAGAAAGACTCTGGTGGGCATATATTTCTTCAAGTCTGATGCCCTTGACCCTCTTCTAGAACCCCACAATACAGCTCTTCACTTAAGTCATCCCAAACATGTTTATTCTCTTTCTCAAAGTAAAAACTTTACTTAACATTAAGGTCTGGGAATTAAATTAGGTAAAGATTTTTTTCATGTTAAAAGAAGTCCAAATATTTACTCAGAAAAAAAAAAAAAACTTATGATTCTTAATTTTAGCAAAATGCGGGAGTGGGTGTTATATTCCAAAATCTCATTGCCTATTACATAGACCTTGCTCATCTCAAAGCTGAGTGTATGGCCAGAGTGGCGTTCATGCCAGAAACCTATGGAGCTCAGATGTGCTCTCTATTTCAATGTCTCGCTGTCTCCCACTTGTAAATCTGGGCTAGAGAAACCAAAATGGAAGAAGGGTAGTGTGAGTTTGATAATGTGTTTGATTCCCTGAATTTTTGTCCTTATTTCCTTCGGCATATTCTTATAAATTAAAAAAAAAATGTGTCAAATTACAATTTCCAAATTTTTGCTTTTGAACTAAACTGAGGATGCATTGTCTGCCTGAGCTTTTACCTCACTGCAAGAGCAAGAGTTAAGTCTAGAAAGCCCAGATGTGTTAAGGAACAAGATTCCCTCAAGGCCAGAACTTTTATGCTCCATAAAGCTTCCCTACTCTGATTGCACACTCCCACCAGTAAAAAAGAAATCTAGACTAAAACGCTGACATCTAAGGGAGTCCAGGGTAATGAAGAAAGCTATGAACTCTGGGAAGCCACCATTCTGCCGAATAATGCTCACAAAGTATCGCGAAGGTAGACACATTTAATCTAAAACTATCTAAGTAAATGCTAACTATGTTACACAATAGTAAGCATTCAATCAAAAATAAAGTCATCCCAAACCTTTAATCTGAAAAATCTAAAACTGCAAGATGGTGCCTGTCTCTGAGCTTTTTCTTCCTGTTTCATCCATGAAAACTTAACTATAAAGCAAACTTTTGCCAACGTTATACTGGTTTTCCATCTTTAGACTATAACAGTATTTATATTTAGTTCACTGTGTGCCATTCTAAGATTTGAATGTTTTTTCTTGTTTTTAAGGATTTATTTATTTCATGTATATGAGTATATTTGTATACATGAGTGTATAAATATATATGAACATGCTGTCCTCATGCACACCAGAAGAGGGCATTGGATCCCATTATAGATGGTTGTGAGCCACCATGTGGTTGCTGGGAATTGAACTCAGGACCTGTGGAAGAGCACCCAGTACTCTTAACCACTGAACCATCTCTGCAGCCCAGGGATTTGAATGTTTTTAAGAAGACAAAAAATGCCTGAGACAAACTGGAAGACAAATTAGTCATAGACAAGAGTTCAGAACAAGATGTCAGTACTGATAAATGTTTGTATCCTTTCAGCATTTTTTTGTCAGCATAGAAATTTGTAAGATGTTGATTATACAATTAAGTATGTAGATATTGAATACATTAGCATGGTGATGCAATGTTATATTCAATATATTTATCTTAACCAAGGCTGGAAAGAAATACCAGGAAAAAAATGACTGTGGTTAGGAAAGGAAGAGAAGTATGGTCATTCCAATCCCATGCGTTGCACCTGGTCCTGACGTCAGCTTAGAACCAAAGGAAGGAGTCAGATGCTACCAAAGGCAGGATCGGGTTTCATGATCATTAAAGCACCTTGATATCAGCAAGGTGTTCGTTCGCTCCTCTGTTGGCTGCTGACCCTTTAAAATTCCATGTTTACGGAGATAAGACCAATGCCACGAAACAAAGATATTATCTATAATTACTCTCCCAAATCCGCAGTGAGTAGAGTGACATCATAACCCTGGGGTAATTCACCCTGTGCGGCGGGTCCAGTCAGAACCAAGAGTAAACAATATTCTCACCATATCATTCCGATTAATGCACCCTTGGCCAACCGCCACCAACTTCTGACAAGTTATTTTTCTCAAAGAGCCTTTATGTGAGTTATTATCTGACATTCCAATCCTAGTATGTAAACATCTGGAAAACTAACTTATTGCTTTCACCAGACAAGTTTGCAGGGTTTAAATTCTTAAATTTTTAGGAGTAAAGTCAGAAAAGAATTTTACTGAGTTTTGACTCATTTAAGACACAGACCAAAATGTAATATTATAAACAATACTGGTTTTGAATGTGTAGTCCCCACTTTTGATATAAATATTGATATAGATGGTAAATCCCACGACCAACTGACAAACTGATCTATGTTTGAGAAAACAACAAACCAGGAGAGAGCCTGTGCCGACTGGGCTTCTTGCCAAAAAGCCCAGGTTAAAGTACAGAGAAGCTACAGTGTTTGATCAACCCATGGCGCGGCTGTGATCGGCCCCAGTGTGCTCGTTCACTGTGTCATCGCCTTTGATATTTTAAGCCTTTTTCAATCATTGTGGCTTTGGGATTTTTAATTGATGTTTAATACCTATTTAAAACAAAATCTCTCTGTGTCTATCTCTGTCTCTCTGTTTCTCTCTGTCTCTCTATCTCGGTGTGTGTGTGTGTGTGTGTGTGNGTGTGTGTATGTGTGTGTGTTGGTTATTGCCCCGCTTCAGGGCCTCCTGTAAGTGTTCAGTATGGATGATCCCCACCCCGCAAAGCCTCCTTGGACTTTTTTGTTTGTTTGTTTGTTTGTTTGTTTCAGAGGAAAGAGTCCAGGGCCCTGCATACGCTAGGCATGCACTTTGCCACCCCAACCCTTTTATATGTTTATTTTTACACACAATCTCACTAGGTGTTAGAAAGTCCTTCAGTTTGGGATATTATTGTCTTGGTTTCCCAAGTAGTTGAGGTAGTTAGCAGGCATGGGTAGCGTCAAATTAGTTAACCCTCTCTGTGCCCCTGACAGGTCAAGTGCACACACCTGTCCAAGAGCTATCTGGAATCTCGAATGAAAGACATACATACACACACACACACACACACACACACACACACACACACACACANACACACACACACACACACACACACACACACACACACACACACATGCACGCGCACACACGCGCGCGCACCAGTTCATTTTAATATGCTCTGACTAGCTTAATGGTTGAGCTCTTCTAATCCCTCCTGAGGCTAGCAAACACTCCACTCCGGTATTCTGGAATTAACATCCTTTAAAATCTATATTTCATCTCTGCTACCCCAGACCCAATTAGGGAAGTGGCCACTAGAGCCACTTACCCAAATTTCTTACACGGCTGGTCCATCCTACCCCCCTCTCCTGGTGATTCACCACCTTCCTCTCTTCTCTCTCCCCCAAGTCCAGGAATCCTAAAGGCCCCGCCTCTGTCCTGCCCAGCCATTGGCTGCTGCCATCTTTATTTACCAATCAGATCCAACTGAGGACAGGGTCCCTCAGTGTTTTCTGTACAGACACTGCGTAAGCAGTTTGGGGGACCAAAATTAACATTTTAACGCAAGCAGCATTAGGCCAAGCCCACTTCAGGCATGTGCCACCAAGCCCCATTAAAATATTAAAATTCTATTCTCCTCAATTTTGTATTAACTACATTTTTTTTAAAAAGCACTTCAGAAACCTGTTCACACAACCACAGACTCAGCTTCTGCACTATTATTATGTGAATATATTGAATACTTACGTAAGTGCACAGCAAAAGAGGTTCTTTGACCAGGAAATTCCATTGGGCTGATTGGTTTTTGTCAACTTGACACAAACCTAGACCTATCTGGGAAGGGTGAATCTAAACTGAAGAAATGCTTCATAAGATTGGCCTATACCCACATCTCTGAGGTGTTGTCTGGATTAATGACTATTTTGGGAGGGCCTAGTCCACTGTAGGTCTTGCTGCCCTGGACAGATGGTTCTGGGAAGTATAAAAAGGCAAACCAAGCCATGAGAAGCAAGCCAATGAGCAGACTCCTCCATGGTCTCTGCAGCAGCTCCTGCCTCTAGGTTCCTGCCCTGTTTGAGTTCCTGCCCTGACTTCCCTTGTTAGTGTAGACTGTAATGTATAAGTTGAAAGAAACCCTTTCCTCCTTCCCAGGTTGTTTTGGTCATGTTATTTTATCACAGCAACAGAACCTCTAACAAAGACAACCATGGATAAATAGTATGAGCATTGAAGTAGATTGTATATAGAATACCCATTATAAAGGTACCCTGTATATGCTTCATCAGTATACAACACACATGGAGTATCGTGATGATTATGACATCATGAGTCTCTTGCCTTCACCTCACTAGTGCAGAGACTGCAGACATGTATCACTGTGCCCAGTTATATAGTCCTGGCAATTGAGCACAGCATCTCACGCATCCCAGACAAGCATTGTAGTGAGTTAAATCCCAGCCCATTAGAGGAGATACTCCAATGGCATCTGTCTTACTGGTCTGTTGCTTTGAAGAGACACCATGATCAAGGGAACTCATAAAAGAAAACATTTAACTGGGGACTTGTTTACAACTTCAGAGGGTTAGTCCATGATCATCATGCTGGGGAGTGAGGCAGCAGGCAGGCCCAGGGCTGGGAAAGTAACTGATAGCTACATGATTATCTGCAGGCAGCAAGCAAAGAAAGAGAAACTGAGAAGGGGGGGGGTCTGGGCTTTTAAAACTTCAGCGCCTACCCACTGTGACTCACATTTTCCAACAAGGCCACACCTCTTAATCCTTCCCAAACAGTTCCACGAAATGAGGACCAAGCATTCAAACATATGAGCCTATGGGGGTCATCGTCATTGAAATGTATTATATGTTGTCCATAATTGGCCAAAACTAATTGACAGCACTCAACTGCATATATACTGAGAAAGGAAATAGTCTCTTCTTATTAATGAGTCTACAGACCACTCTAACCTGAATTCTGGTGTTCCTCCTCTAATAGCAAGTGAATTTTTCTAAGCCCCAATGGCCCAGCATTGATACAATGGACTCCTTCTCTCTCTTCTATACACGGCTTCTTATCACATGAGCCCTTTTTTTCTTACTATATCATCCATTTTCATCCATGCAGATCATTCTCAAGTACAGAAAACCTCTCCTAGCAATTTTTCACCTTCTCTTCCTCAAGCTCCCACTCTGGACATTCTAACTTAGACTGCACTTGACCGCACATGGAATTAGTTCAGAAGAGGCCATAGTAGAATCAGATGGTCATTCTAACTTAAACTGCACTTGACCACACATGGAATTCGTTCAGAAGAGGGCATAGTGGAATCGGGTGGGTCCTGACATAATATGCCTGGTATCCTAAACGGTTAAGAAAAGACACAGGGAACACAAAAGGAACACAAAATACCGTGTGAGGAAAAAAGGAAGAAATGGGAGGTTGGAGGGACTGTAAGCCAAGGAGCACTAAGCACTGGGGGCTCCTCAATGAAAGCTAGAAAGGGACAAGCAAGGATCTAGATGCTTTCAGAGGCTTTGGGACATCTGATCATGTATGTATATAGCAGTGCCATGACCACTGCACCATAAAATTACTGTGTCTGTTCCCATCTCACAGCGACCCTAGGAACTAATACATTACCAGCTGCCATTGAACAGCATTTCCATGAGGAAACAGTGCATTCCTTTCTCTCTTAAAGGTCCTCTTGGCCTGACATTACTCAAAAGTTATCACTCTGCTTCTTTTTGAAAACATATCTAGTGAAAGTCACCCCAGGATCGTGGTCACAACTTATGTCCTCAGCATTCTCTCATGCTTCCACCCTGGTGCAGATCCCACCTCTCTCCCTTCTCCAAAAGTCCTTTGTCAAGGTGGCTCACTGAAGGTCAATTTTCTTTCTTTCCTTCTTTCTTTCCTTCTTTCTTTCCTTCTTTCTTTCTTTCTTTCTTTCTTTCTTTCTTTCTTTCTTTCTTTCTTTCTTCTCTCTCTCTCTGCCTCTCTCTCTCTCTCTCTCTCTCTCTCTCTCTCTGTGTGTGTGTGTGTGTGTGTGTGTGTGTGTGTGTGTGTGTGTGTGTGTGTACTGTGTACATGCAGTGCTCTCAGATGCCAAAAGAGCTGCCATGTAGATGCAGGGAACTGAAGCTGAGTCCCCTGCAAAAACAAAGGTTGTGCTAACCACTCAGCAATCTCTACCCACTATATCAATTTTATTACAAAAAAAAAAAAAAAAAATGCTGTCTGTCTCATTCTTGATGTAGCCACTGCCTTTTTCTCACCAGAAACAAAGTTTCAAAAACAGCAGCAGGACAATGTTTTTCTCCACTGTATTCTAGGTCCTGCCACCCATTATGTGCTCTATGGAAATTTACATATATATATATATATATATATATATATATATATATATATATATGTGTGTGTGTGTGTGTGTGTGTG